>NC_057828.1:64208634-64518734 GCF_910594005.1 Cervus elaphus | reverse complement strand
ATAAAAGCATATGTCCATACTACAGCTTATTCACTGATCATATTCAATTAATTTGCAATAGCCCCAAACTGGAAGCAACCCCATTGTCCATCAACAGATGAGTAGATGAATAAACTGTGGAATATTCATACAATAGAATGCTACTCAGCAATTAAAAGGAGTGAACCGTTAACACACAGAGCAGCGTGGATGAATCTCAAAATAACTCTGCTGAGTGAAAGAAGCCAGGAACAAAGGAGTACATACTGTTTGAGTCCATTTGCATAAAATTGGAGATAAAGGTAGGGAGAAGGGAATGGAGAAGGGATTACAAAGAGGCAGGAGGAAACTTTGGGGGATGAAACACATGTTTGCTGTCTTGATTGTGGTGATAGCTTCACTTCTTTTCTTTTTTTCTGTTTATATTGAAGTATAGTTGGTTTACAAAGTTAGGTTAGTTTCTGGTATACAGCAGAGTGATTCAGTCACATATGTGTGATTATATACATACATGATTCAGTTATATATATGAATCAGTTATATATATATGATTCAGTTATATATATATACACATATATATATACTTTTTCAGATTCTTTTCTCTTCTAGATTATTGCAAGACATTGAGTATAGTTTCCTGTGCTATATAGTAGGTTTTTATTGGTTATCTTTTATATATAATAGTGTGTATATGAAAATCCCAAATTCTTAATTTATCCCTCCTCCCTTTCCTCTTTGGTAATTATAAGTTTGTTTTCTCTGTGAATCTATTTCTGTTTTGTAAATAAGTTTGTGTCATTTGTTTTTAGATTCTACATTTAAGCGATGTCATACTATGTTTGTCTTTCTCTGTCTGGCTTACTTCACTTAGTGTGATAATCTCTAGGTTCATCCATGTTGCTGCAGATAGCATTATTTCATTCTTTTTTATGGCTGAGTAATATTCCATTGCATAGATGTATGTGTGTATATATATATATATATGCCACATCTTCTTTATGTATTCATCTGTCAGTGGATATTTAGGCTGCTTCTGTGTTTTTGGCTATTGTAAATAGTGCTGTGATGAAAACTGGGGTGCATTTATCCTTTTGAATTATGGTTTTCTCCGGATATATGTCCAGGAATGAGATCACTGGACCACGTGGTAAGTAATTTTAGTTTTTTAAGAAACTTCTATACTGTTCTCCATAGCAGCTGCACCAGTTTATATTTCTTCCGACAGCATAGTAGAGTTCCTTTTTCTCTATACCTTTTTCAGCATTTAATATTTGTAGACTTTTTGGATGATGGTCACTCTGACCAGTGTGAGGTGATACTTCATTGTTTTAATTTGCATTTCTGTAATAATTAGTGGTGTTGAGCATCTTTTCATGTGCCTAATAGACATCTGTATGTCTTCTTTGGTGAAATGTTTATTTAGATCTCCTGCCCATTTCTTGATTGGATTTTTTTTTTTAATATTGAGCTATAATGAGCTGTTTGTATATTTTGGAAATTAATCTCTTCTTGGTCTTGTCATTTGCAAATATTTTCTCCCATTCTGTAGGTGGTCTTTTCATTTTGTTTCTGGTTTTCTTTGCTGTGCAAAACCTTTTAAGTTTAATTGGTTCCATTTGTTTACTTTTGTTTCTATTTCTATTACTCTAGGAGATCCAAAAAAATATTGCTGTGATTTATGTCAAAGAGTGTTCTGCCCAAGTTTTCCTCTAGGAGTTTTAGAGTATCCAGTTTTATATTTCATTCTTTAATTGAGTTTATTTGTATTGATGGGTTCACTTCTTGATTGTGGTGATGGCTTGTGTAGTGGTAGTATTTAAATGTTAAAATATGAAATTAGGCCCTGTAAATGTGTATAGTTTATGGTATGTTAATTATATCTCAATAAAACTGTTACAAATGCCTGAGACAGGCATCCCATGGGATACTTTTTCTGTGCACAGTTAGAAATGGTGATGGTCTGAATATTTTCCCTGTACTTGAGCTCGTGGGGTGATTCATGAACTGGATTCTTGAGCTGGATTCATGGAACATCACATGGGGATATGTCCAGACATTCTGAACCTATAGTTTGGGATTGTCTTTGAAGTGAGGAAAGCATCTGTGAGATCATCTACTGACAGGCCTGGTCACCTTGACACACGTGTATCTAGCCCTTTGCTCAGTGCGCATCATTTCAAGTCAGGGATATTTTAGTCTTTAGAGGAACTTATGAATCTAGTGGGAAAAGCAAGTCATCCTCAGCATAAAGTGATTCAGCATGAAAATTATATTGCAGGCTTAGGTCTTAGTTCTGTTCTATGGCCTGATTTGGAATTATTTCATCATTTATAAAACAGGATGGTAATACTTAACCTTGTCCCTTTTGAAAGTGCTGCAAACATTAAATAATTAAATAATTGTGAGAAATGATTTGATATCTACTGTAATGTCAGATGTTATTAGATGCACACAAGCAGAGATAGGAGGTGAAAACTGTATGATTAAGGATTGGTGGGCTTATCAGGCAGAAACTCCCAGAGCAAGAAAGGAACACAGGAAATTAAAGGGATTTCAGAAGGCATATTAGCTGGAGAATTATGCTAGTAATAGCTAAGAACAGAAAATCAGGGGCCAGCTTATCAATGTGGGACCTAATAATTGAGATCAAATAAGTGGTAGTTTTTGATCATGTTTTGACTATCCATAAACTACTCCCTCTTTCTGAAAACACTTGTGTTTTCTTTAAGGGGCATCAGTTCTTCCCTACAGTAGATATTCTTGGTGGAAAGGAATCCAGTTGTGTCTTGAACCCATTTCTAAGGAGCTGAGATTGTTGACCATTGTGTCTGTCCACCACCTTTTCCTTCTCAGGAGACCGTCACATCTCCCCTTACTCTTGGAACTGTTTCTCCTCCAGGTCCTCGTGTGGTTATAAGGAACTTCTGTGTGTTCACATCTTCCACATCCACTCTCTCTGGATAGTTGCTTTACCAGTGGCTGTTGGCCCAAGCCAAGCTTATCAGGGTACTTTCCTGGTCCTCTTTGATCTAGGCCTAAAATGAAAGATGTGAAACTTCTCTGGAAGTAAAATTTATGAAATATGAACCATGGCATCTACACTGTCATGTGGAGGAAATTAAACTAGTAAAACAACAGAAAAGGCAGGAGAAGAGAACCCTGATGGCATTTCAGACTCTCCCTGCCTGATGCATTCTGGTTTGGTTATTCAATTCTTCTTTTGCTTACATAATTTATTTTGTATTCTTATTAATGGGCTTCCCTGGTGGCTCAGCTGGTAAAGAATCCACCTGCAATGCAGGAGACCTAGGTTCCATCCCTGGGTGGGAAGGTCCCCTGGAGAAGGGACTGGCTACCTACTCCAGTATCCTGGACTGGAGAATTCCATTGACTGTATAGTCCAACTCACCTTTTTGCCTTGCCATTTCGAATTGGGTTTATGTCACTTGCAACAAAATTTTCTCCTTAATAGAGAGGAAGAGAATATGAATTTTGGAGATTTAGTTAACTGTTGAGTGTGTACTATTTGCCTACTGATTTTCCATATCTCTAATGTGATCTTATTAGAATGGTGGAACTATTTTACTTTACAGATGAGAAAAACTGAAACTGATGAAGATTAATAGAGCCAGTAACAGATAATAGAACTAATATTGTAATAATCAGATTCAAGATGCTAATCAAATTCATCAATTCAAAAGGCATCCATACTCTTTCTACTATGCATATTACCTTCCTATAAACATGAGCTTTTATGGGACCAAGTCTTATCTTTGCTGGTATTAACATTTTTAGCACCTTGAACACTTCTGATCACCTAATGACCATCTTGTTCATGTCCATTGAATAAGTGTTATGTTTAATTAAAATAGTTCTGAATTCAAAGAACTAGAAGAATAGGATCAAGCAAGATTTGGTAGTCTCTGCAAATAAGGTGTTTTATATAATTGATGTATTACTCAAAAATGAATCTAGAATTAAGCTTTCCTGTATCTAGTAATATTTTAAATACAGAGAAGAACTTGTTCTCTACGGGAAACTATGATGAGTCTTTTTAAAACAATAATTATGCTTTCTTTTTAACACCTGCTTAAATCTATATTTTCCCATCATAGGTTTATTTAAAGCAGGAGATGTGGACCTGTGGGCTACATATTTGGACTTCAGATATGTTTTGTTTAGTTGGCACAGTGTTAAAAAATTGAAATAATTGCCAACATTTGTAAGCAAGAGTTTTTACATAAAATTTGGAGGTTTGGGTTTCTTTTATAAAACGGGATAGTGTGGTAACATACAGCTGTTGTCAACATGTGGCCATAATCAGCTGAACAGAGGAATGACTGCCCACTCTGATCAGAAGAAGGGTCCAGAGTCCTCTTCTGATACCTTCATGCTACTTACCTTCCTGTGTGCACTCATATTAGCAGAACTGGTTTAAGATGTTTTATCTCTCTTTTTAAATTTTATATTGGAGTATAGTTGATATACAATGTATTAGTTTCAGGTGTAGAGCAAAGTGGTTCAGATTATATATATATATATATATATATGAATGAAAGTGTTAGTCTCTCAGTCATGTCCGACTCTTTGCGACCCCGTGGACTGTAGCCCGCCAGGCTCCTCTTTCCATGGAGTTCTCCAGGCAAGAATACTGGAGTGGATAACCATTCCAGAGAGTGGAATTATACATAATATATGAAATGGAGTAATATACGTATATTCTTTTTCAAATTCTTTCCTCATTTGATTATCACAGAAAATTGAGTAGAGTTCCCTGTGCTATATAGTAGGTCCATGTTGGTTATTTTTTAAATATCAGTTCAGTTCAGTCACTCAGTCATGTCTGACTCTTTACGACCCCATGGACTGCAGCTCACCAGGCTTCCCTGTCCATCACCACTTCCCAGAGCTTGCTCAAGCTCATGTCTATCAAGTCGGTGATGCCATCCAACCATCTCATCCTCTGTCGTCCCCTTCTTCTCCTGCCTTCAATCTTTCCCAGCATCAGGGTATTTTCCAATGAGTCAGTTCTTCGCATCAGGTGGCCAAAGTATTGGAGCTTCAGCTAAAGCAGCAGTCTTTCCAGTGACTATTCAGGACTGATTTCCTTTAGGACTGACTGGTTGGATCTCCTTGCAGTCCACGGGACTCTCCCGAGTCATCCAGTGCCACAGCTACTGTAGTGTGTATACATCAATCCTCACCTCCTAATTTATCCCTGCCCCCCACCTTTTCCCTTTGATAACTGTAAGTTTGTTTTCTAAGTCTGTGAGTCTATTCCCATTTTATAAATAAGTTAATTCGTATCATTTTTTTAGATACCGTATATAAGAGATACCATATATTTGTCTTTCGCTGACTTCTTCACTTAGTATGATAATCTCTAGGGGCATCCATGTTGCTACAAGTGGCATTATTTCATTCTTTTTATGGCCAAGTAATATTCCATCACATATTTATGTAGCATATCTTCTTTATCCGTTCATTGGTCTATGAACATTTAGGTTGCTTCCATGTCTTGGCTATTGAAAATAGTGCTGCATGAACACTGGGGTGCATGTAGCTTTTTGAGTTATGGTTTTCTCTGGATATATGCCCAGGAGTGAGATTGCAGAATCATATAATAGTTCTGTTTTTAGTTTTTTAAGGAACCTCGACACTGTTCTCCATATCGTAAGAGGATTTCTTTTTCTCCACACCCTCTCCAGCATTTACTGTTGGTAGACTTTTTGATTATGGTCATTCTGATCAGTGTGAGGTGATACTTCAAGACTTTTACTCAATAAAAACATCTTTGAGAAAAATGAAAAAGTGAGTCACTGAGGATAAAATGTTAAAAAATATAACAAAAGACTTGTATTCAGAATAATGAAGAATTCCTATGAATGAAAAAAAGGATGCATTCTCTCTCTCTAGGTCAGATGGAATGTGGGAAGAGCATGTACAGAGAATGGAAGATTCTACTCCATTCTCCTCCCAAAGAAGTCCAAGATTTGGGGGTTAGTAGGCATATTTTTAAAAGGCATGTGCTTCCCAACTACCTAGAGATCTCTATCTGGTAAATGCCAATACGTCACTTCCTGCACTGATTCACTTGGTTAAGTAATAAACTTGGCTTTGTCACTGGCATATGTACCAGCAGTGGACTCATTCTCTAAATTATTTTCCAGTAATCTTCCCTAATGGCATTGCAGTGCAAATCAGAATGAATGCAAAACCAAAAGTTTGGAACTCTGGGCAATTAGCAAGCTCATTTGTTGACTCGGCAAAGGAGAAAATGCTGATGTAGAAGAGAAAAATACTTTGTCACTTTTATGGTGTCTGGACTGTCTTTTTGCTTTGTTTCTTTGCCTTGGTTTGGTTTCTCATGATGTAACCCTGATGGAGTTAGCAAAAAAAGATGAGAAGAGTGAAAATTTGTTTAAATTCTTCTTCACCCCATTTTTAATCACCTCCTTTAGACCATACAGTGCCTATAAATGATATACAGAAGGACACAACTGTTCTGAACATGGGGCCAGAGCCAGAATAACCAGATTCTTACACTTACTAGAGCAGGGTCTTATTAGTGAAGTCATTTAACTCTTCTACTGTCTTGCCCTTCCTAGAAAAAAATTCATAAGTATGTAAACTCTGATATCATACTGCCTGGATTTTCATCCTGACTCTATGACCTGCTGTCTGTGTGTCCTTGGGCAAGTAATTAACTCCTCTGTGTCCCAGTTTCCTCAACTTTATATAGGGATAATGACTATAGCAAATCCTTCACAGGATCACTAAGAGTACTTCTTTTGTTGTTCAGTCACTAAGTCATGTCTGACTCTTTGCAACCCCATGGACTGGAGCAGCACGCCAGGCTTCTCTGTCCTCCATTATCTCCTGGAGTTTGCCCAGATTCATGCCCACTGAGTTGGTGACGCTATCTAACCATCTCATCCTTTGTTTCCCTCTTCTTTTGCCTCAGTCCTTCTTACCATCAGAGTCTTTTCCAATGAGTCAGCTCTTCATATCAGATGGCCAAAGTATTGGAGCTTCAGCATCAGTCCTTCCGATGACTATTCAGGGTTGATTTCCTTTAAGATTGACTGGTTTGATCTCCTTACAGTCCAAAGGACTCTCTTGTCAACGTATAATGTCCAAAAGGTTAAAAACATTCATATATATATAAAGGATTGTATCAAAGGTTTATTTGACATGGAATCAGGAGGATGACAAAACTGGTTTAAAGAAGGATAAATAAGCAGATACATAGTCATAGGGAGAGAGAATGCTGCAATAAGATCACAACATTTGATACAAAACTGGTTAATATTCTATAAGCAAAACTATGGTTTTGGGGATTATCTTTTCTATAAGACAAAAAAGATTCACAAAAATTTGTAACATGTCAATTTCCTAATAGTTAAACTCTACCTAAGTAAGTCATGGACCTCAGCAATAGTAAATGGTAGGTTGGAGTTACCTCATCTAGAAAATTATAAGACCTTTAGGCTGGTTGCTAGACACTACTATATAAAACTCTGAAAACTCATGATGGAGCCTTTTTACCTTATTTCCAAGTTTTAGATCATTTTACTTAAAGGGCTTAAATGAAATAAGCCTCATAAAGCCCTTAGAATGGCTCCTACTAACTGTTCAGTAAATGTTACGTGTTTTCATTACTACTTGTGAAATGGGAGAAAGTAAGTTCTTTTTTACTCTATTTTGTTGTTACAATAATTAAGACTATATAAGCTCTTACCACCATGCGTGGCACAGAGTAAGCCCTCAGCAAATAAGAGCTGTTTTTATTGGTTGCTAGAATGTCAGATAGTATATAAACATATTTTATAACCATATTGAGAATCCATGACAGCATCTTTGCACATGATTACAAATTCTGTGAATTTTGACATTAACCTCTAGAGAATGCAAAACATTCAAGAAGTTTCTATTCCAAATCTGTATATTCTTTTTATATATATATATATATATATATATTTTATTTATTTATTTATTTATTTATTTTTTTGTCATACATTGATATGAATCAGCCATAGATTTACACGTATTCCCCATCCCGATCCCCCCTCCCACCTCCCTCTCCACCCGATTCCTCTGGGTCTTCCCAGTGCACCAGGCCTGAGCACTTGTCTCATGCATCCCACCTGGGCTGGTGATCTGTTTCACCATAAATAGTATACATGCTGTTCTTTTGAAATATCCCACCCTCACATTCTCCCACAGAGTTCAAAAGTCTGTTCTGTATTTCTGTGTCTCTTTTTCCGTTTTGCATATAGGGTTATCGTTACCATCTTTCTAAATTCCATATATATGTGTTAGTATGCTGTAATGTTCTTTATCTTTCTGGCTTACTTCACTCTGTATAAGGGGCTCCAGTTTCATCCATCTCATTAGGACTGATTCAAATGAATTCTTTTTAACGGCTGAGTAATATTCCATGGTGTATATGTACCACAGCTTCCTTATCCATTCATCTGCTGATGGGCATCTAGGTTGCTTCCATGTCCTGGCTATTATAAACAGTGCTGCGATGAACATTGGGGTGCACGTGTCTCTTTCAGATCTGGTTTCCTCAGTGTGTATGCCCAGAAGTGGGATTGCTGGGTCATATGGCAATTCTATTTCCAGTTTTTTAAGAAATCTCCACACTGTTCTCCATAGCAGCTGTACTAGTTTGCATTCCCACCAACAGTGTAAGAGGGTTCCCTTTTCTCCACACTCTCTCCAGCATTTATTGCCTGTAGACTTTTGGATAGCAGCCATCCTGACTGGTGAGTAATGGTACCTCATTGTGGTTTTGATTTGCATTTCTCTGATAATGAGTGATGTTGAGCATCTTTTCATGTGTTTGTTAGCCATCTGTATGTCTTCTTTGGAGAAATGTCTGTTTAGTTCTTTGGCCCATTTTTTGATTGGGTCATTTATTTTTCTGGAGTTGAGCTGCAGGAGTTGCTTGTATATTTTTGAGATTAATCCTTTGTCTGTTTCTTCATTTGCTATTATTTTCTCCCAATCTGAGGGCTGTCTTTTCACCTTACTTATAGTTTCCTTTGTAGTGCAAAAGCTTTTAAGTTTCATTAGGTCCCATTTGTTTAGTTTTGCTTTTATTTCCAATATTCTGGGAGGTGGGTCATAGAGGATCTTGCTGTGATTTATGTCAGAGAGTGTTTTGCCTATGTTCTCCTCTAGGAGTTTTATAGTTTCTGGTCTTACATTTAGATCTTTAATCCATTTTGAGTTTATTTTTGTGTATGGTGTTAGAAAGTGTTCTAGTTTCATTCTTTTACAAGTGGTTGACCAGTTTTCCCAGCACCACTTGTTCAAGAGGTTGTCTTTTTTCCATTGTATATCCTTGCCTCCTTTGTCAAAGATAAGGTGTCCATAGGTCCGTGGATTTATCTCTGGGCTTTCTATTCTGTTCCATTGATCTATATTTCTGTCTTTGTGCCAGTACCATACTGTCTTAATGACTGTGGCTTTGTAGTAGAGTCTGAAGTCAGGCAGGTTGATTCCTCCAGTTCCATTCTTCTTTCTCAAGATTACTTTGGCTATTCGAGGTGTTTTGTATTTCCATACAAATTGTGAAATTCTTTGGTCTAGTTCTGTGAAAAATACCGTTGGTAACTTGATAGGGATTGCATTGAATCTATAGATTGCTTTAGGTAGAATAGCCATTTTGACAATATTGATTCTTCCAATCCATGAACACGGTATGTTTCTCCATCTGTTTGTGTCCTCTTTGATTTCTTTCATCAGTTTCTTTAGGTAGATATACTCCTAAGTATTTTATTCTTTTTGTTGCAATGGTGAATGGTATTGTTTCCTTAATTTCTCTTTCTGTTTTTTCATTGTTAGTATATAGGAATGCAAGGGATTTCTGTGTGTTAATTTTATATCCTGCAACTTTACTATATTCATTGATTAGCTCTAGTAATTTTCTGGTAGAGTCTTTAGGGTTTTCTATGTACAGGATCATGTCATCTGCAAACAGTGAGAGTTTCACTTCTTCTTTTCCTATCTGGATTCCTTTTACTTCTTTTTCTGCTCTGATTGCTGTGGCCAAAACTTCCAACACTATGTTGAATAGTAGTGGTGAGAGTGGGCACCCTTGTCTTGTTCCTGATTTCAGGGGAAATGCTTTCAATTTTTCACCATTGAGGGTGATGCTTGCTGTGGGTTTGTCATATATAGCTTTTATTATGTTGAGGTATGTTCCTTCTATTCCTGCTTTCTGGAGAGTTTTAATCATAAATGAGTGTTGAATTTTGTCAAAGGCTTTCTCTGCATCTATTGAGATAATCATATGATTTTTATCTTTCAATTTGTTAATGTGGTGTATTACATTGATTGATTTGCAGATATTAAAGAATCCTTGCATTCCTGGGATAAAGCCCACTTGGTCATGGTGTATGATTTTTTTAATATGTTGTTGGATTCTGTTTGCTAGAATTTTGTTAAGGATTTTTGCATCTATGTTCATCAGTGATATTGGCCTGTAGTTTTCTTTTTTTGTGGCATCTTTGTCTGGTTTTGGAATTAGGGTGATGGTGGCCTCATAGAATGAGTTTGGAAGCTTACCTTCCTCTGCAATTTTCTGGAAGAGTTTGAGTAAGATAGGTGTTAGCTCTTCTCTAAATTTTTGGTAGAATTCAGCTGTGAAGCCATCTGGTCCTGGGCTTTTGTTTGCTGGAAGATTTTTGATTACAGTTTCGATTTCCTTGCTTGTGATGGGTCTGTTACGATCTTCTATTTCTTCCTGGTTCAGTTTTGGAAAGTTATACTTTTCTAAGAATTTGTCCATTTCATCCAAGTTGTCCATTTTATTGGCATAGAGCTGCTGGTAGTAGTCTCTTATGATCCTTTGTATTTCAGTGTTGTCTGTTGTGATCTCTCCATTTTCATTTCTAATTTTGTTAATTTGGTTCTTCTCTCTTTGTTTCTTAATGAGTCTTGCTAATGGCTTGTCAATTTTGTTTATTTTTTCAAAAAACCAGCTTTTAGCTTTGTTGATTTTTGCTATGGTCTCTTTAGTTTCTTTTGCATTTATTTCTGCCCTGATTTTTAAGATTTCTTTCCTTCTGCTAACTCTGGGGTTCTTCATTTCTTCCTTCTCTAATTGCTTTAGGTGTAGAGTTAGGTTATTTATTTGGTTTTTTTCTTGTTTCTTGATGTAAGCCTGTAATGCTATGAACCTTCCCCTTAGCACTGCTTTTACACTGTCCCATAGGTTTTGGGTTGTTGTGTTTTCATTTTCATTCATTTCTATACATATTTTGATTTCTTTTTTGATTTCTTCTATGATTTGTTGGTTATTCAGAAGCGTGTTATTTAGCCTCCATATGTTTGAATTTTTAACAATTTTTTTCCTGTAATTGAGATCTAATCTTACTGCACTGTGGTCAGAAAAGATGACTGGAATGATTTCAATTTTTTTGAATTTTCCAAGACCAGATTTATGGCCCAGGATGTGATCTATTCTGGAGAAGGTTCCGTGTGCACTTGAGAAAAAGGTGAAGTTGATTGTTTTGGGGTGAAATGTCCTATAGATATCAATTAGGTCTAGCTGGTCCATTGTGTCATTTAAGGTTTGTGTTTCCTTGTTAATTTTCTGTTTAGTTGATCTATCCATAGTTGTGAGTGGGGTATTAAAGTCTCCCACTATTATTGTGTTACTATTAATTTCCTCTTTCATACTCGTTAGTGTTTGCCGTACATATTGCGGTGCTCCTATGTTGGGTGCATATATATTTATAATTGTTATATCTTCTTCTTGGATTGATCCTTTGATCATTATATAGTGTCCTTCTTTGTCTCTTTTCACATCCTTTATTTGAAAGTCTATTTTATCTGATATGAGTATTGCGACTCCTGCTTTCTTTTGGTCTCCGTTTGCATGAAATATTTTTTTCCAGCCCTTCACTTTTAGTCTGTATGTGTCTCTTGCTTTGAGGTGGGTCTCTTGTAGACAGCATATATAGGGGTCTCGTTTTTGTATCCATTCAGCCAATCTTTGTCTTTTGGTTGGGGCATTCAACCCATTTACATTTAGGGTAATTATTGATAGGTGTGGTCCCGTTGCCATTTACTTTGTTGTTTTGGGTTCACGTTTATACAACCTTTCTGCATTTCCTGTCTAGAGAAGATCCTTTAGCATTTGTTGAAGAGCTGGTTTGGTGGTGCTGAATTCTCTCAGCTTTTGCTTATCTGTAAAGCTTTTGAATTCTCCTTCATATCTGAATGAGATCCTTGCTGGATACAGTAATCTAGGTTGTAGGTTATTCTCTTTCATTACTTTCAGTACGTCCTGCCATTCCCTTCTGGCCTGGAGGGTTTCTATTGATAGATCAGCTGTTATCCTTATGGGGATCCCTTTGTGTGTTATTTGTTGTTTCTCCCTTGTTGCTTTTAATATTTGTTCTTTGTGTTTGATCTTTGTTAATTTGATTAATATGTGTCTTGGGGTGTTTCGCCTTGGGTTTATCCTGTTTGGGACTCTCTGGGCTTCTTGGACTTGGGTGGCTATTTCCTTCCCCATTTTAGGGAAGTTTTCAGCTATTATCTCCTCGAGTATTTTCTCATGGCCTTTCTTTTTGTCTTCTTCTTCTGGAACTCCTATGATTCGAATGTTGGGGCGTTTCACATTGTCCCAGAGGTCCCTGAGGCTGTCCTCATTTCTTTTGATCCTTTTTTCTTTTTTCCTCTCTGCTTCATTTATTTCCACCATTTTATCTTCTATCTCACTTATCCTATCTTCTGCTTCCATTAGTCTACTCTTGGTTCCCTCCAAAGTGTTTTTGATCTCATTCATTGCATTATTCATTTTTAATTGACTCTTTTTTATTTCTTCTAGGTCTTTATTAAACATTTCTTGTATCTTTTCAATCTTTGTCTCCAGGCTATTTATCTGTAACTCCATTTTGTTTTCAAGATTTTGGATCATTTTTATTATCATTATTCTAAATTCTTTTTCAGGTAGATTCCCTATCTCCTCCTCTTTTGTTTGACTTGATGGGCATTTTTCATGTTCCTTTACCTGTTGGGTATTTCTTTGCCTTTTCATCTTGTTTAGATTGCTGTGTCTGGAGTGGGCTTTCTGTATTCTGGAGGTCTGTGGTTCCTTTTTATTGTGGAGGATTTACCCCGTGGGTGGGGTTAGACGATTGGCTTGTCAAGGTTTCTGGTTAGGGAAGCTTGCGTCAGTGTACTGGTGCGTGCAATTTGATTTCTTCTCTTTGGAGAGCAATGGAGTGCCCAGTAATGAGTTTTGAGATGGGTCTATGTGTTAGATGTGTCCTTGGGCAGCCTGTATGTTGACGTTCACGGCTATGTTCCTGCGTTGCTGGAGAATTTGCGTGGTATGTCTTGCTCTAAAACTTATTGGCTCTTGGGTGGTGGTTGGTTTCAGTGTAGGTATGGAGGCTTTTGGACAGTCACTTATTACTTAAAGTTCCATGTAGTCAGGAGTTTTCTGGTGTTCTCAGGTTTTGGGCTTAAGTCTCCTGCCTCTGGATTTCAGTTTTATTCTTCCTGTAGTCTCAGGACTTCTCCAACTATACAGCACTGATAAGAAAACTTCTAGGTTAATGGCGAAAAGATTCTCCCCCGTTAGTGACACCCAGAGAGGTTCACAGAGTTACATGAAGAAGAGGAGAGGGAGGAGGGAGATAGAGATGAGCAGGAGGAGAAAAAGGGGGACTCAAGAGGAGAGAGCCAGATCTACGCAGCTGTCTGTTCCCAGAGTGTTCTCCGTAGCCCAGTCACCTACAAAGATTCACAGAATTGGATTGGGAAGAGAAGGGGAAAGGAGGAAATAGAGGTGTTCTGAGGTAGAAAACAGAGAGTCAAGATTGGGAGAGAATAATCTTCGGTTTAAAAATAGGGCTTCTCTTCTTTTTTTTTTTTTTGTAAGGTTATAGTGTATTGAAAATGAAAATTAAGGAGTAGTAGAGGAGTACTAGAGGACTTTAAAAGAAATAAGAGAAAAAGAAAAATAGAAAATAGAAGAGAAAAAGGAAAGAAAAAAAGAAGAAGAAAAAAAAAGAAAAAGAAAAGAAAAAAAGAAAGAAAAAAAAATTTTTTTTTCCCCTAATTAAAAAAATCATAAAAATCTATGGAAATGAAAGTTAAGGAGTAATGGGGGAGTAATAGGGGATTTTAAAGGAAAATAAAAGAGGAAAAAATAAAAAAGAAAAAATAAAAAAAGAAAAAATAATAAAAAAAAAGAAAAAAGTAAAATTATATCTAGGAGTTTCTCTGGAGCTGTTGCGGTCAGTGTGGGTTCGCCTCAGTTTCAGATAGCTCCTCGTTCCAGCTTACACTTCTCGATATCTACAGGCCCCTTCCCGTGTAGTCGGTGTTTTCTAGAGGGATTTTAATCTGTTGTACCAGTCCCTTCTGAGGCGGTTCCCTTTGTTTATTTGGCTTCTGTTTGCCGGTCTCTTCAGAGCCTCATTTCCGCCCTGACACAGGCGGGCGGAGGTGGATTCTTATTCAGGTAGCTAGTTCTGTCGCTCTGTGGGGAGGGTCTGGCGCTGCGGGGAGGGGCTGGCGCTGCGGGGAGGGGCTGACGCTGCGGGGAGGGGCTGGCCCTGCGGGGGCGGACTGGCGCTGCCGGGAGGGGCTAGCGCTGCTTTCTCCATCTGCGCTGCTCAGGCTCCCGGCTGTTCTATATGGAGCGCGGCCCGCGCTGCGCGAGGTTCCAGCCTTCGGGTGTTCCACAAAAGCGCGGAAGGAAAAGCTGCGCCTGCTCTCTGTGCCTTCCCCGTCAGAGCGGTCCAGGCAGCCAGGGGCTTGGTGGGTGCTCTCTCCCCAGGTGTGGTGTGCCCACTCCCCTCCGCGGTCCCAGTCTCAGTTTCTGCTGGCGCCAGTCGGGTGCGTGTGCCTTCCGCCCTTCGCGTCCCCAGCCCCAGTCCCCACCCGCGCTGGTCGGGTGCCTGCGCCCTGTGTCTCGCCGCGACCTTCCCCTCCCCCCTGCCTCCTGCCTCCTGCCTCCGGCGGGGCTGGGCCAGTCCGCAGCCTGCAAGCTCTTCTCTGGATTTTCTCGGTCTCTTTGTTCTGCGAACGGCCGGCAGTGTGTTCGGGCTGGTTAATTTACTGTCTCCCCTTTGGTCTCCCACAGTTCAAGTTGGCAACTCACAGAAGCTCCCTCCGATTGCCCTCAGGGCACTCAGGCCCGGACCCTACTCCAAGCAATGCCGCCTAAGATTCCCTTCCTGGGACCGATCTCCGTCCTTAGCTCTTTTGTCTCACTTTTAATCTTTTATATTTTGTCCTACCTCCTTTCGAAGACAATGGGCTGCTTTTCTGGGCGCCTGATGACCTCAGCTAGCGATCAGAAGTTGTTTTGCGAAGTTTGCTCTGCGTTCAGTTATTCTTTTGATGAATTTGTAGGAGAGAAAGTGGTCTCCCCATCCTACTCCTCCGCCATCTTGGCTCCTCCCCCTCTATTCCAAATCTGTATATTCTTATCAAGTGGCATTAATTTCTTCTAAGGTGTATGAGGAACATCTGAAACCCTTCAGGAGAAAGGCTCTTCTTAGAATAACCAGTTTGTCAATCAACCAGTCAGGTGTCCATGGAATCACAGTGACCAATCTGGCTTCCATCATCTTACTTCATGGAATAAATACATTTTCACAGGGAGCAAGTGTTTTATCCACTTTCTTGTAAATAGTGTTGAGTGAGTGTGTCTGTGCATTAGATGTGACGGATTGTGTGTGTGTGTGCGTGTGTGTGTGTGCGCGCGCACTCAGTTGCTTTAGTCGTGTCTGACCCTTTGTGACCCCATGGACTATATAGCCACCAGGCTCCTCTGTCCATGGGGTTCTCCGGGCAAGAATACTGGATTGGGTTGTCATGCCCTCCTCCAGGGGATCTTCCCGACCCAGGGATGGAACCCACATCTCCTGCCTTGCAGGTAGATTATCACTGAGCTACCAGGGAAGCCCAGATGTGACAGACTGCTTATTCTCAACTGTTTCATAAATGAAATCCATTAGCTTTACTGCATTGGACTATGCCTACTCTTTGAGATTCTGTCTTTTCCATAGGCTACTCAAGACCTGCGAAGTGTTTTGTTGGAAGAAAGGAGTGCCCAGATTAAGAAATGAGAACAGATACTTTCTTTCACTGTCTGTATTGGTTTCATTAGCAATGTCTGTGCCTATTGAAAACTAGCCAATATTTAGAGGTTGTTCCCAATAATGAAGCCTAAAGGCAAGATAGTCCTTTTCCATTCACCTGCATGCATGCTCAGTTACTCAGTCATGTCTAACTCTTTGAGACCCCATGCACTGTAGCCCACCAGACTTCTCTGTCCATGGGATTTTCCAGGCAAGAATAGAGGAGTGGGTTGCCGTTTCCTTCTCCAGGAGATCTTCCTCACCCAGGGATTGAACCTGTGTCTCCTGCATTGGCAGGCAGACTCTTTACCACTGAGCCACCTGGAAAGCCACTTTCCATTCACACTTGACTATTATTGAGCACCTACTCAATGTCCTTTGGCCACCTGATGTGAAAAGCCAACTTACTGGAAAAGACCCTGATGCTGGGAAAGACTGAGAGCAGGAGAAGAAGGGGACAACAGAGGATGAGATGGTTGGATGGCATCACTGACTTCATGGACATGTGTTTGAGCAAGCTCCAGGGGATAGTGAAGGACAGGGAAGCCTGGCCCACTGCAATTCATAGGGTCACAAAGAATCGGACACAACTGAGTGACTGAAAAACACAACTCAATGTGATATTGTACTACCTCGGTTATCTCATTTAATTTACCCTAAGGGCAGAAATCATGCTTTGAGTGAACTGTTTCAGACCTAGCACAGTTATAGGACTGAGAATACTGCCAGGATGAAAAATCCTTTTCTCTACCCTCTTAGGTTCAGGCATGTGAATTAAACCAGCAAAAGATAGATTAATAGAAGAAAAGGCACAGTTTTCATTAATATTTATTTCCACAGGAGTTCACAAAAAGGTGAAATTCAAAGAAGTGGTTAGACTCGGGGGCTGATGTACCATTTCAACAAAGGAAAAGGGATTTGTTCTCCCAGGGATGATAAATAGTGAGGGTGGCTAGGAAATATTGGTGGGAACTAATGGGAGAGAAGAGTTATTTTTGTAAGGTCTGCTTATGCAAACTCACTTCATTGTTAACTCTCCATCTTTAATAATAAGAGTACTCTTTTCCTTTGGGAGGTGATGGGAGGCAACTTCCTGAAAGGTAAATGTATGTCCTGCTTTTAAGCAGATAAGGAGAGAGCAGAAAACTCTTTCTTTGCATCTGTTGATGTTCAGTTGCCTTCAGCTCAAAATAATCCTTGTGCCAAAGTGGCATATTTTGGGGCAGTATATTCTGGACCACTTCAATACCCACTGGGCATGCAAATGTTGACTCTTAGAGGCATTCAGAAAACTTCACAATGAAAGGAAAGAAGAAATAGGCCATAGGAGCTACTTTGAACAGCTTTACATAAGCTGGTTATAGCTATCAAGGACCATAAAGCTTGGACTCTCACACCTATTTAGAGAGACTGGAAGGTAATTAAACACCCTTGCACCTAATCTACTTTTCCAAAGGAGAATGGAGAAGCCAAATTGCTCAAACTGAAGAGTCCTCACTTTTCCACCATAAGACTCCAAGGCATTGAGAAAAACAGAAAATCAGTATTTAACATATAAAATTATGCAATATTAAGAGGTATGAAAAAACCATATCTAAATTCTGTGGCAGTGACAGGAATAAGAAAACCACTCAGCCTTTTTAAGAAATAAGCCCCAATCAATTGATAAAGTCCATGATCAATCAGCAAATATGTTTGAGGCCTATTGCTTTTCATCACTCTCTTAGGCATCCCAATTTTAGATTAATAAACCTAAGTGTCACAATTTTAGAAACTCTGGATTGGAAGAAATCATCTCTGATCAAAAGTAGTGTTCATGATTCTCTTCAGCCTTTGATAGTTCATTAATTCACATGTAGGGGAAGACTTTTCTCTATCCTCTTAGTTTCTGTATCAGGGGCCTATAAATTAAACAGACAAAAAGATTGGCAGGATAAAAAGCATACAGATTTTATTTGATGTTAATATTTTTATGTGGCATAGGGTGGGGGAGGCTGCATGGAAGGACGTGAGACCCAAAGAAGCAGTTAGACCCAGGGCCTTAGATACCATTTGAACAAAGAGTGATATATTGTGAAGCCATGCTAAGACAAAGAAAAAGGTGTTTGGGCTAGAGAGGTGGTATATTGTAGGAACGTGACTAGAAATTAATTGGTAGATCCAATGGAAATTGAATGTTAGTAAGATTGGTACAGACTCAGTTGGTGTCAACTTCCTATCTCTGTTGACAAAATTATTCTCCTCTTCATGATGCAAGAATGACATATTTTTCATGGAAAATTTATGACCTGCTTTTAGATAGAAAGGGGGAGGTCAGAGAACCCTTTCTGCATCTGTTGTTTCTCGGTTGCCTTCACCTGAAAATCAATTGCCTTCACCTAAAAAAAATCAATAGGTCCATGGGGTCAAAAAGAGTCAGACATGACACACACACGCAAATCAATATGCCAATGTGCCAACCTAATGTGGGGTGGTGTGTTCTGATGCCCTTTGATTCTGGACACACACAGGAGACACACAGACAGCAGTGAGCAGTAGCTTGAAGCAAACCTTAACTCCCTGATTGGGGATCAAACCCTGGTCTTTGGTGGTGAGAACCACAAGTCCTAACCACTTGGCCAATGGCTAGAGTTTGGGTCCCGGGTCCTTGTCTGCCTTGAAAAGAAAAAATCATCATAAGGAGGTGGAAGGTAGAGAGGCAAGTAGAGCATTTGTTAGAAAAGCAGAGTACGTGTGGACAGAGGCTGGGGTGAGCTCAGTGAGAGAGTCACGCCTTTGGGAAGTTGAAACCTTTTATGAGGGGGCAGTCTTCCGCTCTTTGTTTTCCCTCTGTCCAGTCATCTTGCTTTGACCCCACAGATGATTTGCCTCTGGACCCGCCCCTATGTGCATGCATACCCCTCAGCCAAGATGGATTTTAGCACAGTGGTCTCTGGGGGAGGACTGACATGACTTCTTATGGTCTGGTGTCCCCTTTTTACACCTGGGGAGGTTTTCTGCACATGTGTAGTGTCTCCCTTGCCCCATGGATGAGAAATATGTGACTTCTTGATCTTTTACTCAAACAGGGTTTGCTGACTCTTTGTCCCTGCCCTGTTGTCTTAAGAGTGTCCACAGGAAACAAAGTCCATCTATTTACCCTGTTCCCCTTGTTATTTCTATCTCAAAGTGCAGACTTTGGAGGTTGTTCATAAATATCTAGACTGGAGCCCACTTACCTCCTGCCCCAAGAAATGTGAACAGGAGTCCAGTTGTAAATGTCTGGCCTGTAGCTCATCTGTTTCTGGCTCACCCTTCACTTGGTTTCAGCTTTTAAAAATAAGCTATGGGGAATATGATTAAAAGAGAGATACTTTTCTACATGAGCCTACTTTTTAAATAATGTGTATTTTTAAAAATTGTGATATAATTGACTTATAACATTGTTATTAGTTTTAGGTGTACAACATAATGATCAATATTTTTATATTTTATGAAGTGATCACTACAGTGTCTGAAAGTGAAGTTTGCTCAGTCATGTCCGACTCTTTGCTACCCCATGGACTATACAGTCCCTGGAATTCTCCAGGCCAGAATACTGAAATGGGTAGTCTTTCCCTTCTCCAGGGGATCTTCCCAACCTAGGGATGGAACCCAGGTCTCCCACATTGCAGGTGGATTCTTTACCAGCTGAGCTATCAGGGGAGCCTAGGTAATATTATTAATTTTCACCATACATATTTACCAACTTTTTCTCTTGTTATGAGAATTTTTAAAATATACTCTCTTAGTAGTTTTCAGATAAGCAACATAGTTGTAATAACTATAATCACCATATTCTAATTACATGCCCATGACTTGCTTATTTTATAAGTGGAAGTTTCGTACATTTTGACCTTTACCCATGTTGCTCACTCCCCATCCCTCACCTCTGACAACCTCCAATCTATTGTCTGTGTATATGAATTTTGAATTGTCTTTTATTTCACATGTATATGAGATGATACGGGGCTTCCCAGGTGGTGTTAGTGGTAAAGAACCCACCTGCCAATGCAGGAGATGTGGGAGACGCACATCGATCCCTGGGTTGGGAAGATCCCCTGGGGGAGGGCGTGGCAACCCACTCCAGTATCCTTTCCTGGAGAATCCCAAGGGCAGGAGCCTGGCAGGCTACAGTCCATAGGGTTGCAAAGAATTGGACATGACTGAAGCAATGTTGCACACATACCCACATGAGATGATACCGCATTTGTCTTGCTATGTCTGACTCATTTCACTTAGCACAGTGCCCTCAAGGTCTATCCATGTTGTCACAAATGTAAACATTTCATGTTTGTAATAGCTGAATAATATTCCATTATATTTAAACGCCACATTTTCTTTATGTGTTTATCCATAGGTGGACACTTAGGTTGTTCCCGTGACTTGGTTATTGTAACTAAAGCTGCAAGGAACATGGGGTTACATGTATTTTTTGAAGTTAATGTTTTCCTTTTTTTTTTTTTTTTTGGATAAATACTCAGAAGTAAGATTGCTGGATCACACAGTAGCTCTATTTTCAGTTTTTTGAGGAAACTCCTAACAGTTTTATATAGTGGTTGCACCGGTTTACATTCCCACAAACAGTGCATGAAGTTTCCCTTTTCTCCACATCTTCACTACTATTTGTTATTTCTCATCTTTTGGATACTAGTCATTGTAACAGGTGTTAGGTAGTATTCCCCTGTGGTTTTGGTTTTCATTTTCTGGATGATTAGTGATATTGAGCATCTTTTAATGTACTTGTTTGCCATCTGTATGTCTTATTTGGAAAAATGTGTATTCAGATCTTCTGCCCATTTTCAAATTGGATTGTTTGCTTTTTTTGCCATTAAGTTCTATGAATTTTAAAAAAAAATACATTTTGGATATTAATCCCTTACATATATATGACTTGCAAATATTTTCTCCCATTCTGTTGGTTGCCTTTTCATCCTCTGATGGTTTCCTTTGCTCTACAGAAGGTTTTCAGTTTGATGTAGTCCCACTTGGTTATTTTGCTTTTGTTGCATTTGCTTTTGATGTCAGATCCAAAAAACCATGGCCAAAAGGAAAGTCAAGGAGTTTACTGCTTATGTTTTCTTCTAGAAGTTTTAGAGTTTCAGGTCTTACATTCAATCCTTTAATCCATTTTGAGTTAATTTTTGTGTATGTTATAAGAGAGTGGTCTGGTTTTTTTCTTTTGCATATGACTGTCTGGTTTTCCCACCACCATTTACTGAAGGGACTATTCTTTTCCCATCATGTATTCTTGGCTCCTTTGTCATAAATTAATTGACCGTATATACATATGTTTATTTCTGGACACTATTCTGTTATATAAATGTATATATATTTTGTTTTGTTTTTATGTCAATATCATACTGTTTGATTACTATTACTTTGTAATATAATTTGAAACCTGGGAATGTGATGCCTTTGTTACTCCAACTTTGTTATTCTTTCTCAAGATTGCTTTGACTATTAGGGTCTCTGTGATTCCATACAAATTTTAGAATTGTTTGTTCTATTTTTATGAAAAATGCCATTGGAATTTTGATAGGGATTGCATTGAATCTATAGATTGCTTTGGGTAGTATAGACGTTTTAAAAATAGTCTCTCAATCCATGAAGGTAAATATCTTTTTGTCTTTAGTTTCTTTCATTAATGTCTTACAGTTTTCCGTGAAGTTTCATCTTTCTAGTCACTTGCTTACTGTCTCCTACTTGTCTTTACCACACCCCAAACCCCGTGTTCAGAAGTGATCACAAAGCTCCAGTTATGCTATAATATGAGTGTAGAAAAGCCATTGCTACCATCTTTCAAATACCATAGTTCATGTAAGTGCTGCCAAAGTTGAATCCGTTTTTTGGCTGCTACAGAGTATTGACTCATCCTCAGCCTTTCATTACACAATTCCTAATCTCTCTCACATGTGCTATTTATTGCTAAGCTCCTTCTCTTCTACCTGGCTTATGCAGATGCTTTTTTGGAATAAGAGCCAACCCTGGCATTTAGATGGGTATTCTTAGGAGTGGACTCTTTATTAACTTGTTCATTCATTCAAACAATTTTTATGATCTCTTGCTATTCTGCAATCATTCTGGGACTATACATTGATGAATATAGTAGACACAGTCCTTGAATCTTTCAACTCAATAAGGAATAGGGACAATGAGTCCAATGAGTACGAGTGGGTAAGATAAGCGCTCTAACAGAAAGTACGGGATGCTATGACAGAGTCTCTAACTCAGGTTTGGGCAATTAAGAAAGATTTCATGGAGGAAGGGGTATTTTAGCTGAAAAGTGACAGAGGTGTAGGTGTCGGTTGAGCAAAAAGAAAGTAAGAATAATCTCCTTCCTCAAACCAAACAGCTTAATCAAAGAAGAGAGAAGCTGTATGGAGTCATTGAATCAGGTTAGCAGTATAGGATCAGGAAGCAGCAGTAGAGAACAAGGCTATAGAGGTAAGCCAAGTTGGAGTTTAAACATGATCCTAAAAGAAATAAAGAGCTATTGATATAAATAGGGTAGTGGCATCATATCTTTACTTTATAAATATCACTCTGGCCTCACAGTTAAGAATGGACCGAAGAGAGAAACAATGTTGAAGGCAGGGAGACCGGTTAGGCTGTTGCAGTATTCCGGGTGAGCGATGGCAGTGGTCTGAAAGACGTTAGCAGCAGCGGCAATGAAGAGAAGGTGAACAAGATATTTAGAAGTAGAAATATCAGAATCTCTTGAAAGATTAGAGGGAGTAAAGGATAAAGGTGGTAAAAATAATATGTGAGATTTTGACTTGAATACCTGGATGAACACCTGGCATACTCACAGAGAGAGAGAATCTAGGCAGAGGAGCAGATTTTGTTGCTTGTTTAGTTAGGTGCAGGGTGAGTAATAAATTCTGTTTGCACATGATGAGCTTCAATTGACAAGGGATATGTCAAGTAGGCTGTTGAATATAAGAATGTCAATCTGAATGACAGATTGAAGATCTAGTTAAAGATTTGGAAGTCGTCAGTATACTGATGAGCTTCCCTGGTGGCTCAGGTGTTGAAGAATGATGGTAAAGAATCCACCTGCAATGTGGGAGACCTGGGCTGGGAAGATCCCCTGGAGAAGGGCATGGCAAACCACTTCAGTATTCTTTCCTGGAGAATCCCACAGACAGAGGAGCCTGGCAGGCTACAGTTCATGGGGCCGGGAAGGGTCGGACACGACTGAAGTGATTGAGTACGCATGCACAGGGCACTGATAGGAAGTGAATACAGGGAGGGGTGGAGAGGTTCCATGGTAAGAAGACGGTAAGAAGAGACAAGAATGTAAGAAACCCAACCATTTAAACTTTGGAAGAGGAAGAGGACTCCACGAAAGAGGAGGAAAGGGGATGCCCAGAGTTACAGATGGAAAACCATCAAGGAACTCTCAAGGAGGAGGCAGTCATCCATTGTATCAGATACTGCTGAGAGGTCATCCAGTGTATTTTCGTTTGTTTATTACAATTCTGTTATCCAGTCTTCAAGTATGTCACTACAGTCACTCATTCATGCATTAAAACAGTATTTATTGAGCAATTACTATATGCCAGGTATTGTTCTAGGTCCTAGAGCTATATAGTTAATAAAACAAAGACTGTATATAAGGCAGGCTAAAATGTTAAGCCAAATTAAGAAAAAGACAGAGTCTTGTCTTACTTTCTATAATTTGGAAGTCAACATCCTTGGATTTCAGCTAACTTGACCATCTAATGACATCTAATTTATATTTTGTTTTCTTCCCCAAAGGGGTATCATGAGAGACCTTGTCACGTGGCATGTCAAATACCATACTGAAGTCCAAATATAGTATGTTTCATGCATTTTCCTGATCCCCTGGTATAGCAATATGTGTGATTGATTTTTTTTTTCTACTTCCTTGGAAATAGAATTGTCAGAAAATCAAGTTTTGAAATTTGTCAGACACTTGGATTCCAACCAGTTAATTCAGTCCACAGGTTATTAAATATCTACTGAGTACCTGCCTTGTGCCAGGCGCTGTTTTACCTGAATACCATGGTTGACAAAATAGACAAGGTCCCCAACTTCTCACAGAAGATGGGGTAGGGTAGTACTTAAAGCATGGACTTTGTTTTTAGAGCCCTTCTCTGCCACTTAATAGTAATCTTTATTGCCCCAAATTCATCATGGACTAAGTCCCAGTTTCATCATCAGCAAAATAGGAATAATTACAGTAAACCTATCATCTAGTTGTTAAAAGATAAGCTTTTCAAAGGATTCATTAATAGATGCAAAACTAGTCAACATTAACAGATTGATAATCAATTGCATTTTACTGAACATGAGAGGTGACATTTGAACCAGGTAGGGATGAACCAGATGATGGTAGGAGAGAGTAGGAAGGGGAAAGAGAGCTGCATGTAAGTCTGGAACATTTGGGGAATTGAATTTAGCCTAGTCTAATGGACTACAGTCACTAGGACTTCAGTTAAGGGAGAAAATGGTCAGAAAGAGGTTGAAGTGAAAGGTCTTAAAACTCTTGAACACCATGCCTAGGAATTTAGATTTTAAGAAAGGGGCGAAATGTTGAACAGTTTGGTATAGGAAACTGATAAGAATTGATTTGCATTGTAGCAGGGTCTTATGGCTGCGGTCAAAGTGCTGTGTGGAAAGAAACAAGACTGAAAGAAGGGAAATGAATTAGGTATTTTTATAATAATCCAAACAAAAAATGGTGGCAGCCTCAACCAGAGACTGAAAGTAACAATAGAAATAGAATCAAAATTATTTATAGAGGACATCTGACTTAATGAATGATGGGTTATAAAGGGTAAGACGAAGAAATGAAGGTTCAACTCAAGTTATAACTTGAGCTTCTGAAGAGATGGTTCAGTCATTCACTGGGATAGTGAACACAGAACAGGAAATGAGTGTTCAAGTGGAAGAGAGTAAATTTAGTTTTGGGCATGCATGTATAGTTTGAGCAGTCAGTGGGGCATTAAATGGAGATGTTCAAGGTAGTTAGATGTGAACCATAGAGGGTAGGTGTGGAGTCATTGAATATGGGAAGGAACTGAAGCTTGGTTTACTGTAAGTCACCCCAGGAAAGTAAGGAGAGAAGACTTAAGAACCCTGGGAACACCAACACTTTCAGAATGGGCAGAAAAAGAGCAGTTACCAAGGAGACAAGAGGAAGCAATTAAATAAGTAGATGGAAAACAGGACAAGTGCAGAAAGGCAGAAAAGAGTGTTTCAGGAACATGAGAGGGAGAGGTCAAAAATAGTAACAGGAGACTTCCCTGGTGGTCCAGTGGTTAACATTCTGTGCTCCCCATGCAGAGGGCACAGGTTCAATCCCTGGTTGGGGCACTAAGATCTTGCATGCCACACAGCAAGGCCAAAAAGAAAAAAAAAGTAACAGTGCTCACCATGTAATAGGCACTGTTCTAAGTGTTACATGTATACAGTTCATCACATCCTCTCAACAGTTCCAGCCGGTGAATACTTTCATCCTCATAGATAAGGAATCTGTCGACTGAAAAAAATGCACATCTAGAAGTTGCATTACGTTTTATTTAATCTGAGAAGGTAAGCCTGGGACATAGCATCTCAGATAACTCGGACAGATAGCAGAGAGAGACTGCTCTGAAGAGGCAGTGGAGAAGGAGGAGCAAAGATACATAGGAATTTTTGCAACAAAGACTAAGTAGTCAGAATATCTAAAGATGACTGTTAATTAAAGAAAACCGCATTGTCTCAAGTTAAGGAATTTAGCACTTCTCTTTATATTGAAAGATGCAAGAGTCTTTGCTCATTGAAATCATTCCTTTCATATGCATGACAGCTCTCAGAGGCCAGTATCCTGTGCTTTCTCGTCCTGAGTCTCCTCAGGGTGCACTGGTGGGGGTGGCAGCCGCAGTTGACCACTAGATAGATAGTGGGCATCCTGTTTCTATCCTGAGGTCCCTCAAGGAGGACTGTCAGCATGGTTTTAATATGATGACTTGATAGCTGCAGCATCCTTTGTTTACTGATGTGGCAGGCAGTATTGTTATTCACAAAGCCAAAGCCAAGAAGTTAGATAACCTGCTCAAAGCTAGTATGAGGAAGAGTCATGACTCAGATCTAGACCTCATGACTAAACAGTTCACGATCTTAACCAATCTACTTAACTGTGTTGTCACACACTACAGAGGTTTGGTCTGCCGACTCTAAGAAGTGCTCATTAGATTTAAAAAGACAGTTATTAGCAGCCTTGGTAAGAGGAGTTTTAGTTGTTGGTGTTGAAAGGCGTATTTGAGTCAAAGAGTGAATAAGAGACTGTTATTTGAGCAGTTTAATTATGAAGGGGAGATGAGAGGATAGCAGCTTAATGAGAAGGGATAAAGGGAGATTGTGTTATGTTTGTATGTTAAGATGGAAAAGATTTGAGTTCATTTAAATATGAACAACAGGAAACTCAATAGAAAGGAGTGGTTTAAGATACAAGAGAAGGAAGAAGTAACCAACAGGGGCAAATTTCTGAGAGGGAGATAACATAGGATCCAGAGATCCCTCCCCATCGATTATAGCATGAGAAAGGTAGGTCCCCTTGCAAGTCTGGGGGCCAGAAATGAAGGGAGTTCCCATCTGATAGAGAAAGACATTTATATATTGTTAGCAGGATTGTAGGATGTGAGAAGGGCATTTGGGGTTCCATTTATGGCTGGAGATTCAGACCAGAAGGTCCAGCCAGATCCCAATTAGTATAGTATGGGTACGGCTGACCAGTCACTTGTCAGGCCTTATCTTATCCAAAGCTCTCTTTACAGTCTCCTTGGGCCTTCAGCTTCTTGCTCAAGAATTTCACAAAGCCTCAAATATGGTCCCTAGGTTTTTCCCAGTAGAATCATTCCTGCGATCATTCATCACAGGCTCTTTTATCACTCCTGAACACACTTCACAAAGATAGGACATTCCTCCTACAATCATTTTTTGTGGACAACTTACTGGAGAACAAATATTAATTTTAACTGCTTTGAAGGAAAAAAAACGCCTACATCTCTACCATGAGGTGGTTAAACTGTCTTTGTCTTATTTCCACTGAAGAAACAAACCATCTTCATTTCGCTGGAAAATGTGAGTGAGGGCTGGGAGGATCCCTCACCTACCTTATGGTCTTACTGGACTTCCCACAAAAAATTTTTTGCAGTTTCACAATTCTAAATGTGTTGTCATCTGTTCTACTGGGTATGTTTAGAGGACAGATGATAGCCAGCTAGGTAACTAAGCAACTGTTCTATGACAGACTAAAATTGGGGAGCTACAAGTGAGATCATAAGCATGGAAACATTATGCTAAAAAAATTACAAGACAAAACAGCATTGCCAGCGCTTCCAGGCAAGGGTGTACAGCTGAGCATCAGAGCTTCGTTGGAGATAGGACACTGCCAGGCTGCCACTGCAATGTGGTTGTCAAGGGAACGCAGGTCAACTCTCTTGGAGGGTCATCATTTCTCCTTTTCCAACCGTTCCATCTTAAGTCAGTAGTTCTCTCCTCTCGTTTATATAAAATTTAAATATATATCTATATGAATATATATATACACACTATATTGTACACCTGAAACTAACTTAATATCATAAATCAACTATAACTTAATATAAAAGAATAAAATATGTATACCTGGATCTCCATCCCAGAGATTCTCTTTTTCAACAAAACAGTTACTGATACTTAGTTGACATACAGGGAGCTAAACCTACTTAAAATGTACTGTTTGGTAAGTTTTGTCAAAAAACCATCACCAAGATAAAGAAAATGAACACATTAATCATTCCTAAGAATTTCCTTCTGCCTCTTGGCAATTCTCTCCCCTTCCACTGCTCTAACTCCCTTATCAGATAACTACAGATATGATTTCTGTCACAGCATATTAATCATTTCCTGAAGTTTTGTGTAAATAATATCAGTATGTATTCTTTTTTGTCTTCTATCACTTGCATATTTTTTTTGAGATTCAACCATGTTCTTTGATCAATGGTTTATTACTTTTTATCACCAAATAGTGTTTCATTGAATGAATATATGGCAGTTTGTTTAACCATTCAGTTGTTGATGGATATTCGGGTTGTTTCAAGTTTGGGACAATTACAAATTAAACTTCTATGAAAATTCATGTGTAAGTCATGATATAGATATATGTTTTTCATTTCTCTTGGGTAAATATCCAGTAGACATGTATGGATGCGAGAGCTGGACTATAAAAAAAGCTGAGTGCCAAAGAATTGATGCTTTTGAACTGTGGTGTTGGAGAAGACTCTTGAAAGTCCCTTGGACTGAAAGGATATCAAACCAATCCATTCTAAAGGAAATCAGTCCTGATTAGTCATTGGAAAGACTGATGCTGAAGCTGTAACTCGAATACCTTGGCCACCTGAATGCGAAGAACTGACTCATTTGAAAAGACCCTGATGCTGGGAAAGATTGAAAGCAGGAAGAGAAGGGGATGACAGAGGATGAGATGGTTGGATGGCATCACTGACTCAATGGACATGAGTTTAGGTAAACTCTGGGCGTTGGTGATGGACAGGGAGGCCTGGCATGCTGCAGTCCATTGGGTCGCAAGGAGTCAGACATGACTAAGTGACTAGACTGAACTGGGTAAATACCCAACAGTGGAATAGCTTGATGATGGGCTTCCCCTGTGGCTCAGTGGTAAAGAATCCACCTGCAGTGCAGAAGCCAAAGGAGACCCAGGTTTGATCCCTGGGTCAAGAAAATCCCCTGGAGGAAGGCATGGTAACCCACTCTAGTATTATTGCCTGGAGAATCCCCATGGACAGAGAAGCCTGGCAGGCTTCGGTCCGTAGGGTTGCAAAGAGTTGAACACGGCTGAAGTGACTTAGCATGCATGCACATGGCTGTTATATTTTTAGCTTAAGAACCTGCCAAACCATTTTCCAAAGTGGCTGCACCATTTAACATTCCCACCAGCAGTCTGAAAGAGTTCCAGATGCCCTACATCTTTAAGTTTTACCTTACTTGGTGTGGTAAATCCTTTTTTAAAGCCATTTTAAAAGGTATGTAATGATATCTCATTACTGATTTAACTTGTGTTTCCCTACTCATTAATAATGTGTGTACCTCTGACCTTACTATAATGGTTTGATCGTTCAGAACAATGTTGAATACAAGCAGTGACAGCAGATATCCTTATCTTGTTATTAATCTTAGGCATTAATAGTCATTCTTTCATCATTAGGAGTAGGTTTTTGTAGATGCCCTTTATCAGCTTGAGAAAGAATTTCTTGTTTTCTAATTGTTTTTGTAAGGAATGGATGATGGATTTTATTGATTTTTTGTTTGCATTTATTGAAATAATTATATAGGTGGTCTTTATTAGTCTGTTAATATGGTGAATGGAGAAATACACTAATTTTTTAAGTAATTTTACTTATTTATTTTTGGCCCTGCTGGGTCTTTGTTGCTCTGTGGACTTTTCTCTAGTTGCAGCAAGCAGGAGTTATTTTCTAGTTGCGGTGTGTGGGCTTCTCACTGCAGTGGCTTTTCTTGTGGAGCACAGGCTCTAGGGCACACAGGATTTAGTAGTTGAGAGTCACAGACTCTAGAGCACAGGCTCAGTAGTTGTGGCACATAGGCTTAGTTGCTCCCAGAATGTGAGATCTTCCGGGATCAAGTGTCAAACCCATGTCTTCTGCACTGGCAGGTGGCTTCAGCACTGCCACCAGGGAAACCCACTGACTAATTTTGAAATGTTTTTTTTTTTTTTTTTTTTAATTTTGAAATGTTAAGAAATGCCAATTGATCATGAGGTATTGTCTTTTTATCATTGGATTTAATTTGCTAAAATTTTGTTTAGAATTTTTGCATTTGTGTTTAGGAAAGATATCAGTCTTAGTGTTCTTTTCTTGTATTTTCTTTATCTGGTTTTGATTCATATATTAATGGCCTTCTAGAATGAACTGGGAAATATCAGCCCCTCTTCAAGTTTCTGGAAGAGTTAGTATATCATAAGTATTATTTCTTCCTTAAATGTTTGAAACAATTCACAAGTGAAGCCATTTGTACTCAGAGCTTTTTCTTCTGTAACTTTATTGAGATGTAGTCAGCAGATAAAAATAGTATATATTTGATTTGATTTGATATATATATACATTGTAAAATAATCATCAAAATCAAGCTAATTAACATATCCATCACCTCACATAGTTACCTTTTTTTTCCCCCTCTTCTCTTCTTTTTTCTGTTTTGTTTGTGTGTGGTAAGAACACTTAAGATCTACCCTGTTATCGAATCTCAAGTATACAATATAATCATAGTGTCCTAAAGTCACATTGTATACATTAGATCTTCAGAACTTGCTCATCTTACATAACTGAAACTTTGTACCCATTGACCAACATCTCATTTCCACCTCTGTTAGCCCTTGGCAGCCACCATTCTATTCTCTACTTCTATGAAGTTAGCCTATTTTAGATTCCCCATATAAGTGAGACCATGCCATATTTGTCTTTCCGTGTCTGGCTTCATTCATCTAGTATAATGTCCTCCAGGTTCATTATGTTGTCACAGTGGCAAAATTCCCTTTTTAAGACTAAATAATCTTCCTTTATGTGTGGGGTGTGTGTGTGTGTGTACGTGCATGCATGCGCCTGGACCTATATGCGTTTGATTGATTGATAGGTAGGTAGGTGGATGGATGGATAGATAGATAATCACATCTTCTTTATCAATTCATCTATTGACTGACATTTAACTTGACTTGACATTTCCATATCTCAGTTATTGTCGGCAATGCTGATATGAGTATGTGGAGTACAGATATTTCTTCAGGACATATCTGACTTCATTTCTTTTGGATATATACCCAGAAGTAGTGGGATGACTGAATCATATGATGGTTCTTATTTTTGATTTTTAACTTTTTGAGGGACTTTCATACTTTTCCCATAGTGGCTATACCAGTTTACATTCTTCCCAGCAGTGTATGAGAGCTCCTTTTTCTTTACATCCTCATCAATTCTTGATGTCTTCTGTATTTTTGTTAATAGCCAGGTGTGAGATAGCTCACAGTGGTTTTGATTTGCCTTTGCCTGATAATCAGTGAAGTTAAACACCTTTTCATGTACTTGTTGGCCATTTGTGTGTCTTTTTTTGAGACCTCTATCCAGGTCTTTTGCCCATTTTTTTTCTTTTGGTTATATGCATTTTTCAGTACTGTTCTCTCAGATCACCCCACCCTCTCTTTCTTTCACTGAGTCCAAAAGTCTGTTCTTTATGTTTGTGTCTCCTTTGTTGCCCTGCAGGTAGGATCATCAGTACCATCTTACTAGATTCCATATAAATACATTAATATACAATATTTGTCTTTCTCTTTCTGACTTACTTCACTCTGTATAATAGGCTCTAGGTTCATCCACCTCATTAGAACTGACTCAAATGTGTTCCTTTCTATAACTGAGTAATATTCCGTTGTGTATATGTACCACAGCTTCCTTATCCATTCGTCTGCTGATGGACATCCAGGTTGCTTCCATGTTCTAGCTATTGCAAATACTGCTGCAATGAACATTTGGGTACGTGTGTCTTTTCAGTTCTGGTTTCCTCGGGGTTTATGACTCATGGTGGGATTGCTGGGTCATATGGTGGTTTCACTCCTGGTTTTTTAAGGAATCTCCATAGTGTTTGTATCAGTTTGCATTCCCACAAACAGTATAAGAGGGTTCCTGTTTCTCCACACCCTCTCCAGCATTTTAAAATTGGATTATTTGGGTTTGGCTATTGAGTTGTATGAGTGCCTTATATATGTTTTGGATATTAACCACTTATCAGATACAGGGTTGATGTGTATTTTCTCCCATTCTATAGGTTGCCTTTTTACTCTGTTGATTATTTACTTCACTTTACAGAAACTTTTTGATTTAATGAAGTGGCATCTCCATTTATTTATTTTTTATTTTGTTGCTTATGCTTTTAGTGTTGTACCTAAAATAATCATTGCCTAGACCAAAGTCAAGAAGATTTCCCCCTATGTTTTCTTCTAGTAGATTTACAGTTTCCAGTCTTATGTAAGTCTTTACACTATTTTGATTTATTTTGGTAAATGCTGTGAAATGAGGGTCCAGTTTCATTCTGCATGTGGATATATACACTTTTCCCAATACCATTAATTGAAGAAACTATAGTTCCCCATTGTGTGTTCTTAGCACACATGTCAAAGATCATTTGACTATATAAGAGCTGCTTCTTTGAAAAGGTAAACAAGATTGATAAGCCTTTAGCCAGACTCATCAAAAAAGAGAAAGAGTGCTCAAATTAATCAGAAATGAAAACAAGCTACCACCAACACTACAGAAATAAAAGAACATAGAGATTGCTATGAACAACTATATACCAGTAAAATGGATAACCTAGAAGAAATGGACAAATTATTAGAAATGTACAATCTCCCAAGACTCAATTAGGAAGAAATAGAAAATATGAGCAGATCAATTACTACCGTTCCCAAACTATTCCAAAAAAATTACAGAGGAAGGAATATTTCTGCACTCATTCTATGAGTCCAACAAAACATGTTTTCAAAATGAGACAAAGAAATCACCAAAAAGAAAATTACAGGTCAGATCACTGATGAGTATGCAAAACTCATAAACAAAATATTAGCAAACTGAACCCAACAACACTTTAAAAAGATCATACACCATGATCAAATGGAATTTATCCTATGGGTGCCAGTGAGCTTAGTTGTTCAGTTGTGTCCAACTCTTTGCGACCCCGTGGACTGCAGCACGCCAGGCCTCCCTGTCCATCACCAACTCCCAGAGTGTACTCAAACTCAGGTCCATCGAGTCGGTGATGCCATGCAACCATCTCATCTTCTGCTGTCTCCTTCTCCTCCCACCTACAGTCTTTCCCAGCATCAAGGTTTTTTCAAATGAGTCAGTTCTTCAGGCCAGGTGGCCAAAGTATTGGAGTTTCAGCTTCAGTATCAGTCTTTCCAATGAATATTCAGGACTGGTTTCCTTTAGGATGGACTGGTTTGATCTTCTTGCAGTCCAAGGGAGTCTCAAGAGTCTTCTCCAACACAGCAGTTCAAAAGCATCAATTCTTTGGTGTTCAGTTTTCTTTACAGTCCAACTCTCACATCCATACATGACTACTGGAAAAACTATAGCTTTGACTAGATGGACCTTTGTTGTCAAAGTAAATGTCTCTGTTTTTTAATATGCTGTCTAGGTTTGTCATAGCTTTTCTTCCAAGGAGCAAGTGTCATTTAATTTCATGGCTGCAGTCACCATCTGCAGTGATTTTGGAGCCCAAGGGAAAAAAAAATCTGTCACTGTTTTCATTGTTTCCTCATCTATTTGCTATGAAGTGATGGGACCAGGTGCCATGATGTTAGTTTTTCCAATGTTGAGTTTTAAGGCAGCATTTTCACTCTCCTCTTTCACTTTCATCAAGAGTCTCTTTAAAAAAAAAAAATAAATAAATGAATAATTAAAAAATTTAAAAAAAAAAAGAGTCTCTTTAGTTCCTCTTCACTTTCTGCTATAAGGGTGGTGTCATCTGTGTATCTGAGGTTATTGATATTTCTCCCGGCAATCTTGATTCCAGCTTGTGTTTCATCCAGCCCAGCATTTTGCATGATGTACTCTGCATATAAGTTAAATAAGCAGAGTGACAATATACAGCCTTGACGTACTCCTTTCCCAATTTGGAATCAGTCTGTTACTCCATGTCTGGTTCTAACTGTTGCTTCTGCATATGTGTGAGAAACCTGCATACAGATTTCTCAGTAAGTAGGTAAGGTGGTCTGGTATTCCCATCTCTTGAAGAATTTTCCCAGTTTGTTGTGATCTACACAGTCAAAGGCTTTTGTGTAATCAAGAAAGCAGAAGTAGGTGTTTTTCTGGAATTCTCTTGCCTTTTCTATGATCCAACATGCCGGGGTCTAGCCTTGGCAGGATCCAGGGGGTACCTGTGGGATGAACGGTGTCGGCGAGAGAAGACATGTGAGACCAGCCTTGATAGGGCCAAGTCTGCGAGGGAGAGAGAGAAAAAGAGAGAGAGTGATCAGACGGGGGGTGCAGCAGAGTCTGGCAGGGTCTGGCAATGCTTTATTTTTTACCGTGGCTTTTATACCCTAAGTTAGTATATTTCTAAGGGGAAGATAGTTTAACATTACATCAGCTTGTTCTTCACGAAACCAGGGTGTTTTCTGCATACTTATTTGTTTATGAGGGTCTTGTACATTATCTTCTGGCCTTGGGGCCTATTAACATTTTATGCAAGTCAGGTGAATGTAAACCTATTTTCTGTTTCTATGGTGACCTTAACTGAAAGGTAGCAGTCTCATAGGGCAACAGTACAGAGTACAAGTATAACCTTGTTAACACAAAAATTAATCCTTCTGCAGAAGTTGTCAGTTGCGTTTATCTAAGAGTTTTACCCCATACAGACTCTGCAGCTTCAAAGAGGCAGCTTCTGCCTAGCACTCCTGGCTGACAATTAACAACCGTTTCATTGTTACCACACTGGGGCTAAGCTCTTATTTTTCTAGATCTATAACTATATTAACAATGGTTTCTATAACACAACCTTAGCACGTTAAGAACAAAAACACAGCAAGCAAATGTTAACCCAATAACCACCTTTAGAATAATTTTTCTTATGTTTTCTAATAGGACTCCTTCACCCCCCCAAAAGGCTCTATGTCTATTAGGGCCTTTATATGATCAAGTTCTTTATGCTGTTTTATGATTAGGGTATTATAAGCAGTCATGCATATTAGTACCAAAGGCATAAATGCATTTGCCAAACGAACTAGAATGCCAGCAAAGGAGTTTAAATTAAAACACTCCTTTCACCCTGGATAATCTCATAAAATACCACCACCCAGGAAACTTATTAAAGTTTTAAATTGATTCTTATTTGGGAAGAGATCAGGGAAGGCCTTCTGCCTGTGTCACAGAAATTAGGGAGTAGTCTATTGAAACAAGCATCAGAAAGACAGATGTCATCTTTAAGGTGAGTGCTGGGGGCAGCTTTTTGGAATCCCTGAAAACCTGATCCGCCTTGCCTGTCAGGTTTTCTCCCTCATGACCTCATGGGTAGGATCTCATGTGCCAGCTCCCGGCACCAATGGATGTTGGCAATTTGATCTCTGGTTCCTCTGCCTTTTCTAAATCCAGCCTGAATATCTGGAAGTTCATGGTTCATGTACTGTTGAAGCTTGGTTTGAAGAATTTTGAGTGTTACTTTGCTAGCATGTGAGATGAGTGCAATTGTGCAGTAGTTTGAACATTCTTTCGCATTGCCCTTTTTTGGGATTAGAATGAAAACTGACCTTTTCCAGTCCTGTGGCCACTGCTGAGTTTTCCAAATTCGCTGGCATATTGAGTGCAGCACTTTTACAGCATCATCTTTTAGGATTTGAAATAGCTCAACTGGAAGTCCATCACCTCCACTAGCTTTGCTCATAGTGATGCTTCCTAAGGCCCACTTGACTTTGCATTCCACAATGTCTGGCCCTAGAGGAGTGATCACACCATCATGATTATCTGGGTCATGAAGATTTTTTTTGGTATAGTTCTGTGTATTTTTGCCACCTTTTCTTAATATCTTCTGTTTCTCTTAGGTCCTTACCATTTCTGTCCCTTATTGAGCCCATCTTTGCATGATATGTTCCCTTGGTATCTCTAATTTTCTTGACAAGATCTTTAGTCTTTTCCATTCTGTTGTGTTCCTCTATTTCTTTGCATTGATCACTGAGGAAGGCTTTCTTATCTCTCCTTGCTGTTCTTTGGAACTCTGCATTTAAATAGGTATATATTTCCTTTTCTCCTTTGCCTTTAGCTCCTCTTCTTTTCTCAGCTATTTGTCAGGCCTCCTCAGACAGCTATTTTGTCTTTTTGCATTTCTTTTTCTTGGGGATGGTCTTGATCACTGCCTCCTGTACAATGTCACAAACCTACATCCATAGTTCTTCAGGCACTCTCTCAGATCTAATCCCTTGAATCTATTTGTCACTTCCACTGTATAATTATAAGGGATTTGATTTAGGTCATACCTGAACGGTCTAGTGGCTTTCCCTACTTTCTTCAATTTAAGTCTGAATTTGGCAATAAGGATTTCATGATCTGAGCCTCAGTCAGCTCCTGGTCTTGGTTTTTCTGACTATATAGAGCTTTTCTATTTTTGGCAGCAAAGAATATAATCAACTTGATTTATGTATTGTCCATCTGTTGATGTCCACATATAGAGTCATCTCTTGTGTTGTTGGAAGAGAGTGTTTGCTATGACCCATGCATTCTCTTGGCAAAACTCTGTTAGACTTTGCCCTGTTTCATTTTGTACTCCAAGGCCAAATTTGCCTGTTACTCCAGGTATCCCTTGACTTTCTAGTTTTACATTCCAGTACCCTATAATGAAAAGGACATCTTTTATTGGGTGTTAGTTCTAGAAGATCTTTTAGGTCTTCATAGAACCATTCAACTTCAGCTTCTTCAGCATTACTGGTTGGGGCATAGACTTGGTTTACTGTGATATTGAATGGTTTGCCTTGGAAACAAACAGAGATCATTCTGTCATTTTTGAGATTACACCCAAGTACTGCATTTCAGACTCTTTTGTTGACTATGAGGACTATTCCATTTCTTCTAAGGGATTCTTGCCCACAGTAGTATATAGAATGGTCATCTGAATTAAATTAGTCCATTCCAGTCCATTTTAGTTCACTGATTCCTAAAATGTTTATGTTCACTCTTGCCATCTCCTATTTGTAGTGCCATCTCCACTTCTAATTTACCTTGATTCATGGCCTAACATTTCAGGTTCCTATGCAATTCCTCTTTACAGCATTGGACTTTACTTCCATCAACTGTCACATCCACAACGGGGCATTGTTTTCACTTTGGCTCCATCTCTTCTTTGTGGAGTTATTTCTCCACTCTTCTCCAGCAGCATATTTGGCACCTAATGACCTGGGGATTCATCTTTCAGTGTCATATCTTTTTGCCTTTTCATACTGTTCATGGGCCTCTCAAAGCAAGAATACTTAAGGGGTTTGCCTTTCTCTTCTCCAGTGAACCACATTTTGTCAAAACTCTCCACAATGACCTGTCCATCTTGGGTTGCCCTACACGGCATGGCTCATGGTTTCATTGAGTTAGACAAGGCTGTGGTCCATGTGATCAGTTTGGTTAGTTTTCTGTGATTGTGGTTTTCAGTCTGTCTGCCCTCTGATGGAGAAGGATCCGGGGCTTATGGAAGCTTCCTGATGGGAGAGACTGACTGGGGGAAACCGGGTCTTGTACTGATAGGCAGGACCATGCTTAGTAAATCTTTAATCCAATTTTCTGTTGATGGGTGGGGCTGTGTTCCCTCCCTGTTGTTTGACCTGAGACTGAACAATGGTGGAGGGAATGAATGGTGAACTCCTTCAAAAGATCCGAGCACACACTGCTGTGCTCCATGCCCCCGACCAAAAATGATGGTTTAAATTCTGCAGATCAATCACTCTAATACACTACATTAACAATTGCAAAATAAAAATCATATGATCATCACAATAGGTATAGAAAAATTTTTTGACAAAATTCAATATCCATTTATGCTAAAAAGAACTCTTTGGAAGGTGGGGATAGAAGGAAGATACTTCAACATAATAAAGGCCATATATGACAGGCCCACAGCTAACATCATACTCATCATGAAAAGTTAAAAGCATTTCCTCTAAGATCAAGAACAAGATAAGGATGCTGACTCTAACTTTTCTTCAACCTAGTATTGGAAGTCCTAGCCAAAGTAATTATATAAGAAAAAGAAATAAAAGGAATCTGAATTGGAAAGGAAGAAGTAAAACTGTTGCTGTTTGCAGATGACATGATGCTGTATGTAGAAAATCCTAATGATGTCACTAGAGCTCATCAGTGAAGTTGGTAAAGTTGCAGGATATAAAATTAACATACAGAAATCCATTGCATATCTATATACTAACAAAGAACTGTCAGAAAGAGAAATTAAACAGTCCCATTTACCATCAGAGTAAAAAGAATAAGATTATAATACCTAGGAATAAACTTATCTAAGGAGGTAAAAGACCTATACTCCGAAAACTGTATAACACTGATGAAAGAAACTGAAGATGACACAAATAGAAAGATACACCATGTTCTTGGATTGGAAGAATTAATAGTATTAAAATGGCCATATTAATACTATCCAAAACAATCTCAGTAGATTCAATGCAATCCCTATCAAAATACCAATGAAATTTTTCACACAACTAGAACAAGTAATTTTAAAATTTCTGTGGGAACACCAAAGACATGAATAGCCAAAACAATCCTGATTATGAAGATCAGAGCTAGAGGTGTTGCATGCCCTGGCTTCAGACTATACTACAAAGCTACAGCAATCAAAACAGTACAGTACTGGTCCAAAAACAGACACATACATCAGTGTAACAGAAAGAAAGAAACCTATGCTCAATTAATCTATGACAAAGGAGGTTAGAATATACAATGGAGAAAAGAATGTCTTCAATAAGTGGTTCTGGGAAACCTGATATATAGAAGAATTTGTTTAGAACATTTTTATCACACCATATTACAAAAATAAACTTAAAATGATTGAAGACCATTTAATCATACAGGTAATATCAGAAACCATAAAATTCCCAGAAGAAAACAGGTAGAATACTCTTTGACATAAACTGAGCAATATTTTTTTGGATCTCCTTCCAAAAGCAACAGAAACAAAAGCAAAAATAAACATTTGGGATCTAATTAAATTTAAAAGCCTTTGGACAACAAAGGAAATCATAAACATAATTAAAAGGCAATATACTGAGTGGGAGAAAATATTTGCAAGTGATATAGTTAAGTCTCAGGTTTTGTACACTCACACGTTTTGCCTTTCAGTTGTCTTATTTTGACTGTTCTATTTATTGTGATTATTGATATGGCTGGATTTTTCTGTCTTGTTTTTTGTTTAGTATTTGTTCCCTGTGCTCTTCTCTGCTCTGCTTTCCCTCTTTTTCTGCTTTCTTTTGGGAATACTTGAATGGATTTTATGATTCTGCTTTATTGCTTTTATTAGCTTATTATTTATAACTCTTTGCTTTATTATTTTAGTGTTTGTGGAAGAATATATAGTACACTACTTTAACTTACCAAACTCCATAGTTGAGGCTGTTTCACCGCTTCATGTATACTAGAACTGTACAATAGTATATTTCTGCTTACCTCAACTTTGTACTTTATTTGTCAAATATTTTACCTTTACATATGTATAAAACCACAATAAACTAAGCACCATATTGTTATCATTTGTGTTTTAAAAGATGATTGTCTTTTTAAGTGATTTAAAGAGTAGGAGAAAATCATAAATATTTATCCATATATTTTCCATTTCTGGTGTTCTTCATACATTTTTATAGACCATATTTCCATCTGGTATCACTTTTCTTTTGCCTGAAGGACTTCCTTTAGCATTTATGATAGCATAGATTTGGCCAAAAAAAAAAAAAAAGTCTTTCTAGTTTCTTAGTCTGAAAAAAGCATTTTGCCTTCATTTTTAAAAGCTATTTTCTCTGGGCCTAAAATTCTAGGTTGACAGTTGTTTTATTTTAGTGCTTTAAAGTGTGATTGCACTGTCTTCTCACTTGCATTGTTTCCAATGAGACATCTGTTTCATTCCTTATCTTTATTCTTCTGCAAATAATATGTCTTTTATTCATTTGGCTGCTCTTAAGATTTTTCTCCTTATCACTGGTTTTGAAGTTTTATTTAATGTATCTTGATGTAATTTTATTAATGTTTCTGTGATAAGCATTTTATTGAAATCCTTGCATCTGTATTTTTATTGTATTCATCAAATTTGGGGACATCTTAGTCATTATTTCTTCAAATATTTATTATGACACCCTCTTGCACTTTGAATTCTCCAATTAAAAATATAACAGGCAGCTTGAAGACATTCCACAGCTCATTAGTGCTTTGATCATTTTTAAAAATTATCTTTGTATGTTTCATTTTGAATAGTTTGTATTGCTGTTTCTTCATAATTTGCTGATCTTTTATTTTGTCAATTCTAATCTGCTATTATTCCCAACCAGTGAATTTTTATCTCAGACATTGTGGTTTTTATTTCTGTAAGTTTTCTTTAGCTCTTTTAAAATATCTTTCATGTCTCTAATTAACTTTCAAATTATATAAAATCAGTGTATAAATGCAATGTCCTTATCTACTAGTTCTAGTATTTATGTCAGTTCTGGGTTCTTTTCAATTATTTTATTTATCTTATTATGGATTTCATTTTCTTCCTTCTCTTTATGCCTGGTGGTTTGCTTTTTTTTTTTTTTTAAATTAGATGCTGGAACATTTTGAATTTTACCCTGTTGAGTGCTGGATATTTCTATACGCTTGGGCTTCTGGAACAAAATTAAGTTACCTGGAAACACTTTAATTCTTTCTGATTTGCTCTTAAGATTTGTTAGGCAGGACTGAAGTAGTTATCAGTTAGGAGCTAATTATTCCCTATGACTGAAAGCTTCTGTTTAATCTACCCTTGAATCTTAAGGTTTTCCATTCTGGGTGTTGAGAATAGACACTATTCTTGGCCCTGTGTGAGTACTGGACACTGTCACCTTTAATCCTTTCAGATTTTTTTCACCCTAGTTTTAGGTAGTTTTTTTTATGCACATGTGAGTGAGTGAGTGAGTCATTCAGTCATGTCTGACTCTTTGAACCCCATGAACTATACAGTCCACTGAATTCCCCAGGCCAGAATACCGGAGTGGGTAGCCTTTTCCTTATCCAGGGGATCGTCCCAACCCAGGGATCAAGCCCAGGTCTCCTACCTTGCAGGCAGAGTATTTACCAGCTGAGCCGCAAGGGAAGCCCTGATCAATATTCAGGTGAATACTCAAGGGGTACTCTGCAAATGGGCTCCCCAGGTGGCTTACTGGTAATGAATCTTCTTGCAATGCAGAAGATGCAGGAGATGCAGGTTCAATCCCTGGGTGGGGAAGATCCCCTGGAAGAGGAAATGGCAACCCACTCCAGTATTCTTTCCTGGAGAATCCCCATAGATAGAGGAGCCTGGCAGGCTACAGTCCATGGGGTCACAAAGGGTCAGACACGACTGAAGTGACTTAGCACACGCACTCTGCAAATATTCAAGGCACACACACACTCTCTCTTTATCACATTTTTCTCTCTGATACTTTGTCCTGAGAATTCTACCAACTTAATTTCACCAAAATTTTGGCTTTCCCTCTTCAGTTCAAGTAGTCCACAGTGCTCCAACCTGTACTAGAAGCTGGCAATGACCTGGCTGCAAGCTGGGCTAATCAGTAGACTTAGCTTGTTTCTTTCCTGGGACTCAGAGATCAGTGTCCTTTGTTTGCTTATCCCGAGGTCTTGGAAACTATTGCTTTATATGTTTTGGCCGTGTTTTGGCTGTTTCCAGTGGGAGAATAAACATGATCCCTGTTACTCTTAGTCTTAAGTGGAAGTCCTAGAAATCCTCTCTCAAGCAGTATTGAATTAGGCTTAACAGATGACTCTGAGAAGCAACCAAACTTAAGAGCTTCTGCTCTGGGCTAAAGAATACCATCAGGAAAAAATAATATCTTTATTTTCGATAGTCAGATAAGCAGTACAATGTAGGGAGTCTGTTTTTTCCTTCCTCCATAATCCAAAATTAGATAATATTTATGGAGCTTCCTTGGTGATCCAGTGGTTAAGACTTCACTTTCCAATGCCAGGGGTGTGGTTTGATCCCTGGTTGGGGAGCTAAGATCCCACATGCCTCGTGTCCAAAAAGCCAAAACATAAAAGTTCAATAAAGCCTTTAAAACTGGTTCACATAAATAATAAACAATAATAAAATGTTTTTTAAAAAATAAATAAAAAGCAACCTTTAAAAAAAGAAGGTATTTCCTTCCTACTGTTATGGCCCTTTGTCTAACCTAGAGTTCAGTTCAGTTCAGTCGCTCAGTCGTGTCTGACTCTTTGCGACCCCATGAATTGCAGCACGCCAGGCCTCCCTGTCCATCACCAACTCCCGGAGTTTACTCAAACTCATGCCCATCCAGTCGGTGTTGCCAACCAGCCATCTCATCCTCTGTCGTCCGCTTCTCCTCCTGCCCCCAATCCCTCCCAGCATCAGGGTCTTTTCCAGTGAATCAACTCTTCACATAAGGTGGCCAAAGTAGTGGAGTTTCAGCTTCAGCATCAGTCCTTCCAATGAACACCCAGGACTGATCTCCTTTAGGATGGACTGGTTGGATCTCCTTGCAGTCCAAGGGACTCTCAAGAGTCTTCTCCAACACCACACTTCAAAAGCATCAATTCTTCAGCGCTCAGCTTTCTTCACAGCCCAACTCTCACATCCATACATGACCACTGGAAAAACCATAGCCTTGACTAGACGGACCTTTGTTGGCAAAGTAACGTCTCTGCTTTTTAATATGCTATCTAGGTTGGTCATAACTTTCCTTCCAAGGAGTAAGCGTCTTTTAATTTCATGGCTGCAATCTGCAGTCTGTTGTTCCATGTCCAGTTCTAATTGTTGCTTCCTGACCTGCATACAGATTTCTCAAGAGGCAGGTCAGGTGGTCTGGTATTCCCATCTCTTGAAGAATTTTCCACAGTTTGTTGTGATCCACACAGTCAAAGGCTTTGGCATAGTCAATAAAGCAGAAGTAGGTGTTTTTCTGGAACTCTCTTGCTTTTTCGATGATCCAGCGAATGTTGGCAATTTGACCTCTGGTTCCTCTACCTTTTCTAAACCAGCTTGAACATCTAGAAGTTCACAGTTCACGTATTGCTGAAGCCTGGCTTGGAGAATTTTGAGCATTACTTTACTAGCGTGTGAGATGAGTGCAATTGTGCGGTAGTTTGAGCATTCTTTGGGATTACTTTTCTTTGGGATTGGAATGAAAACTGACTCTAACCTAGAGTATAGTTAATTTTATATTCTTCTCCTTCAGTGTTAAGATTCCAGGAAGTACTTCCTGCAATTGCCCACTCTGTTCTCTGACTATGTTGGCCTCTCCCCTCCCTAGTTACTGGTAAACTCACCATTAACCTTGGAAGATGATAGGTTGGTTATATTGTATGTTGTTCTATTTTGCGGACTGAACAAGTGAGGGCCAGTGACTGGGGTAAGGCACCAATTAACCAGAGGCAGATCTAACAAGGAAATCCCTGGGTTTCCTGGGATGTCCACAGATTTTAACAGAGAAATTAAGGCACCCCTTGGGGAAGGACCCAAGACTGCCAGTCCGCAGCCTGAGTCCTAGAGACTGATGTCCCTTGTAATTTTGCCTGGAAGGATGCTTCTGCAAATGCTGTTCTTGTTATCAGGACTCTAATTTGGCATGAAAACACATCAGCTTGTCTCACTATCTCAATACTTTAGTTGTCACTTTCCCATCTAGAATTCCAGTTGGAAACTTTTTCACCTTCACTGAACTTGTGGGGAAAATGGATAACCGCCCCCCCACCTCACCCCCATGACTTCTCATTGCCTCATGGACCCAGATTCAGAAGAATCTACCAGAGAAAACTTCACTCACTCAGCCTCCCAAGGCAAGTAGAAATGATATATTATCCTCATTTTATAAGTGAGGAAACTGAGACCCTGATGAATTATATGGCCATGGACAAGTACAGAGACAGGTCTGGATTAAGGAAAAGTGAGTGAGTACGTAGGACCTTGAAAACACCAAACTTCAGCCTCTGGCTTCACAGTAGAATACAACATAAAGTAAAATAGACACACCTTCTCCTGGGCATTTCAAGACTATCATGTAATGGCTAGAGTGGTTATCAATCGTTGCCCACTTGTGAAAGGCACTCATTGACTGCTGGTCAGGTCAACTGGAGTGCAGCAAGTTTAGCCAAGCTCAGCAATGCTTAGGATAACAGCCAATCACAGAGTTGGTAGATGGTGGTGGTAGTTGCTTTAAACTACCAGGACTTTGATAACAAAGTGAATCTAGTTGTTATTTTTAACTTTTAAAAAAAGTTATATATATATATATTTTTAAATAGTTATTTTTATATATATTCACTTTTTTATTAAGAAAAGTAAAGTATCTATAAGGTAAAGCTTGGTAAAACAACAAGCCTGTTTTTCCCCAAAATATCTAAAAATAGAAAAAATGTGCCAAGAGCAGAAAATTTTATCTGGTTATGCAAAAACTCAAAGAAGGAAAGAGATTCTTTAGAAGATGGTTTTGCCCCCTGTATGACCTTTGCCTGGGGTCATAGGTCACTGCTACTTCAAGTTGCCTCTAATCACGGGAATAGAAAATGTAGAGCCAGAATTATCAGGGGATTTGGCACTTAGTTGGGTGACTGGCAAATGTGCAAAGGATTAATTAACAAGAGAAGAAATGAAACTCCTTGTCTGGCCTACTCGATTCTTCATGATCTGGCTTCCACCTGTCTCCCAGTCTCCTCACCTACTATTTTCCTTGTTCTCTCCCCTCCAGTTTCCTTGACTTTCTTATCCTTTCTGAAGCGTGACCTGCTTATGTTTGCCTTAAGGTCTTTGCACAAGCTGTTTCCTTCAGCTAATCAGCCTTCTCCAGATCTCAACGTGGTGGACACTCTCTTATAGACATTTCCTGATTCCTGATCTAAAATAGCTCCTTGGTCATCACGTCACATCCTCCTCCTGACTTTCACCTTAGTATGATTGCCACCTGTTTGGTGTATCTGATTTCTCTCTCTCCTTCTTCACTAAAATGCAAGGTCTGTAATAACTGGCATTTATATAGACCATGTACCTTGCACCATTCTAGGAGCTTTACCCACATAATAATGTGTTTAATCCTCACAAGCACCCTGTGAACTTAGTTTTACTACCCTTATTTTACAAATGATGACACTGAATCTAAGTCTGTAATGAAACTGAGGTGGGGGGAGATGAAATAGCTTGCCAATAAGTGGTAAGACCTGGCTTTGAACACACGCGATCAGACTCCAGAGGGCATTCTCCCTCTGCCCCTTCCTGCAGGGAGTTGGGGACCGTGTTAGTCAGGGTTCTCCAAGAAGCAGACACCAAGGTGGGATTAAAGAAATAGAGACACAGATGGAGAGAACAAATGTATGGATACCAAGGGGAAGGAAGATGAATTGGGAGACTGAGGCTGACACTATTGATACTATGTATGAAATAGTTGACTTTGAGAACCTACTGTATAGTGCAGGGAACTCCACTTAGTGCATTGTGGTAACATGAATGGGATGGGAATCCCCCCCAGAAAAGAGCGGATATGTATACATGAATAGCTGATTTACTTCGCTATACAGCAGAAACTCACACTACATTGTATATAAAGCAACTATAGTCCAATAAAAATTAAAACAAAAACAAAATGGAATTCTCCAGGCATGAATACTGAAGTGTGGGCAGCCATTCTCTTCCTCAGGGGATCTTCCCCACCCGGGGACTGAACCCGAGTCTGCCGAATTGTAGGCAGATTCTTTCCTATCTGAGCTGTCAGGGGAGCCCCAACAAAAATTAAAAACAAAAACCTGAAAAAAAAAACATAGAATCAAACATGCAAGAAATTTATTGGGGGGATACCCCAGTCAGAGAATATGGGAAAAGAACCAGAGTAAACTGGTGGACGGGGTAGACCATGATGGAGTGCTGACCCTGGTGAAGGAGAGGGGGTGGAAGGCAGAAGGAAGGACACCGTAGTTTGCAGTATAACTTTAAGAATGTTTCAAGAAAAAAGTCAGTCAAAGATCATACATCAGAGGAACTGTCTCTTCCAGGACCTGGTCGGCCTTCTTACTTCTGCCAAGTTCAGTCATTAACTGGGAGGAGTCTTTGGAAGTGTACCCTTGGCAGGAACATAGTGATAGATTTCAGAGCACAGAAGCTGGGGCCGTCAGTAAATGGCATTCCCTGAGATGCTTATTTTCATGGCGGCCACAAGGATGCTGTTTTGTTCCCTACTGTATCTCTGATACTTATACTAGCACATGGCAGACACTCTATCAATATTTGTCAACTAAGTAAATTACCCCTCAGAACATATAACATACTTAATGGTTGACTGTTGAATATGAGTAGGTAAGTGAAAAAGTGAACACACACAGAAAGTAAAAAGAAGTCTTAGTAACTCTTTTACCATTTGCCCTCCTCAATTACTACTTTCAGGTGGTGCTAGTGGTAAAGAATCTGCCTGCCGGTAGATGAGACATAAGAGACAGGGATTCGATCCCTGGGCTGGGAAGATTGCCTGGAGAAGGGCGTGGCAACTCACTCCAGTATTCTTGCCTGGAGAATATCATGGACAATGGAGCCTGGTAGGCAACAGTCCATAGGGTCATAAAGAGTCAGATACAACTGAGCAACTAACACTCTCACTTTCATTGCTATTTTGATGAAAAGCAGGAGTGGGAAGATGGAGAAAGGAATGGCAACCCACTCCAGTACTCTTGCCTGGGAAATCCCATGGACAGAGTAGCCTGGAGGGCTACAGTCCATGGGGTCACAAAGAGTTAGACGTGACTTAGTGACTGAACAACGACAAGAAGAGTAGGAGGAGCTGCAAATAGGGTCACAGGAGACAAAGTGTCTGCCTCACCCTTTCCTCTTGGTAATGTGGTGTTTAGGCAATGATTTACAAAGGTAAGTGTACTCCACCAGGGAAAGAATGCTACTTGACTGTTGTTTGGGCAGATGTACTTCCAGACACTGAAGACTTGCACATTTCCAGAACTTCACCCACATGAAGTAGTGATCATTTACTCTCCTGAGTCAGTTCCAAGTGGACTAGATAAGTCACACTGTATTTTGTATCACAGACAGGCTCTCTCAGGCTCACAGTTTCCTCTTTTCTTCTTTCCCTCCCTCCCTCTTCCTTCTGACCTTCCTCTTCTCTCCTCCCTTCCCTTCCCCTCTCTCCCTCCTTTCCTTTCTTCTTATCTTTCCTTTAGACAACAGTTGTATTCTCTCACTGTTCTGAAAGCTAGACATCTGAAATCAAGGTGTGTCAGTAAGACAGAGTTCCCTGTTGGGGCTCTTGGGAGAATCCTTCCTTGGCTTTTCTTAGCTTCTGGGGGCTCCTGGCCACCCTTGGTTTATAGCTGCCTCACTCCAGTTTCTGCCTCTATCATTCCATGATGCCCACCCTGTGCCTCCTGTCTCTATATCCAAAATTCCCTCTCCTTTATTTTTATTTTTAATTCTGCCCAAATATACATATCATAAAACTTATTTTAACCATTTTTAAGCGTATAGTTCAGTGACATTAGTTGACGGCCTCCCTGGCGGCTCAACTGGGAAAGAATCCACCTGCAATGCGGGAGACCTGGGTTCAATCCCTGGGTTAGGAAGATCCCCTGGAGAAGGGAAAGGCTACCCACTCCAGTATTCTGGCCTGGGGAATTCCATGGACTGTACAGTCCACGGGGTTGCAAGTGTCGGATATGACTGACTTTCAGTGACATTAAGGACATTCATGTTGCTGCAAACCATCACAACATCGGTCTCCAGAAATCTTTTCATCTTGCATTACTAAAACTCTGTACCCATTAAGTACCAACTCCCCAGCCCCCTCTTTTCCCAGCCCCTGGCCCCCACCATTCTATTTTGTCTATAAATTTGACTACTCTAGGTACTTCATATGAGTGGACTCAGGCAGTGTTTGCCCTTTTGTGATTGGCTTGTTTCATTTACCATAATGTCTTCAAGGTTCATCATGTTCTAGCATGTGGTCAAAATGTCCTCCTTTTTTAAGACTGAATGATACTTCATTGTTCACTGTATTAGTTTTCTAGGGCTGCCATTATAAAATACTGTAGACCAGGTGGCTGAAATGAAATCTATTTTCACAGAGTTCTGGAAATGAGAATTCCAAGATCAAGGTGTCAGCAAGTTTAGGCTTTTCTTGAGTCCTCCCCTCCTTGGCTTGCAGACAGCCACTTTCTCACTGTGTCCTGACATAGTCATCTCTCTGTTGCAGTTTGCCAATCTCCTTTTTTTATAAAGACATCAGTCATGTGGGATTAGGGCCTACCCACATGACCTCGTTTTACCTTAATCACCTCTTTAAAAGACCTACCTCCAAATTGTCACATTCTGAGATAATGGAAAGAGTACTTTAACACATGAGCTTGGGGGGAAGGGCACAATTCAGCCCATAACGCCCATGGTACAGTTAGCAAAATCAGAAGATTAGCATTGATACTGTTATATTATGTATTCTACAGACTTTGTTCAAATTTTGCCAGTTATTCCAGGAATGTCGTTTTTCTGAATGAGGATCTAGTCTAGGATCACACATTGCATCTTTCACCATTGGTAAAGGTGGTGTCTGCCAGGCTCCTTCACTGTATTATTTTTCCTTGTAATGAATAAGTATCTTATGCGGAGATACTTTGAGACCGTGTAAATAGCCTGTTTCTCATACTTTTTTGTCTACGAATTTTGGCTTCCATTGACAAGTCTTGACTGGATAATTGTTACTCAGATGTTTGCTAAATGATGATTTGCTAGTAAGATTTCTACATTATCGATTGGAGTCTAAGATAAGGAGGAGCTTTCCTTTCTCCACCATTTATGTATCTCTTCAATTATTTATATCTCTGTGGACTTATAGATTTTTATTTCACTCAATTTTGCTCAAATTGTTCTGGATTTGTTCATTTTAGCTTATTCATTTGGCTTCTGTGTCTTCTTGATATAGCTCTTTCATTTTTCAAGCATTTCCTAATCTCTGTCCCCATAAAATGTTCCAGGTTCATCTTTTATTTTCCCTGCCCAAGCTTTGAACATCTTCCCTGGTGGCTCAGAGAGAGAAGAGTCTGCTGCAATGTGGGAGACCCAGATGTGATCCCTGGGTTGGGAAGATCCCCTGGAGAAGGAAATGGCAACCCACTCCAGTATTCTTGCTTGGAAATTTTCATGGACAGAGGAGCCTGGTGGGCTACAGTCCATGGGGTCACAAAGAGTCAGACACGACTGAGCAACTAACACACAGAAGCCTTGAGATATGTCCCTGCAAGGAGTCCTGGTTCCTTTTATTAAGAATGACATTTTATTGAAGCAGTTACTTTTATTAGAGGATAGGATTCAGGTATGCTTACTAATATAGAGATATAATTAACTGTAGTCCTCCTCAGTAGACGGAACTATAATGTGTGTGCACACTTGCACACACAAACACACCCCTATAACTATTTTTATTTCTATTTGTATATATTCTTAAGTCCTTGAATTTATATTAATTCCTCCAATTTCAGTTAAGCTCCTTAAGGCTTATTCTAGCCTTCCCCTCCTCCTGTTTGCAAATTTTTTCTCTGACAAAGAGCAACCTAGCTCTTATTATTCATAATATATATGCTGATTCATTCACTACTCATGAAGTAGTTTCAGAACTGCTAACCCATAACCCTGTAGAAAACAAACCTACCAACTAAAAGTACAATATTTGTATAGTCTTTTTCTTTTCTAATTTGTCTTAGGTTATGTAGTCAAACCACTGTTTCTCGAAATTACATTGGTTAGTTATCCAGCACCACCACATCATCAGTGTGGTTTTGTTATTGGTAATAAGAGTTTGGCTCATCGTTTTTCTATTAATACTCCTTTTGTCATCTCCTTCCTCACCATTCATTTTAGTTAAATATCTGTGTTTTGATTATGTGAGATATTAAATAGTTCTAAGTTAAAACTGTGTAATTACTTTACTCAAGGAATGTTATCCCCCAATTCCTACCACATTTCTGTTTTTCGTCCTGTTTCTACCCACTATCTGTGGGTAACCAAAATTGCTAGTTTTCAGTTCATCTTATTTTTTAAAATAAGTACATTTATATATATTTTCTTATTTTTCCTGTCTGCTGCTCAAAGTAGCATACAGTAGACCCTCTGAAATATATTGCTTCTATTCACCTAATATTATACCCTAAAAATTACTCTATATTGGTTCATAGATAATGTCATTTTTTTTTTTTTACAGATACATGGTAGTACTACATTGTGTGCAGTACCATAATTTACTCAATCACTTTGCTACATTTGTTTCCAATACTGTACTATTACAAACAATTCTGCAATGAATAATCTTGCATGTGTATATATTGCAAAGGGTATGTCTTTAGGGTAAATTTCTACAACTACTTATAGCAATTGCTTTAAGTCTTTGGCTGGGTTAATAGTATTACTGAATCTGGACTTGGATCTGCTTACCTTTGAGCAGTAAAATCAATCTACTGACACCAGGTTGTGGTGAAGGAAAGTGCAACATTTATTAGATGGTGCTGAGCAAGGACAACGAGCAGTTCATGCTCAAAAGACTCAAATTCCCTGATGGCTTTCGGGGAAATTTTTTAAAGACAGTGTGAGGGAGGGGGCTGCAGGGTGTGTGATCAACTCATGCACAATTCTCAGATGGGTTGGCATCAAAGTGAAGTCTCAAGTATCTCCAGTCTTCTGATTTCAACCTGCCTGGGGTCTAAGTGCTTGTGATCAACAGTTTTCAATCTGTTTCCTGTAAAAACAGCTTAGGCATGTGTATAAGAGCTTTATCTACATCTTCAGGGAACTGGGAGCTCTGTGATTATGCTATGCAACTGGTTTATAGTTTAAATTGTTGCCCGTTTCTCAGCCCAGTAAGTATTCTTTGTTTCTACCTCTTCACATTTTGTAATTATTAACTCTTAAGCCAACCTTTTGAAACTCAGGGGAGGCCTGGGAGACTAAAGCAAAAGACTTTTACTTCAAAGGAAAGGAAACAGCAACTTGTAGGCAGTTTCAATATACCCTCTTCTTTGATATTTCTCAGTCTTGAGGGAAACAGGTTCAGGACAAGAAAGGGAATACAATTTTGAATAGTGAGGTGAATGATAAACTCAGCAGAGAAACTGCATTTCAACAGGTAACTGCATATGTATTTATTTTTTTTATTATGTAAACCCAAATTCTTCTCCAGAAGACTGAATCTAGTTTATATTCCCATCAGCAATGTATGAGAGTGCTTCTTTCTACAGAGCAACACCAACAAAATGTCTCTTTTGTTGTATTTTTAACTTTTACACTGGGTGAGAGTGATATATTTAGTATAATTTAATTTTCATTAACATATTTCATAAAATCTAATTATGAGTGAGATTGAGCATCTTTTCATTTACTTGAGGGTCATTATATATTTTTTGTTAATTGTTTATTCATATCTTGCCAATACTTTAATCAGAGTTTTGTACCTCTCTTCTTAATTTGTATGAGTCACTTACATGTTATCAATAGAAATACTAGCTTGACTCTGTTATATATCTGATGTATTCCGTCTTGACTTTGGTTGTTGTGGCTTTTACCATGAAATTTCTGTTTTTTTAAATACTCAAATTTATCAGAAAGGTAGATGATTTCAAAAGTATGTCTTATAGGATAGTTGAAAGTTTCTGGAGAAGAAAAGCTTGAGGAAGAACATAATCATTAACTTTCACTTATTTGGATTACTGTCATGAGAAACAGGGAGTAGACTTATTCTGTTTCTCCAAGGGAAAGAATTACCTTAAATGACTTAAAGCTGAGGGAAGCAACTTTTGCCATAATACAATGAAGGGCTTCCTAGTGATGTATGCACCTTGCTTTTATTAGTAGCTTATTCTGTATCACCAGAAGATTTAAATGAAAGGTTGTTGTCATAGTGTGTGATATTCCAAGGGTCAAATATTAGCCTTTGGTAGAAAGTAAGATGCCGGTTAATCTGGGATGGTGAGCTCAAAATGGATTATCAAAGACGGGAGTGGTTAGAGCAAATTTAACATCAAGTGACTGAGCCAAACTAAGGTTAAAAAACCAAGGAAGTCAAGAACTATACAAAGTAAACCAAAATGGGTAACAGAAAATGGATCATTTCTAGAAATGTGAGTTAATATCCTCTATGATTTTTATGAGTTTCTGCTGCATATTTACCAAGGTAAATTGGGTCAACATAAACTATACTAAGAGACATCTTGATAAATTTGCATTTTCTATAAATATTTATTGAGTTATGGCCCTGACACTGTCTAGGTGTTCTAAATATAGCAGAACAAAAAAAGACATTTTTCTGATTTTGCAAGGCCTGCACTCTTGGCAGTTGCTATTTTCCCTCTGTGAATCTGCTTACTAGAACTTTGTTCCACGTCAAATTATTTCACCTAACACATAAGAATATGGAGAAATATGATCTTGCAGAAATTCAGATCATTTACCTGAACTGAACCAATTATATTGCCCATACCTTTTATTCTACATATATACTAAGAACATCTTATACATCTTAATCATGACTGTTCTAGGAGAGGGGCTTCCCCAGTGGCTCAGTATAAAGAATCCACCTGCCAATGCAGGAAATGCAGGTTCGATCCCTGGGTCAGGAAGACCCCCTGGAGAAGGAAATGGCAACCCACTCCAATATTCTTGCCTGGGGAATCCTGTGGACAGAGAAGCCTGGTGGACTGCAGTCCACAAGGTCACAAAAGAGTCAGACACGACTTAGTGACTAAACCACAACAATTCTAAAAGAAGCATTTTCAGTACACCCATGAGAGTTCAGAGGGATGAATGGAACTGATAAGGTGGAAATTAATAATCATCTGGGTAAGTCCGCAACAGACCCAAAGCAGGACTGACGACCTCATATTCTCAGAATCTCCACTTCATGACTAGACCACACAGCATGACAATTGATGTCCTTGTCTTGTGTTGAGACATCCATAAAATTCATGGAACAGTGAAAAATTGCTTGAGACATCAAGCTATATTTACCCTAAATAGCTGCATGTCTCTCAACCCTTGAATTTAAGCTAGTTAACTTCTGAGACATAGATCAATTAGATGCCACAGACCTTTCAGCCTTTGAGCTAGAAGATTCTGTACAGTCCCCCTACTGTAACCTCCTGTAGCACAGTGGCCTGGAGAGGTGAAGAGGTCACAGAATTTCTCAAATCTATTTGAGAGAGAAGAGGTCCTGACGTCACAGCTGGTAATGTTACTTCAGAGTCTTCCACACTGTGGTTCCTAGGTACCTCATCTTCATCTCAGGCTATTTCCCCCTGTTCTCTGGCTGGTTACAGCCTCCCTTATTTCCACATGCGCATGATGCTTTCCTTTGCCTCTAAGCCTTTGCACGTGCTCTCCCCACTGCTTGGATTAATTCTCCTTTATCTCCCGCTGGACAACTCTCACTTAATTTTCTGATCTCAGCTTATCCCTTAGACTTAGTAAAGTCTTCTCTTCTGTGTTCCCATAGTATCCTTTATATCCCCCTTGGAAATTCTTATCACACTTCGAATTACGTGTTTAATGCTTATCTTCCCCCCTTCCTGAGTTAGTAAGCCTTTTCTGTCTTATTCCCCACTATATCCCCAAATCCTAGTCCAGCGTTTTTGGATGTAGTGATTACTCAATAAATGTTTTTCATTGAATGGAAACTCAAAAGATTGAATGGAAACTTTCTGAATGAAACTCAGATTGTTTTCCTGGTTCCCAATGTGACACTATTTCCACATTATAGTCCTGTCTCCTGACTAAACATTGTTTTCCTCTGGAGGTATTAAGGGACACTGACAAAGATTGAGTATTTTCTCTGAGGTCATATGATCATTTATGTTACTTAAAAAGAACCCGATGGAAGAAAGCTATTTGAGAGATTAGAGTGACTCAAAGTTAGATGGATGAAGCCTCACATGAGATAACAATGTCAGCAGGACAATTTTTCAATTTATAGGACAAAAATACACATTTGGTTTGGTCAAATTCTGTATCGCAGCAAATGTCATCCTGGATTATCCAGCCAGCAAGATCAGCCCATCAATCCTGACATTTACTGGTTTGAGAGTTTACCCTTATAGCCAAAGTTTCTGTGAATTCAAGAATACTTAGGTAAATTCAAAGAAACTTTAATTTGTTTATAGACACGAATAAATAATAAGTCAAATATTCTTCCCTAAATCTCATAAATGTTTAAACTGGGAAATGAAATTTAAGTAGAATATTTCTTGATATATTTTTCTATTTGGTTTTACTTTGCATTAAAGTCATAAGTAATGAGAGTTAAAAAGAATGGATCTTAGAGATTATTCCATTCTTGAGTGCATTTTAGAATGAAACAGGTCCTAAAAAATTAAGTGACTATGCCTATGGTCACATAGATACTGGTAGAATCATGTTATTTGTCTTTCCCCTCACAATGCTGCTGCTACTGGTGTGATATGTTTGTGTGTGTGTGTGTGTGTGTGTGTGTATGAGCATGCTTGAATTTAGATGTACAGAAAGGCAAAATCTTAAAAAGGAAGGTGCATAATTTATCCATAGGTTCATATAGACACATACTCATGAATGGAAAAAAAAAAATAGACAACACCTGTGGCTCCAGACTAACATGAGCCATTTGACCTTGTCAGAAGCATCAGAGAGAAAGCTAAGGTCATGAATGATGCTTGTTACCCATTAGTTTCTTTTGGAGAAGTGTTCAAAAAACTGAATCAGGAAAGAGAGTACATCATGTTGGAAATTACTGTAACATTTTCTTTAGGAAAAAAAATCCACTTAATTTTATTTTCACAAAGTGCTCTGTTAACTTGATTCTGTTGAGTGGAGGGGTGGAAAGAATTTTGATGGTTGTTGTTCAGTCGCCAAGTTGTGTCTCACTCTTTGTGACCCCATGAAGTGCAGCACGCCAGGCTTCCCTGTCCTTCACTTTCCCCCAGAGTTTGCTCAAACTCAAGTCCATAGAGTTGGTGATGCCATACAGCCATCTCATCCTTTGTCGCCCCCTTCTCCTCCTGCCCCTTATCTTTCCCAGCATCAGGGACTTTTCCAATGAGTCAGCTTTTCACATCAGGTGGCCAAAGTATTGGAAAAGTATTCAGCATCAGTCTTTCCAATGAATATTCAGGGTTGATTTACTTTAGGATTGACTGGTTTGATCTCCTTGCAGTCCAAGTGACTACCAAGATTCTTCTCCAGCACCACAATTTGAAAGCATTAATTCTCTGGCACTCAGCCTTCTTTATGGTCCAGCTCTTACATCCATACATGACTATTGAAAAAACCATAGCTTTGACTATACGGACCTTTGTTGGCAAAATGATGTTTCTGCTTTTAAACCTACACTGTCTAGGTTTGTCATAAAGAATCTTTCATACAAGCAGCCATTGGCCCTAATCATAATTTAGATAATATTCAATTTTCTAAAAGCACTTTTGCAGTCATTGCAGGACTTTATTGATTTGTAATGTCTTTTAGCAAGCCCTGAGGTTTCCCTTTGATTTACAAACTCTTCCTTGGTAGAGAGCATAATTCAAGTGTGGTAATAAGATTTCTGAGGGGATAATCAGTCCAGAAGTCAGGATAATCTGTTGGCTTATGTACGTAGCACTTTGCAAATACAATAAACAGATAAAGGATACTAACATCTTCAGTGTTGATAACATTGTTATTAAAGCAGCAAACATTATTCCCCTTGTCCCCAGCTATCTGCTGCAGTCATAAATAGGACTGTTTTATCCACTGGTCACTTGTTTAACAAGAGATACATTTTTATTCTAATTGAAACTTAAATCTATAAAATTTGTCCTAATCATTAGAGCCACCATTCTCCCCATTGTTTGGGCCTCCTGAGCTTTCATCTCATTAGAAAATGACTGCCAAGGTCACTGCAGCAGGACTCTAGCAGCACTGCTGAATAGAACTTCTGTGATGAAGGAAACATTTGGTATCTGTACCAGCTGCTATGGTGCAAATCCCACTAGACATGTGGGACGAGCACTTGAAATGTATTGCTCCTGAGAAATTCGATTTTTTATTTTATTTAAGCTTAAATTTAGTGACCACCTTGTTAGATGGTACAAAGACTAAGTATGATCACTTCTATCCACATCCCACTGGCCAGAAGACATTCTTGTTGTTCCAACCTAACTATAAAGTATACTGGGAAATGTAGTCTTTTGTGTCAAGAAGACGGAAACAGGATTGATGAGTATCTAGCAAGCCTCTGCCATAGGCTGCCAACCTGACCATGGAAGCCTTTTTCACTCCTACTTTCATACATAGGACGTGCACACCAAGGGGGCCACTCAAAGCCCCACCCAGTCCATGCTCTCTGCTTAAAGCTCAGGAACCCAATTTTATGTAGCCATTTCCATCAAGCCCACATGTTGGTTTTCTTAGCTTGGCAATTGATGAGATAAGAAAGTTACATGCTTTTCACCATTCCCTATCCCTCCGCACACAAACAGAACACACTGATGTGACTGGACTGGGATAACCACAATAAACAGCCCTTCAGAACCAACAAAGACCTATTGTACAGCACATGGAACTCTGCTCAGGGTTATGTAGCAGCCTGGATGGGAGGGGAGTTTGGGGGAGAATGGGCACGTATATATGTATGGCTATTCCTTTTGCTGTCTGTCTGAAACATCCACAACTTTGTTAATTGGCTATCAGTTCAGTTCAGTCACTCAGTTGTGTCTGACTCTTTGTGACCCCATGGACTGCAGCACGCCACGCCTCCCTGTCCATCACCAACTCCTGGATCTTACTCAAACTCATATCCATCAAGTTGGTGATGTCATCCAACCATCTAATCCTGTTGTCCCCTTCTCCTCCTTCCTTCAATCCCCAATACAAAATAAAAAGTTTTTTAAAAAGTGGTGGTGCAGGGGAGAGTGGAGCAATTCTGAAACATATTGGGTAGGTGTCATTAAGTCACCTGTCCTTGGGGTGGGGTGGTTCCTTTATTATATTGATTCTGGGAACAGTTCTTTTATTCATTGTTCTCTGTGGCTCCTGGTTCTTTGAGATGGCTCACCGGTCTGAGGTGTTTCTTAATATATAAAATGCTCTTTAGGGGGATTGTGTAGCTTATAAAGCATGCTATGTATGTTTATGGAAGTCTTAAGGATTGTTTTTAAGTTTTGAACAATCAAATACTTTTTAAAATCCAGATTCATGGATTCTTAGGAAACATAATTCCCTCAAAAACATAGGGGGCTTCTATAATCTATTTCAAATTCATCTCTTATGTGAGTAAACATACCCAGATTTCTCCTGAAATATAGTTCTCAGATATGGTTTTGAAAATCATTGTTTCTTTACCTCCATGCCTCTCTGTCTCAACTTAAATATAGCTAAAATATGACTATCATGAAACCACTTGGAACTTTTAATCTGATCTTTTCCCTAGTCATGTTTATCAGTTGAGAAGTTTTACAAGGGTTTTGTCTTCAGAGGCTTCAAAAAACCCATGTCTAACAGTTTAGAGTTAGAAGAACCAGATTTTACAATCCTGCAAAGCCCTGGATTTCTGGACTTTCTGTTCATTTTATTTCTGCTTGCGAACAAGTTGATTCTTATCTGAATTCATCTCTTTTTTTGGTAATACCTCATCAAAAGCAACCAAGAGTGTCCAATAAATACTGGTAGCATCCTGTTTTCCACATTCTTCCCTAAAGCTACGAGGTCGTTAGACACGTGATCTGACATCCAGGTTATAGCATTGTATTTCATGTTCTAGTGTTTCATCAGGTGTATGACACTTGTTTAATATAATCTTTTTAGCTTCCAACAATGGTTTGCTTGCCACTCATTTTTTACGGTCTGGCACAAATTCTGGGCTTTTGCTTTTAGTAGCATCCCAATTCAAGATACCAATTTCTGTGTTAGAGGAATTCATGCTATCTGCTCTAAGAATCACAAGATTCGTTTCTTCCTTATGCCCTTATCTAATGAAGGTCAATTAGTAAATGAAGTTGGTGAAGAATCTGCCTGCGTAGGAGACACAAGAGATGTGCGTTCGATCCCTGGGTCAGGAAGATCCCTTGGAGGAGGGAGTGGCAACCCACTCTAGTATTCTTGCCTGGAAAATTCCACTGATAGAGGAGTCTGTGCTACAGTCCATGGGGTCACAGAAAATCGGACACGACTAAGCACGCGTGCACTATGAAGATCAGGGTCTCTCTGCTTGGCAGTGACCACAGGGCTTAGTACCTTTGCATCCTGTGAAACTGCTATTTAAACATGTTGCTTCCAAGAGCACCATAGAAAGAGAAAAGGGTGGGGCAGGGGTCACAAATTGTGTAGGGACTTTCACAGCCAACCTGGAAATGATGTGCATCACTTATATCCACATTCTACTAACCAGAATCTGGTGGCCTCAATCTATTTCAGAGGAGGCTGGGAAGTGTAACATTTCTCTGTACATAAAAAGTTGGATTGGTGAGCCCCCAGACTTCCAAACTAATCTGCCACACTAAGGATGTACCAGGCTCTTTATCACTGTTACCTTTTCAGTTCTCGCAACAACCTTATGTAGAAGGTATTATCCCCATTTTATGGGTAGGAACTGGAAAGAACTTATGATATTAGGCCTCCCACAAATTTGTTGCCTAAAATCAAGAGTTCCCATCGCAAGATCAGGTAGCATCAGGGAAGACCAGCTGACTGGCTGCCATTTAACCAGGTGACTTCACCTTAGTCCAGATTTTGGTCATCAGTTTTGGCACCTGAAAATGGTTTGGGGTTTCTGAGAATGAGTTGAATACTCAGGAGTAGCTTTATATTAACTACCCTATAGGAATCACTTTGGAGAAGGCACTGGCGACCCACTCCAGCACTCTTGCCTGGAAAATCCCATGGATGGAGGAGCCTGGTAGGCTGCAGTCCTTGGGGTCACTAAGAGTCGGACATGACTGAGCGACTTCACTTTCACTTTTCACTTTCAGGCATTGGAGAAGGAAATGGCAACCCACTCCAGTGTTCTTGCCTGGAGAATCCCAGGGACGGAGGAGCCCGGTGGGCTGTCATCTATGGGGTTGCACAGAACCGGACACGACTGAAGCGACTTAGCAGCAGCAGCAGCAGCATAGGAATCACTATGTACATCAGTATTTGTTAACTTACGAAAAGAAATACAATTGTCCCTTGAACACCATGGGTTTAACTGCAAGGGTCCCCTTATATGTGGATTCTTTTCAGTAGTGAATATTGCAGTACTACATGATCCCTGGTTGGTTGAATCTGTAGATATGGAGGAACCATTGGTATGGAGGGACAACTGTAATTTATATGAATTTTCAACTGCGCAGAGTCAGCACCCCTAAATCCCACACTGTTTAAGGGTCAACTATATAATTTCACATGGGCTAGAATTTCATGTGGCTGTGATGTGCTCTTTTTTTCTAAAGTCTGTTGATACTCAGGAATGAGTGATGGAGGGATGTCAGGATCATTTGGAAAGCACTTAAACATATATCTGGTTTTTTGCCCTCTCCATTATGATGTTCCCATACTTCCTGCAAAGCTCCCTAGATGATTTTCAGACAACCTTCCTATTCTCTTTCTTTCTCCACTTTGACCCCATCCACAATAAATAGGCAAATCTTTAGGAAAACCACATTCTCCATGAATAGGCAAACAGAACAAAGGTATGTATTTAGATGAGATTCTGCTCCCCAAATAGAAATAATAGGAAAATTCCAAAAATTATTTTAAGACACCAAAGAAATGTGGAAGCAGTAGGGATTCAATAGCATAAAATTCTGGAGGGAGAAAGACCAGTACCTATATGAGCTGAAGTTGGCATCATTTTATTTCCTGGAGGCATTTGACAAATCCGGAAAAGGACTAGATATCAGACTTGGCCCAGGCAGGACTGGCTACTGGGGAAAACTGGAATTAGCAGTTCTTATTTTTGTCTTTGGTTTTCAACAGGCTAACTATATGTGCTTTGATTGGCTTTCCTTGTATTCATCCTCTTGGGAGATTGCTGAATATTTTTAATCATTCAAAAGATTCTGATCCTTTATCTCTTCAGTTGTTAGGTCTGCCCTAGTCTCCCTCCTCTCCTTCTGGGACTTATATCTATGACGTCTGTGCGTGTGTGTACAGGCAAGAATTTTCCAGGCAAGAATACCAGAGCAGGTGCCATTTCCTCCTCCAGGGAGTCTTCCTGACTCAGGGATCTTCCTGACCCCCATCTTTTGTTTCTCTTGCATTGGCAGGCAGATTCTTTACCACTGCACCACCTGGGAAGCATACCTATGATAGACTATTTATTTATTTTTACTGTGTTCAATACATTATATTTCCCTGGTGGCTTAGATGGTAAAGCGTCTGCCTGCAATGCAGGAGACCTGGGTTCTATCCCTGGGTCAGGAAGATCCCCTGGAGAAGGAAATGGCAACCCACTTTAGTGCTTTTGCTGGAAAATCCCATGGACAGAGGAGCCTTGTAAGTTATAGTCCATGGGGTTGCAAAGAGTCGGATATGATTGAGTGACTTCACTTCACTTTAATGCATGTATTACTCTCTTCTGTTTTCTTTTCTTAAACTTTTTCATTCTCTTGATTTTTCAATTTGAGTTTTTTCTCTTGATGCATCTTCACTTCACTATTCTACCTTCTCCTGTGTCCAGTCTGCTGCTGAAATAAAAAAAACTCATTGTATAGTTTCAGTGAGGCTGAGGGCAAATCAGAGAGAAGTCTTTTACAGTTTGGTGGTAAAATACATAAAGTTTACTATGTTAACAATTTTTAAGTTTACACTTGGTGGCATTAAGTACGTTCTTATTGTTGTACAACCATTTATATTAATACCATCCATCTAGAACACTATTTACCTTACAAAACTTAAAGCCTGTACCTATTAAACAAGAACTCTCCATGTTTTCTTTCCCCTCAGCCTCTGGCAACCATCATTCTATACTTTTTGTAGCCTCATCTGAGTGAAATCATACAGTATTTCTGTACATGACTGGCTTATTTCACTTAGGATAATACAGGTTCAAGGCTCATTTATATTGAACCATATATTAGAATTTCCTTAATTTTTAAGGCTGAATAATAATATTCTGTTATTATGTATATATCCATTCATCTATCGATAGACATTTAGGTTGCTTCTACTTTATAGCTATTGTGAATAATGTTGCTATAAAGATAGTGCACGAATATCTCTTTGAGACTCTGCTTTTAATTCTTTTGAATGTATACCCAGTGGTGGAATTGCTGGATCTTATGGTAAATCTATTTTTAACTCTTTGAGGTACCACCTTAGTGTTTTCCCCAGTGACTGCACCATTTTACATTTCAACGAACAGTGCACAAGTGTTCTAATTCTTCCATGTGGTGTTTTTGTTGTTGCAAAGTAACTTCAGTCATGTCTGACTCTGCATGACCCTATGGACTGTAGCCCACCAGGCTTCTCTGTCTGTGGGATTCTCCAGGCAAGAATATTGGAGGGGGTTGCCATGCCCTCCTGCAGGGGATCTTCCTAACCCAGGGGTCGAACCCACATCTCTTGTCTCCTGCATTGGCAGGAGGGTTCTTTATCACTAGCGCCACCTGGAAAGCTTCTGTTTAAATGTATGCCTTTCCCAATGAGTATGAGGTGCTATCACATTGTAGTTTTTCTTGGCATTGCTCTTTTACATCACTCTAATGTTATGACCAACCTAGATAGCATATTAAAAAGCAGAGACGTTACTTTGCCAACAAAGGTCTATCTGGTCAAGGCTATGGTTTTTCCAGTGGATGTGAGAGTTGGACTGTGAGGAAAGCTGAGCGCCGAAAAATTGATGCTTTTGAACTATGGTGTTGGAGAAGACTCTTGAGAGTCCCTTGGACTGCAAGGAGATCCAACCAGTCCATCCTAAAGGAGATCAGTCCTTGGTGTTCATTGGAAGGACTGATGCTGAAGCTGAAACTCCAATACTTTGGCCACCTCATGCAAAGAGTTGACTCATTGGAAAAGACCCTGATGCTGGGAGGGATTGGGGGCAGGAAGAGAAGGGGAAGACAGAGGATGAGATGGCTGGATGGCATCACTGACTCGATGGGCATGAGTTTGGGTAAACTCTGGGAGTTGGTGGTGGACAGGGAGGCCTGGCATGCTGCGATTCATGGGATCGCAAAGAGTCGGACACGACTGAGCGACTGAACTGAACTGAATGATTAGTGATGTTGAGTATCTTTAATTGTGCTTATTGGCTGTTTTTTTATCTTCTTTGGGTAAATGCGTATTCAAGTGCCTTACCTATTTTTAATTGGTTTTTTAGCTATTGTCATTGAGTTTAAGAATTCTCTATAAATTCTGGGTACTGATCCCTTATCAGATATTTGATTTTCAAATATTTCCTCCCAATCTGTAGATAGCCTTTTTATCCCTTGATAGTATCTTTTGATGTATAATTTTTTTAAAAAAAATTATGATATTCAGTTTGTCTGTTTTTTTCTTTTATTGCCTTTGTCTTTGTTGTCATACCCTAGATCATTGCCAAATTAATTTTTGAAGATTTTGTCCTATGTTTTCTTTCAAGAATTTTAGAGTTTAGGTTCTGTGTTTTGGTCGTGAATCCATTTTGAGTTAATTTGAATTTATGAAATTAGTTAGGGATCTAATTATATTCTTTTGCATGTGGATATCTAGTTTTTCAAGAACCATTTGTTGAAAAGGTTGTCTTTTCACCCACTGAATGCTCTTGACACCTTTGTTGAAACTCACTTGACCACATACATATACCAGGATGTTTTTTCTGGATTCTTTGTTCTATTCCACAAGTCTGTATGTCTCAATTTATGTCAGTACCACACTGTTGTGGTTACTCTAGCTTTGTGATAAGTTGTAAAATCAGGAACTGTGAGTCACTTTCTTGGTGGTTCTTTTTCAGGATTGTTTTGGCTCTTTGGGGGTCCCTTGAGTTTCCATATAAATCTTAGGATTTCATTATTTCTGCAGAAAAGATAATTGGGATTTGGATCAGAATTGTATTAAATCTGTAGATCCCTTTGGGTAGTATTAACATCTTAATATTTAGTCTTCCAGTCTACAGACATGGAATGTCTTACCATTTATTTACATCTTCTTTAATTTCTCTTAGAAAATTTTTTTCATTGTACAAGCCTTTTGCTTCTCTAGTTAATTCATATTTTTTTGTACCATAAGTTATAGTAAATGAAATTGTTTTCTTAATTTCCTTTTTTTGTTGTTAGTGTATAGAAATGCAACTGATATTTGTATGTTGACTTTGTGTCCTGCTACTTTGCTGAATTTGTTTATTAGTTCTAACAGGGTGTCTTTTTGGAGGGGAAAATCTATAGGATTTTCTGTGTATGAGACTATATTATCCACACCAGAAATTATTTTACTCCTTCCTTTCCAATTTGGATGCATTTTCTTTTCTCACCTCATTGCTCTGACAAAAACTTCTAGTATTATGTTGAATAGAGTGAAGAAAGTGGGACTCCTTGCCTTATTCCTGATCTTATAAGAAAAGCTCTTGATTTTACATCATTCAGTATGAAATTCACTGTGGATTTTTCATATATGCTTCTATTAAATTGAGCTGGGTTCCTTTGGTTCCTAATTTGGGTTTTTTTAATCATGAGAAAAGAGTTTTGAATTTTGCCAAATGCTTTTTCTGTAGCAGCTGAGATGATCATGTAGTTTTTTCCCCCTTCATTATGTTAATGTGGTGTATCACACTGAGATTTTCTTCTGTTTGAACCATCTTTACGTTCCAGAAATAAGTCCCACTTGGTCATGGTGTATAATACTTTTAATATGCTGCTGAATTTGGTTTGCTTAATAGTTTGTTAAGGATTTTTGCATAAATTTTCATAAGGAATATTGGTCTATAGTTTTCTTTTTTTGCATTGCTGTCGGGTTAATAATGGCCTTAGTGAATAAGTTAGGGAGTTTTTCTTCTTCTTTGATTATTTGGGAAAGCTTGAGAAGTATTGCTGTTAATGCTACCTTAAATATTTGGTGGAATTTATCAGTGAAGCCATTAGGTTCAGAGTTTGCTTGGTTGGAAAGCAGCAACCAAGCTTTTGATTGTTGTTTCAGTCCCCTTACTAGGGGGACATAGTATAGGTATACTATAGTTATAGTTTTACCTTACTAGTTCTAGGTATACTATACTATATACTAGTATATATACTAGTTATATATATATATACATATATATATATTCTAAGTGATTTATTCTGGATAGATTTTGTGTTTCTAGGAAAATTCCATTTCATGTATTTATTCAATTAGTTGGCATACAATTGCTCATAGTACTCTCATGATTATTTTTATTTCTATAGAATTGGTGGGAATGGCCCCACTTGCATTCCAGATTTTAGTAATTTGAGTCTTCTCTCTTTTTTTTCTTGTACATCTAGCTAAAGTTTGTTAACTTTGTTGATCTTTTTGAAAAGTCGACTTTTGGTTTCATTGATTTCTTTCTATTATTTTTCTATTCTCAATTTAGTTAATCTCCTCTCTAATTTTTATTATTGAGTTCTACTACCTCTGCATTGTTTTTTCTTCCTTTTCTACTTCCCTAGGTTGTACAGTTAGGTTGTTAGTTTGAGATATTTCTTGTTTTCTAAAGTAAACATTAGAAATATCCCCTTTAGTACTGCTTTCTGTACCCTTGGGTTTGTTGTGCTTTTGTTTTCATTCAATTCTAAGTTCTAACTTCTCTTGTGATTTCTTCTTTCTTACATTGGTTGTTTAAAAATGTGTTGTTTGATTTCTACAAACTTGTAGAGTTTTTCCTTTTGTTATTGATTGCCAATTTCATCCTGTTGTAGTCAGAAAAGATATTTTGTATGAGTCTATCTTTTAAAATCTATTGAGACTTAACCTTTGGCCTGACCTATGGTCTGTCCTGGAAAATATTCCATGTGCACTCGAGAAGAATGTGTGTTCTGTTCTTGGGTAGAGGCTGTATATGTTAGATCTAATTGATGTATTGTGTTGTAAAGTCCTCTGTTTTCTTTCTTATCTTCTGTCTGATTGCTGTATCCATTTGAGAGTAGGGTGTTGAAGTCTCCAACTATTATTGTAGAACTGTCTATTTCTCCCTTTAATTCTGTCAGTTTTTGCATTATATGTTTGATAACCTGTTACTTACTATATAAATGTTTATAATCATTATATTTTTGCTACGTTGAAAGTTTTATTAATGTATAGCATTCTTTGTCTCTTGTACACTTTTTTCCAAGAGTTATTTATTTATTTATGGCTATGCTGGGTCTTTGTTGCTTCACAGGTGTTTCTCTAGTTGCAGCAGGTGGGGGCTACCTCTAGCTGCATATGCAAGCTTCTCATTGCAGCGGCTTCTCTCGTTGTGGAGCGTGGGCTCTAAGGTACGCAGGCTTCCGTAGTCAGCTTGTGGGCTCAGTAGTTGCTGCTCACAAGCTCTTGAGTACTGGCTCAGTAATTGTGGCTCATGGGTTTAGTTGCCCCTTGGAATGCGGGATCGTCCCAAACCAGGGATCAAACTGGTTGCAAGATTTTTAACCACTAAACTATCAGGGAAGCCCTTGTATACTTTTTTTTATTTAAAGTCTATTTTATCTGTTATTATTATAACCACTCCTGCTTTCTTTTGACTATAATATTTGCATGGAATATCCTTTTCTAGCTTTCAAACTATTTGTATCATTTATCTAAAGTAAGTCTATTGTAAATGGCATATGCTTGGGACATGTTTTTTATTCACTCTGCTAATCTATGTCTTTTGATAGAGTTTAGTCTATTTACATTTACAGTAATTACCCCTAATGTTTTCTAATATGCCTTATGGCTTTTTATTGTCCCCAGTCACCTGCGTTACTGTGTTCTTTTATTTAGTTGATTTTTTTTTTTTTGTAGTGAAACATTTAATTTCCTTTTTCATTTTTCTTGTGTGTATAGTCTTAGTATCTTTTCATTTCAACCTGTAAGACTCCCTTTAACATCTTTCCCCCCACCCCCCAGGGAAAAATATGGTGGTTATAAACTCAGCTTTTGTTTATCTGAATGTCTTTATTTCTCCTTCACTTTTGAAAAACAGTTTTGCCAGCTATAAGATTCTTGGTTGATACTTTTAGTCCTTTGATTATATCAGCCCACTGCCTTCTGGCCTCCAAATTTTCAGATGAGAATTATGCTGATAATATAATTGAGGATCCCTTGTATGTAACAAGTTGTTTCTTTCCTCTTGCTGCTTTAAAAATTCTGCCTTTGGCTTTTGACAGTTTGATTATAATATATCTTTGTATGGGTCTCTTTAAGTTCATCCTACTTAGAGTTTGTTGAGCTTCTTGATGGATGTATTCATGTCTTTCATAAAATTTGGAGCCACTATTTCTTCAAATATTCTCTCTGCCCCTTTCTCTGTCTCTTCTCCTTCTGGAACTTCCACAATGTATATATTGGTTCATTTCATTTGATATTGTCTCAAAGGTTTATCAGGCTCTGTTCACTTTCTTTCCATCTCTTTTCTTTCTGTTCCTCAGATTCAGTAATTTTATAGTCAACTAAGGTTCATTCTTTCTCCAGTCTGCTCAAATCTGCCTTTGCATCCCTCTAGTAAATTTTTCATTTCAGTTATTGTATGTCTCAGTTCTAAATTATTATTTTTTATTTTTTGGTTAGATTTCATATCTCTTTATTGATCTTTCCATTTTGCTCATTATTTTGTTGACTTTCTTGTCTTAATGTAGTTCTTTGAGTATTTTTAGAACAGTTTTAAAATTTTTGTCTAGTAGATACAGGATCAGTTCCTTTTCAGAGACAATTCTGTTGGTTTACTTTTTAATTTGAGTGGGTTACATTCTCCTGTCTCTTTGTATGCCTGTGATGTTGTTGGCAACTGGACATTGAATCTAATAATGTGGTATTTCTCAAAATGATTCTCTGCCTTCCCCATGGTTTGCTGTTTTTATTGATTTGGTTTTGCTCTTTTATTGTTCTAGACTATCTCTGGGTGACAAATCACTTTAGATATAAACACAAAGTCTTCTCAGGTCTTTTCTGAGCCTGTGGCCTCCCTGGGAATACACAGTGACTTTCTAATTTCCCCTTAAATATTGTTGCTTCAATACCTGCCTCACAAAGGGTAAAACAAAGAAAAAGGAAGGAAAATGGCACTGACTCTTTATAAATCATTGAGTCACTTTAGTCAGAGGAGGAGCTTGAAAAAAAAAAAAAGGGAGATACAACAATTTAAGCTATCACTTCTTCATTTGCAAATCTCTTATCAGAATCTGCAGTTCAAGAGCTACCTCACATTTAGAGGACTGGGCTCTTTTTGCCCACCCTGGCTTCTGCAAACTGTATGTAAGTGACTCCAGGAAAAAAAATGGCTGCCTGCCAGGGGTTGGAGGAGTTGGAAATGGATAGCTGCTAGTGTGTCAAGAACTGAAGTTGACTGAAACTAACTGCAATTTACCATCAAAGACTTTTCCTGTAAGCGGCAAGCCTTTTCAGTCTATACTCCAGTGTTCCACAGTAGTTGCAACACACAGATTCTGTTAATGCTGTTGTTGTCTAGGTGACATTACAGATTTCTGGTGCTTCCTACTCTGCCATCTTCCCAGAATCCTCCTATACTCATTGATTTCTGCATGTTAAACCAACCTCGCATTCCTGGAACACCTCACTTGGCCATGATCTTTTTTTACATATTGTTGTATTTGATTTGTTAAAATTTTGCTTATAACTTTTGCATCTATGTTTATGAGGGATATTGATAGGTGGTTCACTTCTTATAATTGTTTTGTTTTGGTTTACATTAAATGCTGAACTCATAGAATGACTTGGAGAGTATTTCCTTCTTTTCGATTTTCTCAAAGAATTTGTGTAGACTTTTTCACTCTTTATTTTATATTGGAGTATGTTTGATTAGCAATCAAGTGTGCAGCAAAGTGATTCAGCTATATATATACATGTATCTGTTCTTTTTCAAATTCTTTCCCCATTTAGATTGTTACATAATATTGAGCAGAGTTTATTGTGCTATACAGTAGGTCCTTGTTGCTTACCCATTTTAAATTAAGTGGTGTCTACATGTCAATTCCAAGCTTCCTAACTATCCCTCCCTCCCATCCTTCTCCTCTGGTAACCATAATTTTTTTTCTCTAAGTAGTCTGTGAGGTTTTTTTTGTTTTGTAAATAAGCTTGTTTTATCATTTTTTTAAAAAAAGATTCTGCGTATAAGTGATACCATTCAATATTCCTCTTTGTCTAACTTACTTCACTTCACTCTGGGTCCATCCAAGTTGCTGCAAATGGCATGATCTCATTCTTTCTAATAGTTGAGTAATATTCCATTGTGTAGGTACCACATCTTCTTTATCCATTTCTCTGTTGATAGACATTAAGGTTGCTTCATATCTTGGCTATTGTAAACAGTACAGTAGTGAACATTGGGGAGCACATACATATCTTTTCAGACCATGTTTTTCTCTGGATATGTGCCCGGGAGTAGGATTGAATAATCATATGGCAGCTCTATTTCTAGTTTTTAAAGGAACCTCCATATTGTTCTCCACAGTGGCTGCACTAATTTACATCCTCATAAACAGTGTAAGAAAGTTCCCTTCTCTCCACACCCTCATCAGCATTTTTTTTTTTTTTTGTAGATTTTTTGATGATGTCCATTCTGACTGGTGTGAGGTAATATCTAATTGTAGTTTTGATTTGCATTTCTGTAATAACTGACAACATTGAACAGCTTTTCATGTGCCTCCTGGGCATCTGTATGTTTTTGGAGAAATTTCTACTTAGGTCTTCTGCCCATTTTTTGATTGAGCTGTTTGTTTTGATAATATTAAATATTTTTGTGCCACTACCATACTATTTTGATGACTATAGCTTTGTAGTATAGTCTCAAATCAAGGAGCCTGATTCCTCCAGCTCTGTTTTTCTTTCTCAAGATTGCTTTGTCTATTGAGGGCATTTTGTGTCTCCATACCAATTTTATCTTCTGTCTCACTTATTCTGCTATTGATTCCTTCTAGTATATTTTTCATTTCAGTTATTGTGTTGTTCATTTCTTTGTTTGTTCTTTAGTTCTTCCATGTCTTTTTAAATCATATCTTGCATTTTCTCAATTGTTGTCTCCATTCTTTTTTTAAGACCTTGGATTATCTTCACTATCATAATTCTGAATTCTTTTTTTCTGATAGGTTGACTGTCTCCACTTCACTTAGTTATTCTTCTGGGGTTTCATTTTGTTCCTTCATCTGGGACGTATTCTCTGCCATCTCATTTTTTCTGACTTTGTCGTCGTGGTTTCCATTCTTCAGGATTGTCGTTCTTGCCTCTGCTCTCTGGCTTCTGGTGTATGCGGCTGTCTAAGAGGCTTGTGAAGGCTTTCTGATGGAAGGGGCTGATTCCTACCCAGGGCTGGGTAGAGCTAGGTCTTGTCTCTCTAGTGGGCAGGGCCATACTCAGGGAGACTTTAAGCCACATGTGTGCTAATGGGTGGGGTTGCTGTGTTTCTGCTCTGTTGGTTGTTTGGCCTGAGGTGATCCAGCACTGGAGCCTACAGGCTGTTTGGTGGGTCTAGTGGCAGCCTCTGGGAGCCTGCAAACCAATGACTACTGCCCAGAACTGCTGTTGCCAGTGTCTCTGCCCCTGCAGTGAGTGACAACCAATCCCCACCCCACCTCCATCAGAGTCCCTCTGGTACTAGCGGCTAAGTCTGGCCCAGTCTCTTCTGGGGTCACTGCTTTTTTTCTCCTGAGTTCTGGTGTACATGAGACTTTGTGCGTACCCTGCAAGAATGGAGTTACTTACTCTTTCCCCCAGTTTTATGGAAGTCCTGCAATCAAACTATGCTGGCTTTCAAAGCCAAGTTCTTTGGGGACTCCTCCTCCTCCTGTTAACACGCTGCTGCTGCTACTGCTAAGTCACTTCAGTCGTGTCTGACTCTGTGTGACCCCATAGACGGCAGCCCACCAGGCTCCCCCATCCCTGGGATTCTCCAGGCAAGAACACTGGAGTGGGTTGCCATTTCCTTCTCCAATGTGTGAAAGTGAGAAGTGAAAGTGAAGTCGCTCAGTCATTTCCGACTCTTAGCGACCCCATGAACCGCAGCCTACCAGGCTCCTCCATCCATGGGATTTTCCAGGCAAGAGTACTGGAGTGGGGTGCCATTGCCTTATCCGGTTACCACACTACTAGACTGCAAAGCCTGATGTAGGGCTCAGCACTTTCACTCCTGTAGGATAACTTCTGGGGTATAATATTTTTTAGTTTGTGGGTTGCCCACCTGGTGGGTATGGGTTTTGATTTTATTGCACTTGTGCCCCTCCTACTGTCTCATTGAACTTCCCTGGTGGCTCAAATAGTAAAGAGTTGACCTGCAATGTGGGAGACCAGGGTCTGATCCCTGGGTTGGGAAGATTCCCTGGAGAAGGAAGTAGCAACCCATTCCAGTATTCTTGCCTGGAAAATCCCATGGATGGAGGAGCCTGGCAGACTACAGACCTAGGGGTCGCAAAGAGTTGGACACGACTAAGTGACATCACTTCACTGCTGTCTCATTGTGGCTTCTTCTTTGTCCTTGGATCTGGGGTATCTTTTTTTGGTAGGTGTCAGTGGTTTTTTGTTGATGGTTGTTGAGAAGTTAGTTGTGATTTTGGTGTCTTCATAAGAAAAGAGTTAGCTCATGTCCTTCTACTCCACCATCTTGAACTAATCTCTCTGTTTACATTTTTAACTTCTCATTTCTCTGTGTATATGGTTTTTAAATTTTTTCTTTTATTGTATCTTGAAGTTTACTAATTTTCCTTCTAAGCTTAATCTGCTATTCATTTCATACAATTTATTTTTTTACCTATTTAATTTTTCACCTATTTAATTTCCATCTCTAGAAGCTCAGTTTTAGTCATTTATATGTTTTCCATGTCTCTTCTTGAGTTTTGAGCATTTGGAACCCAGGTACAATAATTGCTTTAATGTCTTGGTATGCTAATTCTAACATCTATATCAATTTAGAGTCAATTTCATTTTATTAATTTATTTCCTAACTATGGGTTGCATTTGTCCTGCTTCTTTGCATTCTGTCAATTTCTTACTAGATGTCAGATGTTTTGAATTTTACTTTGTCGGATGCTGGATATTTTTATAGTCTCATGAATATTCTTGAGCTTTGTTATGGGTTGTAGTTATGTTACATGAAAATTGTTTGATCTTTTCAAGTTTTGTTGTTAAGATTTATAAGGAAAGACTGGAGCAGTTATCAACCCATGGTTAATTATTCCCTATTAATGATGCAAGAGACTTGTGTCTACAAAGCGTCCTTAATTTTCCTTTTTTCAGTCTGGCCATTGTGAATAGACATTATTCCAAGCCCTGTCTGATCACCAGACACCTTGATCTCTAATTATTTCAACTAGGACTGCCCAGCCTTGAGTAGTTTCCTCATATGCATGTGCTAATCAGTATTTAGCTAAACACTCAAGAGTAAATCTTTGTGTATCTCCCAAGTTCTCTCTCTGTGTAGCAGTTTCCTTTCTGGTACTCTCTTTTTACCAAGTTGAATTGCCATGGTTTCCTACAAACTCTCCTTGCCTTCTCCTCAATTCAGGGAGTTCATGACTGCCCTCACATCCCTCCACCCTGCATTATGGCCATTACCTCTCATAGGACTATGATGTTTCCTATATCTCAAGGATCACATGCCTTTATTGTCTGATATGTAGTGTATTGCAAGCCTTACCTGTTTCATATGTTTAGTTCCTTTCTTAATTGTTTAGATGTAAGGTTAGATATGGTTCCTATTATTCCATCTTACTGCAGAGAAGCCAAAGTCCCTATAGCTTCATTTTTTTTTTTAAAGTAGACAGTTTTGCATTGAAAGGAAGAAGAGGAATGGAATTCTAGAAGTCATACTGCCTGTCCTAGAGGAGTTCACATTCCTCTAGCATGTCTCAGCATCAGAAATTAATTTGGTTTCTCTTTTTCTAGTATATTCTTTAATATCCAGGCTGGATCTGCCATCTGCCTGTATGTAATGCTTCAGCTCTCTGGGACCATTCTTCCTGGGCGTGTACTGTAGGTGGAGAGCAAAATGTACCTAATACTGATAACTGATGACATACCAACACAGTATTTCACTATGACATAACTCCCAGAGAAAATACTTAGAAAAATTATTTAGAAACATCTCTTTCTGATATTTCTGGACTACACAGGTCTGAATCATGAATGAAAGATCAGACTATTAGTGTTTTTTAGTCCCCAATCTTTGTTCCCTTCCAAATAATAGTTTATGCAATGATGATAGTATTTAAGATATATGATCAGAGAAATATATTCATAATTTATTTATCCACAGATAAATATTTGAGAACCTATTATGTGCCAGGCATCTTCACTCCCTTGGGTTGTGGGTGTGTCACTCCTTAACACTTTATACCTTATTATTCTTTGCTTTCTGTTAGAATTACATACATTATGATGATCTCTCTTCTGACTTGTGAACTTACTTCATTCAAAGTCCATGCTTTATTTAACATCTGTATATCCTTTATATCACTTAACATAGTTTCCAGAATTTAGAAAAACTCAATAAAGGATTTCCATTTGAAATGAACTTTTAAATATGCATGTACATTTGAGTTTTTGAGAATATAGACATATACTCTGTCTGTGTATTCCCTACTTATTGACTTGGCAGACTTTCAGACAGAAAACAATTTTGAATAGATAATATAGTTCTTTCTAAAAGTCATTCCTTCTCAGCAGTAACTGCTATGGCTCTGCAAGTTAGATCAAAGCAAGGCATGAGTCCCCCAAGAGGCCCTGGTTATTAAATTTAGAAGAAAAAGTGTTTTCTTTCTTATGAATACTTGTAAGAAGACTGTGCTTGGGAATGATGGTGCTAATCATTTAAATCTATGGGACATAATCATTCCTATGGATGAGCTACAGCTCCAGTCTGAGAGGTAGTAAGAGTAGTCCATAGATAGATAGATAGATAGATAGATAGATAGATAGATATTACCTGTTTCTCCCAGTAGCATTTAGTTCAGACTAAATGATAACATATGAGGACTTTTAAAGGAAAGTTTTCAGCAGAGGTTATTTTCAGCTTTATTTAGACACTATTGACTTACTTACTTAGTTATGTTATAAATCTTACCAGGGCTGCAAATTTTTGGTTTCTGTCTTCATGTACTCTTCTGCACACATTCAGGGATGTGTCAATGGATCTTTACTGTCCTGTCAGGCTCACAGGGAAGTCTGGTCTGTATTAAGGTGGAAAGGACTTTGGGAACACCAGGATGGGTTTATTTCTCATAACTAATTTTAAATATATGCAGTTTACAGGTCATCTCAGAACCTCGCTCAAGGCACATAACCCCTTTTGCTTACTAGGTTAGCATAATTATTTTTAGAATAGGTGCTATTTATCTATAGGTCAATGAGACAAAACTCTTGCTAAAATATCTAATTTTTTGTACTTTCAAAGCAACACTAAAGATGAACAAAGATTTGGGGTAAAAGTTGAGGGGCCTAAACTCTTAATTTGCAAACTCGCTCTTTCGCTTTGTTTTTCTTTGCCTATTCCTTCTTCACTATTTACATTGTATATGAACTTTCTATTAGTCACACAGTCGTGTCTGACTCTTTATGACCCCATGAACTGTAGCCCACCAGGCTCCTCTGTCCATGGAATTCTCCAGGCAAGAATAATGGAGTGGGTAGCCATTCCCTTCTCCAGAAATCTTCCCAACCTAGGGATCAAACCCAGGTCTCCTGCAGTGCAGGCAGATCCTTTACCATCTGAGCCACCAGGGAAGCCATTGGGTTAAATAAAAGGTCTATGACTACGCTTCCGCTTAAAGACATGATGGAATAAAAAGGAATGCTTTAAAATGGTGGTGCTGGGGAAGACTCTTGAGAGTCCCTTGGACTACAAGGTGAGCAAACCAATCAATCCTAAAGGAAATCAACGCTGAATATTCATTGGAGGGACTGATGCTAAAGCTGAAGCTCCAATACTTTGGCCACCTAATGTAAAGAGCTGACTCATTGGAAAAGATCCTGATGCTGGGGAAAACTGAGGGCAGGAGGAGAAGGGGACGACAGAGGATGAGATGGTTGGATGGCATCACTGACTCAATGGATATGGGTTTGAGCAAATTCTGGGAGATGGTGAAGGACAGGGAAGCTTGGCATGCTGCAGTTCATGGGGCTGCAAAGAGTCAGACACGATTTAGCAACTGAACAACAACAAGGAATCAGGAAAGCAGCTTATAAACAACTAGAAAATTTGTAAAATATGTGTCTTAACTCATTCAGCATTCTTTAACAAATTATCATAGACTGAGTGGTTTATAAACAACAGGAATTTATTTCTCACAATTCTGGAGGTTGAAAAGTACAAAATCAAGACACCTGCAGATTTGGTATCTGGTGAGAGCACATTTCTGGTTCATAGATGACAGTCTTCTCACTGTCCTTACATAGTGAAAGAGCGTATGGAGCTCTGAGGGGTCACTTTTACGAGAGCATTAATTTTATTTATAAGGATTCATGGTCATAAGCTAAACACCTCCCAGAGGCCCCACCTCCAAAGACCATAACATTGAACATTAGATTTTATATACGAATTTTGGAAAGACACAGACATTCAGTCTATAGTAGTACAAAACACATGTTTTCCAACATTTTATAATAGGCATGAGGGACCATGACCCCTATTAGCTAAATGGAGAGAAATAAGTAAAGTGAGCCCTGTGATCATCTTGGATTTCTGCATGGAGGTAACTTCTAGACTTATGGAATTCTAGGCAACTTCTGGGCCTAGGTGGAGGGGGGTCAATTCAAGCAGAGCATAGTGACCTTCATGAATTCAGCAGATAGCTATTTGGAAATTAGAACTCAAGGCAGCTACAGTGGTGGATGTGCAGTGCAAAATTTCAGAAAAATGTGAACAGGGAAAAATGATTCTAAAAATGATTCTAAAAAATGATTCTAAAAAATGATTCTCATGAGTCTTTGCTGAGCACAAGGCTGCATATTCATAGAGGAAACCATACAAAGTCAGGTAAAGAATACCCAAGAGAATTGTAATCAGAATAATCCCCAGAGCTTATACAGGTCAATGAAATGTTTAAGCTGTGACGATGTGTTCAAACTATGACCAGTCAAATTGGAGAGCCATTGGTGATCACACCAGGGCATTCATGGTAGACCCTACACTTTAGCACTAGGGCTGTGCTATCATAGAGTGAAAGCTACTCTAGGTCTGCTCTAGAAAAGCTTAAAGACAGACCTTAAAGAGATCAAACTGATCTATAAGTTATCTAACTGCCTGACCAACTCTTGAGGAAAGACAGCACAATCCAGACACTCAACAACAAGTATTCACAAAGTTCAGCATCCCATAAAAATTACTGGATGCTCCAAGAAACAGGAAAGCAACTCATGATTAGAGAAAAATCAGTCAACAGGAACAGAAATGATAGCATTAGGAGGGAAAAAAAGGATGTAAAATAGTTGCTGTAACTATCTTCTAATTTTTAAAGGAAATCAGTGGAGATATAAAAAATGTCAATGGAGCTTCAGATAAGAAAAGTAAAATATTTGCAACTAAAATCTCACTGACTGGGATTGACAGAAGATAACACAGCCTCAGTGTCCTGTGGAAAATAATAAGTAGTCTAACATATGTATAAATGGAGAAAGAGTAAATGAGAAGGAAAGGTAGAAAAAATACTTGAAAAAATAGATGAATAATCATGTAAATAATTATATTGAGTAGAAATGATACAAATATCTGAACTGAAACACAGAGATTGTCAGATTTGATTTTAAAAAACAAATAAAGCAAGGCCCAACTATATGCTTTTTACAAAATATTCATTTTTAATAAAAAGACACGATATGTTAAGGAAGAGATGTGAACTCGACAAAAAACTTTTCAGAAAACAGTGAAGGAAGGCATGCTTCCCAATTCGTTTTATAAGATTTGCATTAATCTCATTCCAAAATACTACCAAAAGGGCAAGTTTAGGGAGGGCATGGAAGTTCCGTGTGCTCTTCCTCATACCTTGCCCTACACATCTCTTCTATCCGGCTGTTACTGAGTTAAATCCTTGTATGATATACTGGTGATCTAGTAAATTAAAATGTTTTATTGAGTTCTGTGAGTCACTCTAGTGAGTTAATCAAACCCAAGGAGGAGGTCACTGGAATCTCTCATGTAAATTTCTTTGTGTTCATGAAATAAGACTAAACTGTCTGATTTTTCTCCCAGATAGACTGCCCAATGACTAATAATTTCACAGGGACTTTAATTCTAACCACAGACTTTTAGTACATACTGAACTGCTAACAGATTAGCTATACATGCAAAATCTCACAATGCATAGTGTCACAAAGGGTTAACCCTGGTCAGTATCCATAATAGTAAAGTATATATGCAATAATTAGATTAGCAACAGTGATGTAGAACCAGAGTCTTTTCTACATGCTTTCCATGTTAATCTGTGTAATCTTTATAAGAACCATATGAGATGAGAACAATTCTCATCCTCATTTTATAGATGGAGCTGACTCTCCCAAGGTCAGTAAGTGGTGAGCCAGAATTTGAACCCAACCAACTTTGCCCCAGAGTCCTTGTTCTTAGCCTCTAAGAAACTGTGAAATATTTAGTAGTTAATGTTGCACAACAGGATCATACAGTCTCTAAGAAGTGCATTGCCTTGCCTTGTTCTTTTCCTCATGCTCTCATACTGTGTGCTTAAGTATCAGTGCATAGTGTGAAGGTCTTATAAATGATGATCAATAATTAGGAAGTAAATTGATTAGGATATTATTTAAAATTCGATTATATTTTGGGGGATGATGAAAATGTTGTCAAATTAATTGTGGTGATAGTTACACAACTCTGAATATAATTTTTAAAAATACTGAGTTATAACTGTAAATGGATGCACCATGCAATATGGGAACGGTATCTAAAGCTGTTTTGTTTTTTGTTTTTTTTTAATTATTTATTTATTTGGCTGCACTGGGTCTTAGTTGCATCATGCAGGATCTTTAGCTGTGACATGCAAACTCTTAGTTGTAACGAGTGGGATTTAGTTACCTGACCAGGTATTGAACCTGTGTTGCCTGCATTGGGAGCACGGAGTCTTAGCCATGGACTACCAGGAAAGTCCCTGTAAATTGATTAATTGAGACAAATCCACATGACTTCAGTTTACTGTCAGCACTGCTAAAGCAATCCCTAGTTCTTACTTGGCATGTGGGAGGCATGGACGCTCTCTCCCTCCATGCTTGGGGTGGGCCCCTTTTCACAAACTCTTTTCAGTCTTGATAACTTCAAGTCTCCATGTGAAACATTCACCTCTGTTCACCTCTCTCCACCAGTTCTAATGATGGATGCTGATGTGAGGGGAGAGGGTGGGGCCAAGGAACTGGGCTCAGGTCTGCATGACACACTTCAATAAGACAGCAGGATTCAAGATCATACCCTGAGGAGGAGGAGGAATTTGGAAAGAGGACACCTGGGTGAATTAGGGATGTTTATCCTGGGTGTCTTGGCAACAGTCTTTAAACATTTGATGACCTGTCTTCTGGAAGAGGAATTAGCTCCAGAGGACAGGTCTATGTGTGGTAGATGAGAGTTACGCAGATGGGGAATAAAACAGCAGCAAATGGGGTCCATCTCAGATGGCCACCTATTTAGTCAGAGCCACCTTAAAATAGTAGGCCTTCCCAGGTGACACAGTGGTAAAGAATCTGCCTGCCAATGCAGGAGACACAAAACATGCTGGATTCGATCCCTGGATCAGGAAGATCCCCTGGAGTAGGAAATGGCAACCCATTCCAGTATTCTTGCCTGGAGAATTCCTTGGACAGAAGAGCCTGGTGGGCTACAGTCCATGGGGGGTCTCAAAGAATGGGACACAGTTAAGAGACTGAGCATAAATACCTTAAAATACTACTTTCAAAAGCTTGCTGTTTGATTTAAAGACTGGCTGTACAGGGTACGGGCAAACCAGAGAAGAGTCTCATTGACAGGAAATGCCCTGGGTCCAATTTCACAAAGGACAAATTTTGGAGCCTGAATTAAGGATTTTGTGACTGTGTCTTAATCCTGTGTGTGCTAGTCACTCAGTCGTGTCTGACTCTTTGTGACCTCATGGACTGTAGTATACCAGGCTCCTCTGTCCATGGGATTCTCCAGGCAAGCATACTGGAGTGCATTGCCATTTTCTTTTCCAGGGGACCTTCCCAACCCAGGGATCAAACCCAGGTCTCATGCGTTGCAGGTGGATTCTTTACCATCTGAGTCACCAGGGAAGTTCTGTTTTAATCCTGCTGCTGCTGCTAAGTCGCTTCAGTCGTGTCCGACTCTGTGTGACCCCATAGACGGCAGCCGACCAGGCTCCCCTGTCCCTGGGATTCTCCAGGCAAGAACACGGGAGTGAGTTGCCATTTCCTTCTCCAATGCATGAAAGTGAAAAGGGAAGGTGAAGTCGCTCAGTCATGCCCGACTCTTAGCGACCCCATGGACTTCAGCCTACCAGGCTCCTCCATCCATGGGATTTTCCAGGCAAGAGTACTGGAGTGGGGTGCCATTGCCTTCTCCGTTTTAACCCTAGATACCTTTATAATTAACATCACTTATTCTGGTTGAGTCAGTGTGAGGTCTCAAACCTTTTATATAAGAGCAGACTGGCTCAAAGCAGCTGATGTTTCTAAGAAACCCTTCAAGAAGGAAAACAAAGCATTATACTTCTTTTCCTTTGAACCTGACATCAGCTACTAACAGAAAAGAAAGCCCAAGCCCTATAAATGTGCTTACATCCAATAAATCTTAGTTTTCCTTTTTGTTAAATATTTTCTCAGGTAGATGATATTTTCTGGATGGACGATATAAACAGACTTCTTCAAAAAGGAAGGCTCACATAGCCCCCAAATGCTCTAAACGGAAATAACTGAACTTGGAAGAGAATGTATATTTGAGTTTGTATTTTAGATCAGGCTGTAACTGGCCTATTGTATGGCCTTGCGCAGGATGGATTTCGTTCTTTAGAAATTTTTATATTATATTGAAATATAGCTGATTAACAGTGTTGTGTTAATTTCCAGATTTCTTATCAATAAAATGAAGGGCTAGAATTAAATTCCTGTTTCTCAAACATGGCCTCTTGGACCATTTTAATCTGAATCATCCAGGATGCTTATAAAATGGCAAAATATGAAGCCCACCAAGACTTATTTTATCAGTATTTCTGGAGGTAGCACTCAAGAATCTGCATTTTCAGTAAATAGCCTAGGGGATTCTGATGTACACTATGGTTTAGAATTACTAGATCAGATATTCACTAATATCCCTTTCATCTTGAACATTATTTCATACACTGTGGAGAACCTGGAATATCTTTCAAGTAGACATTTGGCCCTGCATCTTACCCTTTCTGAAGAGCTCTAGACTGACCAATGATTGGTTTACCCAGGATGCAAATCTTTCAGGCAAGCCGAAACAAGTTTATCACCTCATGAGAACCCAACTGGAGTGATTATTTATTTCGCTAGAGAGATATGCCAGTCTACCAGGATGCCAGGACCTTCTCTGTGCCAGTCACAAATACACAGCTAGCTGAGATATAATTCCTGGCATTCTGATAGCAGAGGATTAAGAAACTGTTGTGCCCCCCAGCATAAGGGTCAGTTCAGAAACCACGGTTGCCCACCTGCAGTCTACTTGCATGGCTTGAAGTAGGGATGGTGGGAGGGTGGGCTTCAGTCTTGGGGGACTTGGCAGGGCAGCTTCCATCAGCCGCTCCCAGCCATCTGTGTAGCTTGTAGCAGCAGCGAATGTGAGTCATTTCTGCTGCATCAGTGCAAACCACCCATGGAGAGTTCGACCTCTGCCTATTTCTAGAGAGGCATTTAACGAAGACTGACCTAATTCAAGCAAAAATAGGTCTCGATTAGTATGTGACTAACCTGCTGATTTTTCCAATTACAAAAGAACCTTTCTGCCATGCTTGGTGACTCGGTGGTGATGCTTGGTAATGGTAAAGTTGTACTTTGGTTGTGTTAATACTTCTTCCTTTTCCTCCCTCTCCTATCCCAGCTTTCTCCCTGTCTCAAGGGAAGTTAGCAGCTGGTGGCCAATCATGCTGCCTGAAGATCCTCTCCGAGTACCTCTATCTGGCAGAGCAGCACCCATTTTGTTGTGAAATGATTATGGAAATTAGAAATGAAGAATAAGCAAATTGGGACTTGTCTTTGAGACAAAAGTGGGAGAATTATTTAAAAATTATTGTTACTGTTGTATAGTCGCTTCAGTCATGTCCGACTCTTTTGAGACCCCATGGACTGTAGCCCACCAGACTCCTTTGTCCATGGAATTTTCCAGGCAAGAGTACTGGAGTGGGTTGCCATTTCCTCCTCAAGGGGATCTTCCTGACCCAGGGAACAAACCCATGTCTCCCGTAGGTGGATTGGCAGGCAGATTCTTCACCACTGAGCCACCAGGGAAGCCCTATTTAAAAATAGATATACAATAACTTGTAAGGGCTGATGTAGTTGCAACATTTCTTAAGAGTGAGGGGCTGCCTTCTGAGAGGAGAAGGTACTGTGATGCTCGGAGTGATACAGTTTGAAGCCGGAGCAAGGGTCCAGAAGCTAAAGGATACAGGTGGCCACTAGAAGCAGAAAAAGGCAGGCAAAGAATTCTCCCATAGAGGCTTCAGGAAGAACCAGCCCTGCATACATCTTGGCTTCAGTCCTGTGAAACTGATTTTGTCCTTTTGACCTCCAGAACTATAAGAGAATAAATTTGCACAGTTTCAGGCCACTCGTTTGTATGAGTTGTTGCAGCAGCAAAGAGAAACTGACACATCATCTTAACTAACTCGCTGGCTCACTCACTGGAAACTACAGATTCGTGCATCCATGTGCCACACCAACCCATCCTCAGATCCTGCCTAATCCTCCCCTAAACGGACTCCTCAGTTCTGTCCACTTCTTTCCATCTCTGCCCTCATTATCCTCGTCTGGGATAATGGATCTCTCCCCTTTGAACCCGGTTCATCTCATTTCAGCCAAAGTGTTTTTGTTTTTACAGATCAAACTGTGTCTTTCCTCTGCTTCTAACCACCTCAGGGGCTGCTCACTGACTTCAGGAGGAAGTCTTGGGGACAAACAGAGTCAAGGTTGGAGGGTGTGTTACACCACGGCTCCCACAGTCTCCTGAGAAACTGGCTCCTCTTGGCTTTCTCAGCACTAAACTCAGGGACTGATGTGGTGGACCGTGGTAGGCAGGGAGAGGGTAGGGCCAAGTGTGATAAATGGGAACTGCCCTCCAGCCCAGGTGTTCTACCCTGTACAAGCCTTGTCATCACAGTGCGATTTCAAGACTGATGGGGTGCAGCAGCGGGAGACGTCCCTTGACACTGCTCCAGATAACCTACACCAAGAATAGCTTCGGTGTCGTGCCTGGGAATGGAAAACCTGGAGGAAATGGTTAAGCCTCCAAAGGTTTTGACGTGACCCTCGCTAACTCACATTATTGTCTTAGCTGTGTATTCCCAGGACAGAATGTGGTGGCCAGAAGACTGTGTCTGTGCCTTGGAGAACATTTATTTCTCTTTGGTGTATACTGACTCTCCTGGCTTTCTTCTTTATCCTTCAGGCAAGCAAATCCACTCTGGCTCACCCATGTGGTATCTGTGTCTAGTCTTCTCATAATTCAAAACTTGCCATTGACTAACATGGTGGTTATGTGAAGGCTAAGCTCTGAACCTGGTTTAAGTTCTCTCCCTTAAGGCTCCAAACTTATCCCTTCACACATCCTCTCAGAGCTCTGCCCTTGAACCACAGCAGGCTACTTTCTCCCACACCTTCACTCGGCACTCTCTTCCCCATTCCTGTGGCCCAACTAACCTCTGCCGCCCTTCAGCCCTCAGTTCAAATACTGGCTCTTCCAGGAGGCTCTTTCTGACTCCTCAGCCCCTCTTAGGTGCTTCCATATCACCCTGAAACTTCCCTACCCTATAAGAATCACAGCCTGGGACAGAGATTTACTTGTTGTCTAAAATTTCATTAGGTGGTGGACAACTCAAAGCCACTGCTTCCTCTGGCTTGTTCATTACCAAAACCCTAGTGCTCTGCACAACACTGCATGGTTAATAAATACATTTGATGAATGGGTGAGTGAATTAATAATAACAGCAATCATGTTTTATAGAATGCCTGTTATGTGATAGGCACCATGCAGGTCTGTATGCATGCAGTTGACCCTTGGACAACACTGGTTTGAACTGCCTGGTTCTACTTATAGGCAGATTTTTTTTCAATAAATATATAATAGTACCTGTATTTTCATTTTACAGATCATTAAATGTGGGGAAAAATTTGTATTCAAGTAGAGATCACAGTATGTGGAATCAAAAGAACTAAGGTTTAAATCCTTATTCTATCCAAACTGTTTCAGCTTCCTGCCCTAGGTTGAGGCATCTATCAGTTTCTCTATTTTTGATGGAGAGATAGTAGTACGCAGATTTTCAATGGCACATGGGTTTGGGGCCCCTAACCCCTGCATTGCTCAAAGATCAGCTGTTATCTCTAATCCTAAATACAACAATGCAATGTTGTTGGTCTTGTTATCCTAATTCCATACTGGGAAACCTAAGGATTCTATTGTTCAGTTGCTCAGTCATATCTGACTCTTTGAGACCCCACGGACTGCAGCATACCAGGCTTCCCTGTCCTTCACTGTCTCTCAGAGTTTGCTCAAACTCATGTCCATTGAGTTGGTGGTGCCATCCAACCATCTCATCCTCTGTCACTCTCTTCTCCTCCTGTCCTCAATCTTTTCCAGCATCAGGATCTGGAAATGAGTCAGCTCTTTGCATCAGGGGGCCAAGGATTGGAGCTTCAGCTTCAGCGTCAGTCCTTCCAATGAATATTCAGGGTTGATTTCCTTTAGGATTGACTGGTTTGATTTCCTTGCTGTCCAAGGGGCTCTCAAGAGTCTTCTCCAGCACCACAGTTCAAAAGCACCAACTCTTGGGCACTCAGCCTTCTTTATGGTCCAGTTCTCATATCTTTACATGACTACCAGAAAAATCATAGCTTTGACTATACAGACATTTGTCGGCCAATTGATGTCTCTGCTTTCTAGTATGCTGTCTAGGTTTGTCATAGCTTTTCTTTCAAGAAACAAGGGTATTTTAATTTCATGGCTGCAGTCACCATCCATAGTGATTTTGGAGCACAAGAAAATAAAATCTGTCACTGTTTCTCTTTTTTTCCCCATCTATTTGCCATGAAGTGATGGGACTGGATGCCATGATCTTAGTTTTTTGAATGTTGAGTTTTAAGTCCGCTTTTTCACTCTTCTTTCACCTTCATCAGGAGGCTCTTTAGTTCCTCTTCACTTTCTACCACTAGGGTGGTGTCATCTGCGTAGCTAAGGTTGTTGATATTTCTCCCAGCAATCTTGATTCCAGCTTGTGTTTCATCCAGCCTGGCATTTCACATGATGTACTCTGCATATAAGTTAAATAATCAGGGTGACAATAAACAGCCTTGATGTACTCCTTTCTCAATTTTGAACCAGTCTGTTGTTCCATGTCTGGTTCTAGTAGTTGCTTCTTGATCTTGTGATTTCTCAGGAGGCAGGTAAGGTGTTCTGATATTCCCATCTCTCTAAGAATTTTTCACAGTTTGTTGTGATCCACACTGTCAAAGGCTTTAGTGTAGTCAGTGAAGGAGAAGTAGGTGTTTTCTAGAATTCCCTTGCTTTTTCTGTGATCCAGGGGATGTTGGCAATTTGATCTCTGGTTCCTCTGCCTTTTCTAAATCCAACTTGTACATGTGGAAGTTGTCAGTTCATGTACTGTTGAAACCTAACTTGAAGGATTTTGAGCATTACCTCACTAGGAGGTGAAATGAGCACAATTGTGAAGTAGTTTGACATTCTTTGGCATTGCCCTTCTTTGGGATTGGAATGAACACTGACCTTTTCCAGTCCTGTGGCCACTGCTGAGTTTTCCAAACTTGCTGGCATATTGAGTGCAGCACTTTCACAGCATTATCTTTTAGAATTTTAAATAGTTCAGTTCGAATCCCTTTACCTCCACTAGCTTTGTTCTTAGTAATGCTTCCTAAGGCCCACTTGACTTCACACTCCAGGATGTCTGGCTCTAGGTGAGTGACCACACCATCATGCTTATCTGGTTTATTAAGATCTTTTTTGTACAATTCTGTGTATTCTTACCACCTCTTCTTAGTATTTTCTGCTTCTGTTAGCTCCTTACTGTTTCTGTCCTTTATTGTGCTCATCTTTACATGAAATGTTTCCTTGGTATCTCTTATTTTCTTGAGATCTCTAGTCTTTCCCATTCTATTATGTTCATCCATTTCTTTATATTGTTCACTGAGGAAGGCTTTCTTATCTCTCCTTGCTATTCTTTGGAACTCTGTATTCAGATGAGTACATCTTTCTTTTTCTCCGTTGCCTTTTACTTCTCTTTTTTTCTCAGCTATTCATAAGGCCTCCTCAGACAACCTTTTTACGTTGTTGCATTTGTTTTTCTTGAGGATGGTTTTGGTCACCACCTCCTGTACAATGTTATGAACCTCGATTCCTAGTTCATTAGGCACTTTATCATATCTAATCCCTTGAATCTATTTGTCACTTCCATTGCATAATCATAAGGGATTTGGTTTAGGTCATACCTGAATGGCATGGTAGTTTTCCCTACTTTTCTCAAATAAAGTCTGAATTTTGCAAACAGTAGCTCATAATCTAAGCCACAGTCAGCTCCCTATCTTTATTTGGCTGACTGTATAGAGCTTCTCCATCTTTGGCTGCAAAGAATATAATCAATCTGATTTCAGTACTTGCAGAGTCTTTTCTTATGTTGTTGAAGAGGGTGTTTGCTGTGACCAGTGTGTTCTCTTGGCAAAACTCTGTTAGCCTTTGTCCTGCTTCATTTTGTACTCCAAGGCCAAATTTGCCTATTACTCCAAGTATCTCTTGACTTCCTACTTCTGCATTCCAGTCCCCTATGATGAAAAGGACATCTTGTTTTTTGGTGTTAGTTCTAGAAGTTCTTGTAGGTTCATCTTCTCCGGCATTAGTGGTTGGGGCATAGACTTGGATTACTGTGATGTTGAATTGTTTGCCTTGAAAATGAACTGAGATCATTCTGTCGTTTTTCAGATTGCACTCAAGTACTGCATTTTGGACTCTTTTGATGACTGTGAGGACTATTCCATTTCTTCTAAGGGATTCTTGCCCATAGTAATAGATATAATAGTCATCTGAATTGAATTCACCCATTCCTGTCCATTTTAGTTCACTGATTCCTAAAATGTCAAAGTTCACTCTTGTCATGTCTTGTTTGACCGCTTCCAATTTACCTTGATTCATGGACCTTACACTCCAGGTTCCTATGCAATGTTGTTCTTTACAGCATCAGACTTTCCTTTCACCACCAGTCACATCCACAGCTGGCTGTCATTTATGCTTTGGCTCGGCCTCTTCATTCTTTCTGGAGCTATTTCTCTGCTCTGTTCCAGTAGCACATTGGACCCCTACTGACCTGGGAGGGGAGGTTCATCTTGCAGTGTCATGTCAAGTAACATGGCTGCAGGCATTATACGATGTATAACTGGAATTTGGGCCCAGGTCTCTTGCTTTGTGTCAATGTGTTTATTGAGTTGTGTTTACATAAGGCACCCTTTCCCCCTCTCAAACCTTTCCCAGCCCACACTGTACTCCCATCCAAGTCAAGCAATCAGATCTCAGCTCTCAAGGGTGAGGAAAGCAATATTTCCAGTATGCCTGGGAACTGGGCCTGGATTCCATCCTTTATTTCTTGGTCCAAATAGTTTGATGTCACAGCTCTTCCTTTAAATTGCTTTGATGCAAGTAGCTCTGTTTTGTGCTTGGTCTTTCCCTAATACCTCCTGGGACTGTCACAGGGGAGTTATAAACAGGCTCTGGGTGGGGTTGGTGGATGTGAAGACTTGGACTTTTTGTGCTTTTATCAAGGGAGATAGTCCATAGCTTCCATTAGATTCTCAAAGGAGTCTTCTGGACATGTGAGCAAGAAGGCCTCCTCAGTATTTCTCTGCTGTTTTCTTCTTTTTTGAAAGTTGTTCTAGAGTGGCTGGAGCCTACTGTGTTTGTCCAGATTCACAGGAGACCTCCTTGATCTCTGGAAAAACCCATGTTAGAGTTTTTCTAAATCTTACATCTCTCATGTATGAACTGGCTTGGGCCAGAATTGACACCTAAGCTCCTTCCTGTGTTAACATTCTGGTTCTATGATTTCCATGTGTTACTGAATAATTTAAATAGCAGCTTGAGACTATAGATATTTTATGTACATATGTGGTCCAGCACGCAGAAGCAGTTGTTTAGTCTCCAAGTCATGTCTGACTCTCTGCGACCCCATGGACTGCAGTATGCCAGGCTTCCCTGTCCTTCACTATCTCCCAGAGTTTGCTCAAACTCATGTCCATTGAGTTGATGATGCTGTTTAACCATCTTGCCCTCTGCCGCCCCCTTCTTCTCCTGTCTTAACCTTTCCCAGCATCTGGGTCTGTTCCAATGAGTTCGCTCTTTGATTAGGTGGCCAAAGTATTGGAGTTTCAGCTTCAGCATCAGTCTTTCCAGTGAATATTCAGGGTTGATTTCCTTTATGATCGATTGGTTTGATCTCCCTGCTGTCCAATGGGCTCTCAATAATCTTCTCCAGCATCACAGTTTGAAAACATCAGGCCACAGATTTGGAAACAAGGCCCTAAGGCATGAGAATCCCCTTCCTGGATGGACTTAGTTGTTGACTCATGTTGCTCTGCCTTCTTGGTACTCTATTCCTGCAAAGCATTGCAATTTATTTTTGTCCAGAGCTGATGCCTTATGAACTAATAGTTTTTATTGACCACCTAGCAATGGTTTTTTAAAAGGACTTTTATAATTTTTTTCTTTCTTTTTATGGAATAACAATCAGGCTGTTTGATCCTGAAATCTATGATGTTTTTTGCATGTACCATTAATTTGTGAGTTGCTTCTTAGTTCAAATTGCCTTGAATATTGCTACGTTCTTGTGTATGTAGTATTTTTAATGTTGTCATTTACTTTATTGCTACTTTTACAATTACTATCTCCCATTAAAGTTCCTCCCATTTTGTTATTAAATGAAAATGGAAAATAGAAGTGAAGAATAAGCAAATTAGGGCTTGTTTCTCAAACAAGAATGGAGGCATTATTTAAAAATAGATATATAATAATGATTTGCTTACTTTTTAAAGCTTAATTTATTCCCTTCTCATTAGAAAGCTGTCTACGGATCAGATTGTCCTCTGTGTTTCACTGACAGAAGGGGAACGCCCACCTGGCATACTCTTCTGTAGGACTTCCCTGTAGCTCAAATGATAAAGAATCTGCCTGCAATGCAGGAGACCAGGGTTCGATCCCTAGGTCAAGAAAATCCTCTGGAGAAGGGAATGGCAACCCACTCCAGTATTCTGGCTTGGAAAATTCCACAGACAGAGAAGCCTGGCGGGCTACAGTTCGTGGGGTCACAAAGAGTTGGACACGACTGAGCGACTAACACACACGCTGAACTGTTAAGTTTCTTGGGTTTAGGGGAGTTGGGGAGTGTGCTTTTATGTGACAGTGATGGCAGGGATAGTGTTCCCAGACTTTTATCAAATGCCTGTCATGGGGCAGGCAGGCCCTGGCTATTCTTCCTTTCCTTTTTTGGGCTGGGGGTGAACACGAAGGTTTGTGGGGTCTTAGTTCCCCAACCAGGGATTGGCTGCACACCCCCTTTATTAGAAGCATGGTTTCTTAGTGACTAGACTACCTGGGAAGTCCTGGCTATTCTCTTTATATGCAATAACTAGTCCAGTCTATACAACCACCCTATGAGGTAGTTGTTATATTTTTCCATTTTATAAAGATTTTTTTTGATGTGGACCATTTTTAAAGTCTTTACTGAATGCGCTACAGTATTGCTTCTGGTTTATGTTTTGGGTTTTTGGCCAGAAGACATGCGGGATTTTAGTTTCCTAACCAGGGATCGAATTCACACCCCCTGCATTGGAAGATGAAGTCTTAACCACTGGACCACTGGGGAAGTTCTTACTGTTCCATTTTAAAGATGAACAAAGTGTTAGGTTGAGTGGCTTGCTCAAGGACCCACAGGTCATGAATGGTGGTGCACATATTTGAACTCAGTTGGGTCTGACTCCAGCACCTGCATTTATAGCCTCTCTTCTTTGTGTTGCTTCATAAACTTGAGGTGTTCTAGAGTCATCTACACCTGTGACTCATCCCAATATTTTGTGTTTAAGGAACTGACATCTTGGTATTTGGTTTGGGAGTTTTCCTAGCTTATCAGCAAAGGAACTTGGTATACCAGTAAAGACATGTTTTTAATATTGTAGAAAATTTAGGTTAAAGATCATGTGTTAGGGTAATCAAGAGATGCTCAGAATCGTAACACAGAAGCACCAGAAAGAAGTTCAGAATAGTGTCTGCTTTTGTTTATATATGTTCCCTAGTGCCATTACCCTGGAAATACTATGGACCTAAGGTCTAGATGAGAATGGAGCCAAACAAACCCTTATCGATCCCTGCGGAAACTCCTTACAAACCACCCTTTGCCTGAACACACCTGCTGGTAACACCATAAAAGCATGTGGGTAAGGAAGACTGCTGGAGAAGGCAATGGCACCCCAGTACTCTTGCCTGGAACATCCCATGGACGGAGGAGCCTGATAGGCTGCAGTCCATGGGGTCGCTAAGAGTCAGACACGACTGAGCAATTTCACTTTCCCTTTTCACTTTCATGCATTGGAGAAGGAAATGGCAACCCACTCCAGTGTTCTTGCCTGGAGAATCCCAGGGACGGGGGAGCCTGATGGGCTGCCGTCTATGGGGTCGCACAGAGTCAGATACGACTGAAGCGACTTAGAAGCAGCAAGGAAGACTGTGGCTGACATTCACTCTTCCCAGCTCCAACAGTGATGGAAACTATGGGAAAAACATTGCAACCAGAAAACACACAAAATTTGCATTGGACAAGAATTTAGAGATTTCCGATCCAGCCTCCAAGGACCTAGGCCGTTTTCTCACAGTCAAAACTATCCAAAAATGTGGTGCAATAATTCTCACTTAACAAAATTATGTTTCTTAGGGCTTCAGAATTTATTTTTGATGGAACCGAAAAAATGGGGGGCTTACCCTAGAATTCTGGGTTTTATTTAATTGATAAGAGAATTATTCAGATTAAAATAATAAGCCCAATACTAGGAGTAGGAGATGATGATGGTTCTTTGGGGAGAATGAGACAAAACAGGTGTTCTCAGCATGGAAACTCAAAGGGATCACTGAACCCAGGGATTGATTCTTTTTATTAAAGGAGCCATGGTGGTTAGATGAGGAATGATATGAGTGGAAGGGAAGAATGGACAGCATTTCCTGAAAATCTTGGGGAGTCTGCTCCCTCCTGATCTTGGCAGCCCTTTTGGGAAGGAGGTTGTCTAGTTTTATTCATGAAGCCCTGTGTTCCATAAAGAGATTCTCTGCCTTTTTTAAGCTGTATGTATATATGTGTGTGTGTGTGTATAATTTTATTTGGCTGTGTTGGGTCTTCATTGCTGCACAGGCTTTTCTCTAGTTGTGGTGAGTAGGACTACTCTCTTCAGTTGCGCCTCATGGGCTTCTCATTGCAGTGGCTTCTCTTCTGATCTTCTGATCTGTAGTCGCACGTGTTATTCATTGCGCCACCAGCCCTGTGCAGTGGCTTCTCTTGTGGCGCATAGGCTCTAGAGTGTTCAGGCTTCTGTAGTCACGACATGTGGGCTCAGTAGTTGTGGTATCCAGGTTCTAGAACACAGTAGTTGTGGTGCATGGGCTTCATTACCCCCATGGGCATCTAGGATCTTCCTGGACCAGGGATCAAACCTGTGTCTCCTGCACTGGCAGGTAAATTCTTTACCACTGAGCCACCAGAGAAGCCCTCTGCCTGTTTTTAAATTCTTCCCCCAGAGATGGTATTTTTCTGATCAGAAAAATCTGCCCAGGTTTTTCAGCTTCAGGGAACTAGTTTGTCTAGTTATTTGTTTTTTATTTCTTCTAAGATGAACATTTATAAAAGAAGAACATTTTCTAGGACAGGATGTCCTTGGAACTTTGGGAAACCCTGGAATTCCTCATAACCAGATGGGCTGAGCAGACATCCACGTCTTGAAGCTGTTGCCACTCCCATCCCCCCTGCCCCACCGAGCATCCCCGAGAGCAAAGTTTCACTCCCATGATCTCCTTTTTGAGTGGGAGCAAAGAAACACATGGTTTCCCTGGTGGCTTTGATGGTAAAGCGTCTGCCTGCAATGCAGGAGACCCTGGTTTGATTCCTGAGTCAGGAAGATCCCCTGGAGAAGGAACTGGCAAGGAAATTTTCCAGTACTCTTGCCTGGAAAATCCCGTGGACAGAGGATCCCGGTAGGTTACAGTCCTTGGTGTTGCAAAGAGTCGGAGATGACTGAGCAACTTCACTTTCAAAGAAACATATTGAATGAGTGAAGGAAATCAGGCTGATGAATTCTTTACAAGGTTTTATTTATTTTCTTGGACCACACCCCCCCAAAGAAACATTAAAGTTGTTTGTCTTTCTTTAATTTTTAATGGTTTTCCTTTTGGATCCAAACGAGCATCTATGTTACAGGATATCCACCTGGTCAACATGCAGTGCTGAACTCTGGCTTTGGGTGAGATGCACCGATACTGTGGGCGGGCCAGCACTGGCTGCCAGTCACACATGGTCACTGAAGGGGCGTCAGGCTGGCACGCCGCACTGCAGTGGATGCTGCCTGTAAGGAAGCGTCTGGAGTGCCTTGACTCGCACATGTTTTATAACACAGGTGGCAGCGTTTTAACAGCCTAAGGCAGAGCACCCAGTTTCCCTCTCGATCCCATCTGATGTGCACATCCTCTAAGAGCAAACCAAAGGGGGGAATGTCCTGAGCTTGGATCCCAAAGGACAGAGGGTATGACCTGGACACCCTGTTGTCCACTTCTTGCAACACTATCCTCTGAGGCTACTAGTAGAGTGCCGTGTGGAGTATGACATTTAATCATGATAAAGCTCCTCTCCTGTGCCACTCACCGCCCCTCCTCCCTTTCCCCTCCCCTCCTCCATCTCCCCTCCCATGACACTTGTGCCACTAGGAACAACAAAATCTGTCCACTGTTGGCACTACTTTATCGAAGAGCAGCTAAAGTCACTGAGATTGTCTTCAGGCTGCTTGAAAGCAAGAACCTCCTTTCTCTCCATCTCCCAAGTCCAGGAAAATTTTTTCAGGGCTCTATGAATCCCCTGAGGCCTTTAAATCCACTACCTAGAGTGGAAAGAAGCCATCTCTAGTACCATGTTAACGAGTTGATCCGTGATCTGGCATAAATGAGGATCCCAGGTCACATGCCTTCCTCTTTCTGGAACCAGTTGGTATTTCCCACCTTAACCTTGTTTTTGTTGTAGAGCTTGTTTTCCTCACCTCTACCCCACTACTCCTAGCTATGAGATGCTCTGCACACTAATTGCTTTAGGTTTTTCTCCTCCATTTGTTTTTATGTGTGAGTTCCAAATCATGTACTCAGTTTGAGTCGAGCTGGCTGGATAGCTCTCTAATGCCACCAAGAGGGAGGTTCCTTTGCAATCAACAGCACTTAGGGTGGCTTTGTATAAATTTTGGCTTGGTGACAAAACCCCAGGATAGAAAAACACTGATTGATGTTTGGCCTGCAGGCTAAGCACATATCTCCATTGGTAGCCATTAAAATACAATACCTATGTTGTTACTAAATCTGTTGGGATCTGCTTAACGCTATATAGCTCCATATCAAATGTAACTAAGACCAGACTACAGTAGACTTTAATTGGCAGTTAGATTACATTATTTAGCCCTCATTTCCTGTTACCTTTATTTTTAAAAGTTGATTAATGGCACTTTGAAGTTTTGGAGTGTGTTTTTTCCTGCTCATCTCTTATCAAAGTATCTAATAGACTTGCTTTGAGTGGCGGTTCTCGGTGTGATGCAGGCCATCGCTAGAAGAAATTAGAGTATTGGAAAGAAAACTTGAGTCACCAGAAGTCAAAGCTGAATTTGGTAGCTTTGACTTAGTTAGTCCCCTTGCAGGTTGGGGGTCCTCCTCTGAGTGAACCAAGAAGGACGTGGTACTGCCTGGTATACATTCTAGAACCTGGTCCAGAACACAGAGAATAATCCATTCTTATCTCTGACAAACTGGCAGAACACACACACACACAGAAAGCTCCATCCAGATTTCCAGTGCTGAGTAGGAGAAGGTGTCTCAGGAGGATCCTACGTGTTAGTTTGTGAGCATCTGACCTGAGACTGGCTCAGTGTCCACAAAGATGGCACTGGGAAGCTCTGAGCAAGAATACTCAGCTGCCTTCCTGGATTAAAAACAAGGAAGTCTGGATTTCTGATGTTAGAAAGCTAAGAAAAGGAGGAAGGGGAAGATGGCAAAAATAGAGGGTGAAATTAAAGCAAATCCTGGATTGAGGTTTCACTAAACATGAAGTTTCCTAAAAAAAAAAAATGCTTAGAGCAATGCCAAGACTAAATGGAATATAGGGAGTGGAGACTTTTCTAAACTGATTTGTAGAGAATAAGTGCTTTATTAAAATGCTGAGTTATTAACTTCCAAACATTTGACACATCCATGAACTAGCCAAGCATTAGTACTTTAATTTTCCCAATAAGGGAAAACTTATGCTGAAGGCATAAGTTACTACAGAAGGCTGGCGTAGCATTTTTTATTTTTGACTCCCAATAATTTTCATTTCCTAAATTACTTGCCCTTAAAAGGGTTTTTTTTTAATCTTTTCATAAAGACATAAACTTTCTATTTATTAGTTAAAGATGTCCTATAGAAATCCTACATCCATTTTATTATTTCCTGGGCTTTCCCTATGTTTTCATAGTTTCTCAGTATTCTAGATAACATATTAAGTTCCTAAAAGGAAAAGAAACCAGAGACAAAAGTGACTTACAAGGAAAAAGAAGATAAACAGGAAACCAGAGGGAGAAGCTAGATTTGGTACTGTGTAACCTCAGATTTTTGACTTAAGTATCACATCATTAAACTGGACGGGAATTAATTCCTAAAGAGAAGCTAATTCAGAAAAACTGCAGAGCACATATTTATCCCTCTCTGCTGTTCTACAGTAGGTCTTTTACCAAAAACTGCAACTAGCCAAACCAAAACAAAATCAAACAAAATTAAAATAAACACAAATCCCCTTTTCTCTTTTTACCTGATCTACTCAACTCTTTCAAACCCCCAGAAAAAAGAATTCCAACTCAGCAATTTACATAATAGCACAGCTTATTATAAAATCTCTTCTTGCATTTAGAAGGTCAAGATACTAGCCATGTTTCTGGCATGGGGTGGGAAGGGAGTAGAAGGAAACAAGACTATATAAATAGAAAGGCAGTTTGGGGACACCCCAGCAACGTGATCAGACTTTAATCTGAGTTCCATTCCTGCTTCTTAGGTGGTGTGAATTTTAAGGGCAGCGTTCCAGGCCCTTGGATAGGATGGGAGGATCTATGAATCTGTTCTCTTTGGCTTGGAGTGATCTCTCTAAGATGCATAAGCTTCAGAGGCTCAAAGCAGAACAGACTTAAGAAAAAGAGGCCATCAGACACCGAAGATGGTTCTGTCTTTTCCTAGTCTTTTGTCCCTCTGCCCCACAAGTGGTATGTCTGTGTTCTCTGATCGGGTGAATTGCAGCACATGACAGCTGACAATCAGCGCGGCAGGCTGGAGGTGAGCCTGCTCCTGGACTCAGCAGAGAACCATTGGCTGGTGCTCTGTTGGGTTATTAAACCTGGCTACGATGTCCTGGGTGGTTCAGAGAGGAAAAAACAAGAATCAACATGTCCACACAGGGGACAGGGGCAGTGTTTATTGATGTGGGATCTCCTTTGATTGCCTCATGGAAAGGTTGGGTCATAACTCCTGAGTTAATTTCATTTGGTTTTGTTAAAATAAGAGTCTCTAGTGTGGATATATAGTTATCCAATCTGGACCTGACCCCTTCTGGGTGTCTGGAGTTAAACCCTCATGCCCTGACTGTCCACTTGCAGGGGGTCCATGTTGTCCTCCTTTCTGACAGCATAAAGTCCCCTCCTGAAACTCCAGAACAGTGCTCAGTGTTCTGGAATTCAGGACGGAAAGATGACAGGATAGGTGAGAAGCAAGTGAAGAACAATCTACCCCAAGGCATGGACATGTCTCTCCTCACCCTGATTTTTTGCATTCACTGACATTGGGCCTTTGAGGATCACAAAACATTAACAGACATGAAACTGGTAAGAATAGCAGTGAAAGTTCCTTAATCTTCAGGTCTCATAAAATCCCTGCAAAATAGGTGACTTTCTGCTCCCCTCCTGAGATACACATGCCTTTGTCCAATACAACCTCATAAGATGCTGCTGCTGCCAAGTCGCTTCAGTCATGTCCGACTCTGTGCGACCCCATAGATGGCAGCCCACCAAGGCTCTGCCGTCCCTGGGATTCTCCAGGCAAGAACACTGGAGTGGGTTGCCATTTCCTCCTCCAATGCATGAAAGTGAGAAGGGAAAGTGAAGTCGCTCAGTCGTGTCCGACTCTTAGCGACCCCATGGACTGCAGCCTATCAGGCTCCTCCGTCCATGGGATTCTCTAGGCAAGAGTACTGGAGTGGGTTGCCATTGCCTTCTCCACTCATAAGATGAGGTAAGAAATTAAAAAATTTTTCAATTTATCCCTGGCATGATCCACTAAAGAAATATTCTGTCCAAAAATGAGACATCCAGAGCAGGCTTTAGAAATAAGGATGTAGTAAAAAAAAAAAAAAAAAAAAAAAAAACGCAAATTTTCTTAAAACATCAGAATTATTCAATTTTGTTCATTATTCCAGAAGAGACCTCATTTCCCTGCAGTGGGCATTCGTCGAGTATGTGGACATCTCATACACACCAGCAGTTCTACAGCTCATACTGTTTTAGATCATCTCAGGAATAATCACCAGGTGAGTCCCTGACTGTATTTCATGCGACTCAAGCATGCTTGAAAAGGCAGAGAGCCCAGCAGAAGCAGCTAGGTCAGCAGATAAGCTTGGACTGGGTGGACTTAACATGATCCCCTGGAGAAGGGAATGGCTACCCACTCCAGTTTTCCTGCCTAGAGAATTCCATGGACAGAGGAGCCTGGTAGGCTACAGTTCATGGGGTCACAAAGAGTCTGACATGACTGAGCCAAGTAAGCACACACACAAAACCTTCTTGGGAGCTGTGTCACTGCTAATATGTGGCAAGATGGGGGCTCTGCTGGGAGGACACCCAGGCTCATCATAAAGCCCATGTGAAAGAGGATGGGTATAAAGGATGCGTGCTGACCAGGTGGTGGAACATGGGGTCTTCTCCTTGTGATCCCTGTCAAGGGAAGGCAAAACCAGAAGATCTAGAGTTCAGCTTCATAGAACTAGTAGTATTAGGGATCTCAGAACCTCAGGAACACTGAAGGGGAGAAGCAAAACCCAGAATAGAAACAGATTCCTCAGCTAGAGGAGGACACAGCCCCACATTGGGCAGCAGTGTTCATGGTTCACATTGAGTGTGGGGGACCCTCAAGGGTACCGTCCCTTCACAATGTAGGGGATTCTATCCTGACTCCAGCCCACAGGGCACCTTGGCCTAGAGCTCTACCCCCTTGTCTGAAGGTCTGCTGGCACTTGGCCCCCTCGGTGACTGAGATTGGCAGAGGGACAGTACATATATAAAGAGAGAATTCTCCACCAGAAGTCTGTCTGGAAACTTAAGTGAAGAGAGGAGTATCTATACACAAAGCTAGTTAGAATCTCTCTCTGCCTTGGTTTCTTTTCCTTCTCTTTCCTTTTTTTCCTCCTTCCTTTCCCCATCACCTCCCTTCTTATTTTGAGGGGATCCTGAAGACTCTTATTAGCAAAGGAAACTGGACATGTAGCTAAAGACTCTTCTGAGGGGACCTACAGTGCTAAATAAGCTTGATCATGCTGTGTACCTCAAGCAAGGTGGAGGTCCACTTGGAATTTTTCAAGATGCTGCCATACTTTTTAATGCAAAGAGAAGCGCAGAGGTTTTGCGATTCAAAAGGGGCCTCTTCTCAAGGGAAAGAGGCAGAATCTGATACCCAGGAATGAATCTCCTGGTTGGCTGTGACAGGCAAGGTTTGGGTTCATATTTATTCAGAGGTGGAAGGAAACCATTATAAGATTATGCTAATGTGTTCCGTGACTTAAGAGAAAATTGTCTTATTTTCTGGTCTTAACAGAAGGGCAAATGCAGGCTAAAGGAGAAGGAACCTGATTTCTCGGTCAGGGGAAGTGGAATAAAAGAGATGCCTTGGTAAGTTCATGTGTACTAAAAAAAAGCCCAGGGGGCTGGTCAGGGACCTGCATCCACAGTGCGCGATGCCCCCCTCTCTGGGGCCAGGTGCTCATGTGGATGTGAGTTGGAATTCAGGTGTCCAGGAAGGCTTCCTGGCACAGCACACAGTGTCTGTAATGTCGTATGCAGGCAAATCCCACTTCTGGTAATTTTGCCAGCCTCCATGTCTCCTGTTGCCATGGCGTAGGGGTCATTTCAACGCCCTTTCTCAAAACACAGTGTGACGAGCTCGCTGGAAAAGCTGCATTGCCAAGGTGGAAGCAAGCAGTTTTGTGCAAAGCAGCCCATAATAGCAGCACTTGGGCAGGAAATGACACTGCGCGGAGGAAACCTTTAAGATAGCACAAGGCCCCGCATCTTGAGTCTCAGGTTACAACCCAGCCTGTTAGGGTCTGGGTGCTACACAGTCCCAATCCCAATGACCCCCGGGGCGCACACGTGTGCTGAGCCGGACAGGAAAGGGAAAACAGTGCTTCAGAGCGGGTGGCCTATGTGTCTGCCTCACTGGTCTCCTGGCGGGGGGACTACTTTGGTTGGGGGCTGACTGCGGCCAGGAAGCGCCATCCCTGTCTAGGGCAGAAGGCAGGGCCATCAGAAATGATTTTGCAGCCACAGCGTTGAATCTGGCTTTTCAGAGCTGATACGATGATACCTTATTTTTTAACAACAAAACAAAGCCAAAAAACAAAACAAACCACCCCAATTTCCTAAGAAAAATAACAGCCACCGACAGCTCCTACCTAAAAGGTGACTGCCAGGGCTGGAGGAGGATAAAGAGTATCCACTGTAATCTCAGCTGGGGAGCCTCTGAGTCTCCCCGGGGAAGAGCCCCGGGAGGCAGGCTCCATCCGCTCCTGGCTGGGGGAGGAGGGCCCTGCCTGGTACCCCGCCTCCAGGAAATCCTTCCACCTAGTAGTGATGCTGCTGGGGAACTGGAGAGGGGTGTAAAGGGATGGTCCCCAAATGGGTAATCGATACAGTGAAAGGAGCACTGATCGGCCAAGAAAGGGCGCTCTTTCTCAATGCTTCTGAGTTTGGGGGGTTAGGAACAAGGTCCTGAGGTTGTCTTCTGCTCAGCTCCTACTCCGGGGAGGGGTCACGCCCAGGAGGGTATTCAGGACCCCGGGGCTCCAGGCCTATCACTTTGTATTCTGAGGCCCCACCGGAGCCTGCTTGGCTAGAAGCAGCAGCCCAGGTCTAAGCTGAGGTATATTTACTCATCACCTTCAAGTATCCTGACAGACTGATCCTCAACCACACACCAGCTGCAGAAGCTGCCCGTCCGAGGGTCCCTCCCTCACAGGAACAGCTCAGTAAACTCAGATTCTCTCATCGAAGTGTCTCTGGTTTTGGCCTTTCTCATCTCTACGGAAGTCCCTAGCAGGTGACGTGTAGCCCACCTTGTATAGGTGTGTGTGGCCCTCTAGGGGGGTGGCCAGGTCCCTGGCACTGGGGCTCACTGGCCTTGGCACAGCACAGGCCTGGCTCAAAGTCTGGGCTGACACTCAGCCAGTATGTGTGAGACAGTGCCGCCCCGCTCCACATACCGAATTACCTCCATACTGGTTGGAAAACTGACTCTTGCTGAGTCCCTGAAGTGCCTCCGCCACACTTACCCCCTCTCAGGGCTCCCCTGTGCCCAGCATCTCCCAGACTGAGGCCTGTTGTGGCATGGGGCGCCAGCGCTAAGGCTGACCTCTGTTCTCATCATCTGGTGTCCTGGCCACACCGACTGTTCCATACTCTGAGAATATCACCCTCACCAGAGCGCCTCAGGCACCTCCCTGGACTAGGGGGAACCTCTTAGCCTATCCTAATGAACACAGCACCTCCTGAGCGGGTGACAGGCTCAGACAGGACTGTAGCGACCAGCGCCCCTGCCTCGACAGTGAGGGCTGCCGGACTATGGCTTGGCTCATTCAGACCAGCCCTTGCTGCTGCCATCACGGCATCACGGCACCCCGACCCCTTCCCCTTCACCGCTCTCCTCCCTCTGTGCCTCCCACCCTTGACATCCGATGCTCCTGAACTTAGCCTGTGCTTCTTGCGGGGAAGCAAGCCACAGGGAAACGCGTGAGATGCTGTCGCGGCGGCCCTGGTGGCCGTGGTGCTGGCTGAGGAGGAAGAGCTGGTGAGGGAGGCGATTCCTCTCCCGGGGTCTCCACGACTCCCCCGGTGAAGAGCCAGAACGTCTCCCGGGCTTCTCAGGGCAATGCGCACAGACACAGGCTGGCTCGATTTCCCCCCAACGGCTGTAGAAAACTGGGATGGGGGCAAGGGGAGGCAAAGCCATCCGCGTGTCCCTTCTCCCCTGGGAGTAACCCTCCGTGGTTCTTGTGTTTTTCTTTCCCCAGCAAAGAGGCAGAACTATGGCAGTGCCCATCTTGCAAAGGGAAATACAGCGATTTGGTGGGTTTGAGTGGTTTGCCTTCTGTCCTTCCCTTCCTCTCCTCTGATAACTGCGCGGTGTCCTTCCAGCTCCTTCCTCCCTCTTCCTCCCCCCCGGGCCGCACTGGCTTCCCAATTCGGGTCTTGGTTTTTCTCCGTGTGAGAGAAGAGCATGCATCGGAGGGGGGAGCAGCCTCTAGCACTTGTCGTCTTCTTCCGTGTCACTGAGGAGGTCGCTGACAGCTCCGCACGTCATGCCCGGTCCAGGCCCCCCGCGCCTCCGCCGCCGATAGTGCCCATTGGGCATCTGCCAGCTGTGCCGCAGGGGCGGGGCCGAGCCGATGGTGTTGGACCGGCCCAGGCTGGTGGCCACGGCCGCCTCAAAGGTGAGCGTCTCCTCCTCGCCGCAGTCCGAGGCATGGGAGTCTTCGTGCAGGGCCAGGTAGGGCTCGGAGATGTAGCGCTGTGGGGAAGGGTGGCCCTGCCGGGGGTTGGAAGACTCGGGCAGGCTGGCGTCGTTGCTCTCCAGAGCTTGGGAGGTCAGTGGGGAGCCACCCTCGCTCCCATCAGCTGGTGGGGAGATGCTCCCGGCGTGTCTCAGCAGAGAGCTGTAGGAAAGGAGGGGCCGAGGCTTGGGAGGGACTGGTGGGAGCTGCCGCCGACTTCGTCGTGGGGTGCTGGAGTCGGAGATGGAGGGGATGGAGCTCTCACTCAGGGATCCCGTGCCCTGTGTGGCGGGAGAAACACGGCAGGTTAGCCTGGGTTTGGCATCCTCCCTACTTGGGACCCGGTTAAGCTCTCTAACCCCTCCTACTGAGAGCCACTGGAATCCCCCCTGTTATTGGGTTGGCCAAGAAGGTCGTCCACGGTTTTCATGAGGATGTAACAGAACACCCAAACGAACTTTTTGGCCAATGCAATACCAATCACAGCCACTCAGGGATGCAGAGATGAAAGGAGACTGAGGAGCCAGTACTACTGGGCGCATCAACTTTCAGTATGCTTACGCATCTCTGTGCTTCCCTGACGGCTCAGCGGGTAAAGAATCCGCCTGCAATGAAGGAGACACAGATTCGATCCCTGGGTTGGGAAGATCCCCTGGAGGATGAAATGGCAACCCACTCCAGTATTCTTGCCTGGGACATCCCATGGACAGAGGAGCCTGGCGGGCTACAGTCCCTGGGGTCACAAAGAGTCAGAAACAACTGAGCGATCAGCACACATGCATCTCTGGCATCAGAAGGTCTGGCTGGGGCCCGAGATCCTTCATCTCTACCAAGAACAAGCTCTCAGATGTGGGTTCCATGGAATAAACACAGTGAGTAGCAAAGATTCAGAAAGCTCTATCACATGGCACGCTAAAAGAAAGCCTTGAAGTTTTAGGAAAGACAACTCCATGGAAGGGGAATGAATGCCCCAGAGTTGCTCTTTCTGGGGTAAGTTCTTAGGAATTGGATCTCAGGACATGGCGAATACCTTCCCTCATCTTCTCCTTCTGCATCTGTGTTTTCATTGGTGTGCTGATGTTAGCTCAGCTTGTATACCCAGCTACTCCATCTGCTGGTTCAGGCCTGACTTGACCTGCTCACCTAGTCCCCAAGGTCCCTGAGCCGGTAAATGGACCTCCAGGGAGGCATTTCTCAAGGTGTGTGTGACCTAGGAACCACCTGCTTGATATCTTCTTGGAGATTCTTGGGTCCTTCCAAGTGCAGATTTCTGGGTTCTCCTTTCCAATGGGTGTCACTGCTGAAGCAGAAGGTCTCAGGAATGTGCAGTTATAACAAGCCCAGGTGATTCCATTCTGCACTGAACCTCACCACCACTGCTCTAGAAGTACCCTTCTCAACAGCCTCTAAAAGCTGTGTATGGAAGCCCTTCCTCTTCCCCATTGCCACTGAGTGGGTCTGCCATCTGGCCTCTGACAGCCTTGGAGTGAAGTAAGGCAGGGAGCCAGGGACGGTGGTGAGGAGGAAAACAGGGCCAGGGAATGTTTTCACACAGCTCTGGTAGCTATTTCTTAGACTGGGCTTTGTTTCAGCAACAGGGCAGGAGGAGAGATGGTCTTCCTCTTGGGATGGCTGGAAGCTAGATAAATGAAATTGAATTGATCTTTTGTATCCTGTGTTGAGAAAGGAATCACCATTCCAACCAATATTAAGGATCATACAATTAGTCAAAAAAAGTTTTTGCCTTAAAAAACCTTCCTTTCCTCTGAAATCTGGCTGAGATATTTATGAACTTATTTGTTGTGACTCTGTAACTCTGAATTCTGAGTACCCAGTCGGACTGACTGCTAGACACCACTGTCTTTCTTGGGGTACTCTCTGATTTTCTGTAATTTATCTCATTTCTGAATCCATAAGTATTAAGGAGCTAACCTCTGCACAATGGATATAGTTTCCTGTGAAGGTGAGGTCTTCGTGAGTGCTGGATGCACACATTTTGCATCTAGGGTTAAAAGCCCCCCCTTCCCTGTCTTCCTGCAGAGGCCTGCCTTCCTCTCCACGCTCACCTGTCTGTTGGGGGTCTGTGACCTGCCTTCACTGGGAGACCGGGACTCACGGCGCTCCGGGGACTCCCAGTCGGCCTGGGTCCCTCGCTCCTCGGAGTTGCAGCGGGAGACGTCGGGAGAGAGAAGATGCTTTCGCTCTTTCGATCGTCCCCGCTCTCTGCCCCCTGAGCGGTGGGTGTCGGACTTGTGGCCTATGAGAGATGAAAAAGCAGTGAATCCTGACTCTGCCCATCCTGGCTGCTGAACAACTCTCAGCCTGGGACCGAGCCTCTCAAGGACACTGACTTCTGCAGGCATGTCAACAGGTGATCTGAAAGGGAGGCAGAAGAGAAAGGCTGGAAAATTAACCTTTTGTGAAGAGGTAAGTGTGCAAGTTGTCACTGGAAAGACTTACAGATCCAAGGATGCAACTGTTCTCTTCTGCTTCTGTTGGTGCTAGATATAATTAAGGTAGAATCTTTGCCAGCAGTGTGGCCCCGCAATCCCCTATGTCTTAAACATGGATGTGTAACTTTTCAGGGTGAATAATAGCATTAGGGGAAGGGAATTAAGAAGCTTCTGTGAATGAAATAATGGATACAGTTACTGTACTGTCCTGAGACTGAAATCAAAGGATTTCACTTCTACTCAGGAAGATCCCCGGGAGGAGGAAGTGGCAACCCACTCCAGTGTTCTCGCCTGGGAAATCCTATGCACAGAGGAGTCTGGCAGGTTACAGTCCTCCTTTTCTGCCACTTACCTGCCCTATGATATGGGGCATGTCATTGGTTTTTTATCTTTCTTTCTTCGTTTAGTAAAATGAAGAAATAGCTTGAATAGCTATTTGGCTCAAGAACAGCTTGAACCAAACTAGTGATTTTCTGTTTTTATCAACATGACCCCTTCCCTTAAAACATAAAACTCAAATACATAAACCGATTCCAGGTAGCACTGTCAGGGTTGAAGTGGAGTTGGTGGGTGAAGCCCAGCGCCTGCCAGGGGGTCTCTCATACATCCCTAAGGCAGAGGAGTGGTTTGTGGAAGGCCCTTGAGAAACCTCCACTTTCATGATTTCTACAGCCTGGTCTGGCAGAAAGAAATCTCATTAGCCTCTGTGATGACTAGGGAGAGTTTTGTTGCTGTGTTTCATGATGTGAGTCAGATAAGGAACCTCTTTTATCTGGATTCTTTATCTGGATTGCCATGATTTTTCAGTTCTTGTCAGGATCAGCCCTTCAAGAGGAGGAGCACCGCAGAGAGTGAATACCTTCTCACCTGAGTCAGAGTTCAGACGGTGGGCTGACAGCCTCAGGGAGGAGTGGTAACTCCGGCGTCGCGACTTGTAGGTGTTTTCGCTGCTTCGCTCCATGGAGAATTCCTCCAGCCACGAGGAATTCGAACGCTTATCGCGAATGGTGGAAAATGAACGTCTCATGGAGCTGGGGTCTGTCACCACCTGGAAACATGAGCCCCCGCCCCGCCCAGGAACACAAGATATGGATTAATTACTGAAATAGTCTAAAAGTAAGGAAGACAGAAGACTTAGATGGTTGAAGATTGCCAACTGTCACCTCCCGCGACTACCTCTTGTTCAGACCTTATGCTGGAGGAGGCTGTTCCAGAAAGCATCTTTACGTTAACATGGTCACCGGGTTGTTGCAGGGCTCCTCGTCATGCTCAGGGGAGCAGGGAGCTAAGTGTCCTCTGCAAGCTGCCCAGAGCCATCTACCCCAGGGACCCAGCCAGGACCTGCCATGAACCTTGAGCTGCTTTGAAATGAGTGAGGGCTACTGTCAGAAAATCTCCACGATGCAAGAGGCATGGCTTTGCCCTCTTGAATCTTGCTCTCCTCAGAGAAGGCACTGCCCTACAGCACTAGAGCTTAGGAGAGCTGGTAACTGAATGGATACTGCAAGGCTCATTGCTCTCTCCATCAGTCCCACCCCAGCTCCACATTAAACTCGGGCAGTTTAATTTGCCACAGATATTAAAACAGATCCACAAAAATTTCTTGTCTCTGTCAAAACTTTGATGTAAGACAGACAGACAGAAAAAAAGAAGCCAGGAAAACAGACAAAGGAATGAGGTGTGGTCTGTGCTAGTTAGGACAGACAGTCCTGACACAGAGCTGTGTGTGTAAGTAACTGTGTGTGTGCTAGAAGAGCTAGGAACAGAGAAAAGGAAGGAAAACCCATGGGGGACATCCTGGAGAGTATTTCTTGCCTAACCAGTGGAGTTGTGAGGATGTGGAGCCCATCCAGAGGCCCCCCCACCTTTTGCTGGCTGGCCTGTTGTGGCTAGACTGTCATTGGAAACACAGTGTGGAGGAGCATGCTCCACAGAAGGCCCATGAGTCAGCTCTTAGAGAGGCGTGGGAGCAAGTCAAGGGCTCACCTGAAGATGTCAGATGTGTTTTCATAACCCACCAATTCAATATAGCCCAGGAATCCACTGAACATAGTAGTGGTGGTTGCCTTTTACCTGGGGATCCACAGTCAGGCGTGGCATAGAGGATGCCTTCCCAGAGCCCGCATGCTCCTGGGTGTCCGAAGGAAGGTAGATGCCATGGTTAGAGGGCTGCGCGCTTTTTAATTCACTAACCTCTGGCTCCTAGAAATAAACACACAGCCAAGCTTGTGGGACTTGGTTCCATCCCATAGCTTCTCACTTTCAGTGGATGATTCTGCCTCCTCCAAGTGAAGAATGGCTTTCAGAAGAGAGACATCCATCTCTAAGATCTCAGTTGTAGGTGTATATAGGTTTGTGTTTCTGTGTGCACATATGTGGTATACCAGATGTCCCAAAACAAAGTTCTAACTAGAATTGAGGGGTAAAGATCACCTTTTCTAGTTAAGGACCATCTTAATTATTACTAAACAATGCATCAGATCTTACCACTTTATGAAATTTACTTTCTGTAAGTTGCTAGTGTTGGGTTTATTCTTTTAATCTGAAGAATTTGTCAATTAAATAGAAAGCAGTGTTTTAGGGAAAGTTACCAATTTCTGAAATCTTAAGACATGCTTTTAAGAGCTTTCTTATGATTAAAACCAAAAAAGGGTGTGGGTAGCCATCTTTCAAGAATGCTCTGGACTGGTGCAGTCCAATAGAAATATACTGCAAACCACGTATGTAATTTAAAATTCCCTAGTAATTACATTTTAAAAAGCAAAAATATGAAACAATAGATTGTGTTTAACCCAATAGATACAAATATTCTCATGGCAACATATAATCAATATAAAAATAAGGTATTTTACATTTTTTGGCACCAAGTCTTTGACATGGGTATGTATTTTACACTTATAATGTGATTAGTCCAAACTGAGATATGTCATAAGTGTTCAGTTACCACATGTGGGCAGTAGCTATTGTACTGGACTATGAGAGCATTTGAGAGCTTTAATAAGTTGGATTGGAAACCTCTAGATTCCTGCCCAAATCATTTAATTTTCCTGGTTAAGGAAAGTTAGTTTGACAAATGTACATGCTCTATATAGACAGCTAGTATCACTGCATGAAGAGTAGAGCTGCTTTAAAAATGTTTATACTGGCTACCCAACAAAGAGAGCTAGGAATATTTTGGACATCTGGAGAGTATACCAGAAAAAGAGCATTTTATATTTAGGAAATGACACCCTAAAAACATGGGTGTATGAGTAGGGTACTGTTAAAGGTAAGGGTGTCTAAGACCCCCCCCTTGGCCTCCATGACCATTTGGCCGAGGGGTCCCTGGTATGAATGGGAAGCACTGCCTTCATGGGACGGGATATGTGCACTGGAGGAAGTTATGGTGTTTGCAGTGTATGCTTTATATAGTACACATGTCCGACCTGAAACAGATGTGCTAATGCTGCAGTCTGTGTGGTAACGATACTGCAGGCTATGGGTGTCAGAGGTGGTGCGAGACATACACAGATCACAGCCATGCCCCAGGACATGGAGCAGGAGTACACAGCGGTGAGTGTGTAGCACGGGCTGACACCTGAACTGGGTTACAGACACCAGGACTGACAATGAGATGAACACAGATCCAGAAAGTCCTGGCACTACAGCTCAGCCCTGGGGAACCTGCAGGAAGGATGACGTAATAAAGCCTCCCTGTGAAAGAAAGAACACAGTGTTGAGATTTTTCTTAGCAGACACACCACCAGGCAAGCCATAAAATTATGAGAGGTCCCTTTAAGCTGTCTGTACCAATGAGGCCAGGGCCTTGGGGCTAATTTCCTCAGAGAGGAAGGCAGGGAATTACTCCAAGGATTTTTACCTACCTTACCAAGAACACCTTCAGGCTGCCACTCACACAATGAGGAGAGGGGAGGCTCTGGTCTGGTGGTCTCCCCAGTACAGCCATGCATAATTCCAGGTTTCCTCAGTCACAGGAAATGGAATCACTCATATGCCGGTGCTACTGAAGTATCTATTCTCTTTCGAAGGGCACCCATCCCATCAGACATGCCACCCACAAGCAGGCCATACCCACACTCCATCCACACATCCATTTGGGAAGCTCTGGGGTATGCAGAGGCATACCCTGGGAGAGGTCAGGGGAAAAATGAAGGGGTGAGAAGTGCATCAGAATCTAAGTGACATGGAACTCACTTAAACTGTCTATATAGACTATTGCAGTGGTCAGGTTTCACCCCTTTTTCTCTCCAGACCAATCAGCACCTGGGCTTTAATTCAAAGCTCCAGAGGGAACTTGACCTCACGGCTTCTGAACTAATAATAGTAAAGTCTGTCATCTCTGGGAATCCTATTTTAGCTTTGTATTAGTAAAATCCAAAATTCCATCTGCCCTCTTATCTCTAAGTTTAAACTCTATTCAATAGAGTTCTTAGACATTTTGCCCATTTCTGCTGATGAAAATCTTTAGGTTCACGAGCGTGATCTTAGGGACCTCTTTGAATGTATTTGATCTCGTAGAATGGTGACCACAAGGGCCAATTTTCCTGAACCCACATAGAGCAGAGGCATGAGATTCTTCTGTATCTCCCAGCAGACAGCTAGTCACTGATACAGACCACCCCTGAGTTCTCAGGAGGCAGGTGGCATTCCTAGACCACATGACTCTGCCTGGTTAGGGCCACTCATTCTTATGTTGACTCATCCTAAGGCTCCCAATCAAAGGCAAGATTTCATTTGTTACTTCTGTTTCTCCATGTGAAGCCCAGGGACACAAACTAAGAGAGCTTGGCCTGAAGCATTATAAGTTCCTGCAGCAGGTAAGGGGCCTCTGGGGTTTTAAAACCTGAACAGGGAGCATTTGTCAGAGAATATGAGAAACTCAGGCAGGAAAGTGGAGATGGCAGGGAACTCCCAGGGTAATTGGTTGGTTCATCAGGGTTTTTTTTCCTGATGGATCATGGCTATGGAATAGAACATGAAAAAAAGAAAAAAGAGTGGGAGCGATCAGGAAACCAAGGAAGTAATTTTTGAATTCATTCACCAGAGATTGTTGCTCCTGGAACTGTCCATCATCAGCTGGGTCCATACAGGCCAACTGGAATATTTCCTGCGGGGAGAGTGGACTCATCGAAGGGTATGCACTCCGGCCACTCCTGCAAAGCAATGCCATGTTCAGAGGTAATGTGTGCATGAGAGAGAGAGTCATGACATAACTGCCATTACTAATTCCCACCCAGACAAGACTTTCTTCCCAGCAAGGGCAATACCCTTTAGCCTTGGCTAGCTTGTAAGCCTGTCAGCTTACAGGTGGCTAGCCCTGGGGGGGAGGGGGGTGGGAAACACACTGGAAAAGAGAAACCACTGTTTTCAACCTGCGTTTGGAATGATTCATCATTTTGCTGGCGACTGGCATATCTGTGACAAATGACATCATTTGTCACACTCAGCCATATGGAAGACCAATGCTAGATTGTAAACCTGCTTCTGCTCAGCTTCTCCATTCGGCAGAAAAATGCCATAGTTTAAACAGTGAACAGTTTGTTTAAATATTAAGCAGTCATGGTCTTTTAAGAAATTCCCTCCACTCTCAGTAAGAGTATGGTTCTATTGTGCCAACATCCATGGCCAAATGGAACAACTGAATGCCATGAACATTTACTGAAGGACTGCTCTGTACCACATACTGTGTCTGTTGGCTTATGATCTGGGTGGAATGATGTCAGAGGTGATGCTGAAGAGGTGACAACATCTGGGTCGATGGCTATGGAGGAGGACGCTTCAATGGCAATGAGGTAAAGGACAGAGACAAAGTTGGCCAGGTGTTTAGGGGCCTCTGAATGAAAAGTGCAGAGACCTGTTGCAGTGTGCCTATGAGTAAACCATCGTTAGGTACCTGCAGACACTGTCAGCCAATGAGATCCACCCAGCTGGTTAGGAAAAAAAAAAAAAGAGGCAGCCAAGAACCTGTCCTGAGAACATGCCCACCGCTGCTGTTGCCATTCACTGCTACGGACCCCCTTTGCCCTAAGCAAGCACGCAGCTTGAGCTTCCTCATCTCGAGAAGAGGGACGTGGCCAGTGATGCAGCAGCAGCTCACCGTGGCAGTGGGGTCAGGAGGGAGAGATGAGATGGGAAGAGCCGCTGCAGAGCCTGCTGCTATATGACTCTCGAACCCGCTGGAAAATCTGAGGCCTGAGTGAGGACTGCCAATTACTTAAAAGTAATTCAATAGACTGGGAGCACAGGGGAAAATTTGAAGAGCATGTTTTTCACCAGACCTGTCCCCTTACCACCGGTGAGGGCTTCTGCTGAATTTTCACAACTGCTAGAGAGCCATCTGCTATTGAAACAACTGCTCAAATGTCAATCCTCCTCCTCCTCAGGCCTTGGCTTGAGAAACACAGGGAACAGACGAGCACAGCTCTACAGGAAATGCGCCCTTTCTGTCCTACAGAAAATGAGTAACTGCAGGGTCCCTAATGGGTAGAGAGGACCCTTAAAATCACTGAACAACATTCTAGACTTGACTAATTTGAATGCTGAGTGACCTCTTACTTTGAAAACCTTGTCCAGCTCCTCAGTGTTAGGAAGGTCTAAAGGCCTGAACATCCTCCTCTTGCATGGTTTAGTCGCTCAGTTGAGTAGCCTTGGCAGGCTCCTTGATCCACGGGATTCTCCAGGCAAGAATACTGGAGTGGGTTGCCATTTCCTTCTCCAGGGGAATCTTCCTGACCCAGGAATCGAACCCGGGTCTCCAGGAAGATTCTTTTTTTCCCTCCTGTTGTCAATGTTTCCTTTCCTTTTTTAAAAAAATCAATTTAATTGGAGGCTAATTACTTCACAATATTGTGGTGGGTTTTGGCATACACTGACATGCGTCAGCCACGGGTGCACATGTGTCCCCCATCCCAGCACACCGACTTGGAGTGCCCTGTTTCATTCATTGAACTTAGACTGGTGATCTATTTCATGTATGGTAATATGCATGTTTCAGCGGCAGGCAAATTCTTTACCAACTGAGCTACAAAGAAGCCTCTCCTCGTGCATAACTTTCCCTTACCCCCTGAAGTCCAAGATGCTGGGCTCTCTCAACCACATTTGGTTGAATGTGCCAGACTCCTTTTCTGCCTCAGGACTTTAAGAAAGGCTGTTTCCAGCACACAGCGTGCCTCTCAAACACCCAGTCCCTTGCAAGCCATTTTTTAAATTTATCCTTCAAAATTTTTCTTAAAAGTCACTTCCTTGAGGAAATCTTATCTGATACACTGGTCAGAGCCCTCAGCCACATGCACTCCGATCATAATGCATTTTTTTCCATCCTAGTACTTACTAAAATTGTGATTAAATCATCAGAAATGATGTTTTTTTTTCTTTCTGATAATTCTCTTTCATGTCTGTTTTCCTACCAGGTGTAAACTCAATGAGAGAGGAGCCCAGTCATGTTCACCACGCTGCCCCCAGAGCAATCACTACTTGAACACTACAGGGCTTGAGAAACACAGCTGGTCCTGAGGAACATGAGCGCTGCTCCACGAATGTCTCCATTTCAGGACACGGACCATCATCTACCTAAAGCTCAAACCAGAAACCCACAGGTCATCTTTGATTCCTTCCCCTCCTTCATGCCATGGAGCCAATCAGTCACCAAATCGGACCCATTCTGTGTATGAATTACCTCTCCAGTCTGGCTCTCTCTCTTGCCATTTCCTATTAATCCAAGCCACAGTCTTTAATAATTCACACAACTGCAGCCATGTACTAGGTGATGTTCCATCTCTCAAACTGTCTCCCTCCAATGCACTGAGCCCACACCAGACTAAAGAATGATCTTTGGAAAGCTGAAACCTGATCACGTCACTCTGATGACTGTGTCTCCCATTACCCTTGGATGAAACTAAACTTCTGTCTCCTAGCCCCGCCAAACCTGCCACCTGCCACTTCCCCTGACCTCTGTGTGCACCATCCATCATGACACTTTTTAGGTTCCTTAAACTTGACCCGACTTTTATTTCATCTCTTGAAGTGCTTGCTTCTGAGTCTTACTCAAATGTTGCTTCCTCAGGGAAGCTTCCTCAAATCCTCAAACTACGCGAGCTGCTTCCTTTACACAGCATCACAATAGCCGACCGCCCCCAACCCCGACCCCGACCCCCTGCCACACACACACATTTTAACTGTTACCACTCTTGTAATTTCTATTTCAAGGATTGTGTCTATGGAAACTGTGATCATGTTGACTGAATCCCCAGTGACTAAACCAGTTTTTGGGTTACATTGACTCTCAGTAAATATTGGTCAAATCAATGAATAAATGAATCAATAAACATATGGGAGAGAGGCTGGGATGGTCCAATGGTGGGAGTTATAGTTTGCACAGCAAATCGTTGTGGCAAAACAGATCTAGATGAGGGATGGTTTCCTCTATTTCTAAGCCAAAGACCCTTGAAAAACACCATAAACTCTTCCAAGAAGATAGTACTAGTGCTCTAATCATACCTCTTGACCCTTCTGCACAGACCAAAAAGAAACATGAACTTGTTTTCTATAGACAGGAGAATCCACACCTGCTACTTCAACACATCACATGTTTTTGTAAAAATGACCAACCACCCTGGTCATCTTTCTTCACTTTCAAATGTGGATTGTGACCTACGAAAACTGCTTTTCAAAAACAGATCTCCAACACCATTCATGGTATAAGAGGTTCCAAACGGTGTTCTGACAGAGGTCTCATTCCCAAGCCTGGGATTTCACTCCTCTGATAATTACTGAAGATGTGATGATATTTAGTGATTTATTGGTTCCATAGAAGCTAGACTGGAAAAAAAAATCCACTAACCACGTGCACACTAAATCATTTCAGTCATTTCCGACTCTGCGACCCTGTAGCGTGTAGCCTGCCAGGCTCCTCTGTCAAAGGGCTTCTCCAGGCAAGAATATTGGAGTGGGTTGCCATGCCCTCCTCCAGGGGATCTTCCCCACCCAGGGATTGAACCCAGGTCTCTTATGTCTCCTACACTGGCAAGTGGATTCTTTTCCATGAGCACCACCAACCACAAAATGCCATTTACATTGGGAAGATGGACTCATGCCTTTTGAGTACTCACTATGTGCTTGTGATGAGAGAGTGTTATAATGAGGTGTGTATAATAGATCTTTATGACTCATGGCCACTTTGGGGCTAAGGCTTACAACTCAGAAGAGCTGGTACACTCCTCAATTAGAGTTTTGTTTCTGCTTTCAACATAGAAAATTAAAAAATGTTTTGCCTGATAAAAGTTCTTGTTCATTTCAGATAACACAGTGTAAAGGGAAGACTGGGCTTGGAAATAATGGACTGAAATTCCAGTTCCGCGTCCTATCAGCCACGTGGCTTTGGACGACTTAATGAATCTCTCTGAGCCACCAGCCTCTTCACTGTAAAGTGGTGATACTAATACAGCCCCTTCTTCCTTTGTTCATTCACAGGGCTCCCTATCTCTCGGGCTGGCCACGGCAACAGCACCAATATTTGCTCAGTCTGCTTTTCTCTTATTCCCCACTGAATAGCCATTTTAAGATGCAACACTTTGGACTTCTCTGCTGGCCTGGTGGTTAAGAACCCACCTGATAATGCATGAGTTGGATCCCTGGTCAGGGAAGATTTTACATGTCGTGGGGCAACAAAGCCCACGCTCCCTAGAGCCCATGTTCTGCGACAAGAGAAGCTGCCTCAATGAGAAACCAGTGCACCGCAACTAGAGAAAGCCCGACAACGGCAAAGAACACCCAGCTCAACCCAAACTAAGTAAATAAATAAAAATTTAAAAGATAAAAAGGGCTACCATAGAAAGTTAAAAAAAAAAAAAGATACAACATGGTGTCTTCTCAGTTTCAGAGAGGGGCGCATCCACTTGTCTCAGGATTATTTATTGGGCATTGTAGGCAATGAATTTGTGGGTCTGCCTGATGACACAATTGACAATGCAAGCAGGGGAGCTGTGGGCTTTCTGGTTATACTCACAGGCCTGGAACGGGGTCCTGCTGGAGATAAGGCAGGGCTTTGGCATTAGCAATGATCTCCTGAGGCAGAGACGAGGGCTCCATGCGCTGGAACATGGGTGCATTTTTCTGTGTTAAAAGTGGAAAGGAGGAAAAAGGAACTCAAATGACTGTGAGGAAAACACCAGCAACTTGAGTAAAATGGGAATATGACTGATACCCTGTGTGACTACCTGAACCTCTGCCCCACTGGGGTTCTAATCCCCCGATCCTAGGCAGTTCCTGGGCCCTGCAAGGCCTGGCCTCTGCTTCTATGCACTTGCAGGGCACTGTCCCCCAGGGAGGCACTGGCCTGTCCCCTCAGGGGCCCACGCACCCACCACACAGTCTGTCCTTGACCTTCACCTGTTCCTCCAGCTGCTGCCTCTGCTTCTTCACCTTGCTCTGTTTGTAGTAGTCCATGATCATCATTGCTGCATAGATTTTGCCCACAGTCAGGTCAGAGGCTGAGGACACCAGTGCGGCATGGAGGGAAACAGGAGAAGATGGGGAGAGAGTAAGGACGCCTGGGAAGCAGGTTTCCCCCTTTCACTACCCAGCCATCCAACATTAATGGAGGGTTTCATCTGTGCCAGGCACCGAGGATATGGAGTAAACAGGTCCCCAGAGCTATCCTTAAGGGACTTCCACGGCCACCCAGGCAGCGTCCTGTTGCTAACGATAAGAAACACATTAGTAAGCACCACCCCCCAACCCCTGGAATGGTCTTGATTTCCATCTCTTAGTAACAGCACCTTTTCCCCAACCACTTAAAGGTTTGCTGAACTGTGTTCTGTGGGAGGATAGAGCTGTGCACCCAAGAAGTTTCACCCACAATCACAGTGACCTATCTTAAGAAGCGATTTTCCAGAATGGAGCTTCCTCAGAAAACTGACAACAGAACCACCATATGATCCAACAATCCCACTCCTGAGCATATATCCAGACAAAACTATACTTCAAAAATAAAACATGCACCCCTATGTTCATAACAGCACTATTCACAATAGCCAAGACATGGAAATAACCTAAATGTCCATCCATAGATGAATGGGTAAAGAAGCTGTGGTACATTTACACAATGGAATATTACAGAGCCATAAAAAGAATGAAATAATGTCATTTGCAGCAACAAGGATACAACTAGAAATTATCACACTTAAGTAAGTCAGAAAAAGAAAGACACGTATCATATGATATCACTTTATATGGATTCTAAAAATGGCATAAGTGAACCTATCTGTAAAAAAGCAGCAGACCCATGGACACAGTATAGACCTGTGGTTGCCAAAGGGAAGGAAGGATTGGGAGTCTGGGGTTAGTATAGCAGAGTATTGTCTGTCTATATATGATAGATAAATGACAAGGCTAGTATAGCACAGGGATGGAAAAGAATATAAAAAAGAATATATGTATACTTGAATCACTTTTCTATATAGCAGAAATCAACAATGTAAATCAACTATACTTCAATAAGCAAGAAGAAACTGATTTCAATGACACAAGGGACTTGATACGTGAGGGATTTCTGTTTCCTAAGAATAAAAGAGACCCTTCCCTTATCTCCTTGATTACTCCAGTTCCCCCCAAAGATGTGGTCTTGGCATGCTGGGCCCACAGTGACAAGGATAGCCAGGAGGAGACCCCGCACCTTTGGGCATGGGCACGAGCAGATCCAGCATCTTCTGGGACAGGTGAGGCCAGATGGCCAGGGTCTCCTTCTGGAGCTCTGAGTCCAGCTGCTGCCTGTCTGCACCACCTGGGAGGAGACACATTTTTTAACAACGAAAACCGAACAGACACGGAAATAACGAGGACGGAGGGAGGAGATGGGACAGGGGCTGAGTCAGCATGGCGCCTCATATTCTCGGAGGAAATCTTGGCACTCAGTGACTGTGGATCTTGCAATCCTGGGTCTTTCTGCTGAAGAAGCGAACGCATTCTGGCTCCTGTTTTCAGTGACTCAGGGATATCCCGCCACAGAGAACCGAGGCCCTGGGGACCAAGATCAGCTTCCTCATTCATTCGCAGAGCCTCCCAGCTGCTCAGTATATCAGAAGGGAAAATGCAGAGCGCCACAAGCCTGCCGCCTCTGCCTCATTATACATGTATCAGTTCTTCCAGTGATCTAACCTGGGTTTGAGTGAACCAATTTTAAAAAGGACTTGGATCAGGTAAGAGCAGGAAGCTGGAGGCCCTTCTGGAAGTAGCAAATCCTTTCTTTCCTAAATCACTAAATGATCAAGAGGAACAAAGCATTGCCATGATAGCACTGGCCACAGAAGCCTTCCAAGACGTTGCAGACACCATGTAAGAAAAAAAAGGAACTGAAACTCACTTGTTCATTCAACAAACATTACTAAAATGTCTACTATATGCCAGACATCAAAGATCATATACTCTTAAAGCTCAAAGGAGCCTTAGTGAATATCAATTCATTCATTTCATTAAGAGGAAAGGGTAAAAGTTAAATAATACAGTAACATTTACTGTATCTCAGAGGTGAAAACTACTTGATCTCCAGGTTACTTCATGGTCGGATGAAGTTCAAATATCTCTGTCCTGCATCAGTCCGGGTGAGTTGTTCCAGAATCTTCTTCCTTCCTAAGGTTACTGACCTTTGGCGATTTTAATGTCCAGAGCTGTCCGGATCAGAGCCATCAGCGTGGAAGTGAAGTGGACGGTCATGTCTTCGGCCACTGGCATGTTCATCAAGACCAACCTCTGTGTGAAAAAGAGAAAAAGAAACAGCAGGAGAAAACATATATCGAAAAAAACCTTGGCGACAAGGGAGGAAAAGTGCAGAGGTCAGATGCAGAGACAAAAAAGAAGGGCAAGGATTCCCCCATCCCCTGTCCCAGTCCTGTTCTTGCCCTGCTTCTCACTGAAGGCTCATTGGCTGCTGTTTTTTTCTTTTTTTTTTTTTCCTAGGGAATGATGCCAAATTTCAAGGGAAGAGGGACTCATCATTCTGTAGAACTCCTCCAGGGTCCTAAGAATGTCTTTAATCAGGATTCCTAAAAACAATGTCTCAGGGAAAGGAGTCAGCTCAGGGAGGTGGCTCCATTCCCTGCTTCAGGGCTGTTCTACAATCTCACTTGTCCCATGAAGACTCCCAAAAACTCAGATGAAAAGACAGTGATGGGGGGTAGATTTTACTTTGCTTATCTGACTTGAAAGATGCATCCTGATGCCCCCTTTTTGAGTCTTTAAATTGCCAGCACATGGTTGAACATGCAGAAGTCCAGCTTATCCAGAGGATGAGGTGGAGCAGAATGGAAAAGTGAGAGAGTGCAAACAGGGTCCAGGGGAAGGGCTGGGGAGAGCAGAGAAGACAGGAGAGAAGGGTGACCGAGGCAGGAGCAGAGTGGGCAGGCCTTGTCCCCCTCACCTGGAGGAAGGGGATCAAACGGAAATGGCCAAATCCACTTTCCAGAGAGTATCTTGCTTTTGGAATGAATTTTTCCTCTGATACCCACAACCCTTGGTGCCTCCGCCCCAAGCTTCACCCCGGAAATTCAAAGAACTCAGGACCATATAGTCCATCACCTGTTGGATGTGGAATCATGAGCATAAATGATATCGGCTCCTAAGCTGCAAAGGAGGAGCCATGTAGTGGGGTGGATGAGGGTCCCTAAGAGATGTTCCCTGTTCCAATGAGATGCTCTCTGGAGCTTTAAACTTGGAGGGAGCAGCAGGAGAAGGTCCTCCAGCAGAACCACCAGCCTAGCAGGAAGTTAAGTGTCTCTTTCCAAGGCAGGGTTTCTAACACTCCATTGAAACATCTCGCCTAATGTGACATCTCGCCACAAATATGGCATCTTAAGAGTGTAAGGCCAGTTTCCAGTTTGTATCTGAGTTCCACCTCTCTCCCACTGCTTTAGGCTTCCAGAGAAGTGGCGTCATTGCCAGGGCGTATTGCTAGGTGAATGAAAGAGCTCCAGAGTTCTGAGTCAGTCTAAACAGCAATGGGGGATTAACAGTAACTATTACTGAATATGGAGTAGGAAATGGCAACCCACTCCAGTATTCTTGCCTGGAAAATGCCACGGACGGAGGAGCTTGGCGGGCTATAGTTCATGGGGTTGCAAGAGTCGGACATGACTAAATGACTGAGCACACACATTACTGAATGTGGAGGAAAAGTTCAGGCCCCAAGGCCCTGAGCACCCTGATGGCTGGGGACTCCTAATGTACAATGCTGCTCTAAGCGAACTGAGGGGAGTCCATCCGTATCTCAGTCATGCCAAGAAGGCAGGCCTAATGCTGAACACAGCCTGTGCCCATCATCACCCTTTCCTTTGCTACTGCCAGGAAAAATGGGTAGTTGGGCTAATGGCAGAAGGGAGCTGCATCCTTCATCATGTATCAAGGGATGCAGGCTGTGTTCCTCTTTTTTTTTTTTCCTGATCCCTAGAAGGAACCATACCACTATGTCATGGAGGAAGAAATTAGTTAAGAGTTTTCCTCTCTCCTAAAAATTTATTCTTGAACCATGTTTAGTGGAATTTATGCATATTTCCTATTTCTTAGTTTACCTGATGGAAGATCTTTTTATAAGCTCTGACTGCTGTCCTTCTTGCCCAAATATGCTATTCTGCAGGCCACCACCCTGCTTCCTCTTAAAGGAAACATGCTACTTACTTCTTTTCTAGTAACCCACTCACAAGAAGTCACACACTTGTAGAAACAGAATAACACATTTAAAGTCTTACAAACCACCTTGTATATCATCCTTCTGTGAACATTCCTGACCCTTGCACCACATCATTTCTTTTCTCCTTGGTTCCCTCCTCCCACAGTTCCAAGCCCAGCTTCCTCCCCCACGTTCTGACCTCCCCACAGTGGGATCCCATTTCCTGCTGGTCACTAGCCCAGAACAAAGGAAGGGATGGTCTACCTTATATGCCACCTTGGAGGGACATCTCTTGCCGAGGCCTAGCGGCGGTGACATGAGAGTCAGCATTTCATACATCTCAGTGTAATGGATGCGGCCACTGCTCATGGCGGGGGTGGTGGGTGGGGGTCGGGGGGCAGGGCAGGGAGGGCGGCAGGGAAGAATGCAGACAGGGAGGAGAGGGGAACAGGCATTCCCGGGGAGCCAAAACAAAAGAGTACAGAAAACAGGAGAAGAGAAACGAAACAAAATGGACAAACAGGAAAAGAATAGGAAACCTGTTAATCAAGGCAAATCATACACGTGTCTCCATCCTGGTGCGGATTTATATCACGCCCCACACAGACCCGGGAACGTGGCGGCAACCTTAGGTCCCTCTGCCGTTCGCTGTCCTAGGGACTGCTGTTCCCCTCCGGGAGGAGCGTCACCCCACCTCCCTGTTCACACCAGCCATGCCCCCTACAACACAAGCTGGTCTTCACTTCCCAGGGCTGTGTGCGAGCGGTATAAACCAGATAGACGGTGCTCCAGCCCTGGGGTAAGGGTTTCCGGCCCCCTCTCCTCGGCCTGGAAGTCAGGCCCTTCTCTTGCTCTGAACCCGCAGGCGGGGGCATCGTGTATCCCGCCTATGGTGTGAGTGCTGCAGGAGGCGGCGGCTGGCGCTGAAAGTGGTGGGCGGAGACTGCAGCTCCGTTGGCCCGTTGCTTCCACCTGGCTCTGTGGGGTAAGAGTGGTCTTTGTGTGCCGGCATGCCCTGGGGCGGCGGCATGCTGGGGCCAGAAGAAACAAAACCAGGAGGAGGAGGAGCATCTCGCATGCCATGCTGCCCTCCCGGGCTCTCCCACATGCGGCCGCGCGGGGTTCACCAGGGTGGAGTTTAAAGAGTCTCTGCAGAGGCAGCTGTTCGGCCTGCCCGAGTACACGAATCACTCGCCGCCGTCCCCGGCCAGCTCCTCCCCCATCGCCCAGGCTGGCATCTTTCTGGGCCTAAGTCGTCTGCCAGCTGCCGGACTGCGCTGCGCCCCAGGGAGCCTGGGCATCCCTCCTGGCACAGCAGGAAAGGCGTCCTTATCTCGGGGGCGTGGCCTTGGTTCGGGGCGGGGCGGAGCCACTGTGTTAGCTGGAGAGGGAGGTCCCCTGTGTGTCCCCTGGACCATGTTCCTGGTCTCACAACAAGCCGTGACTGGGCAGTCACAACAGACCCCTCAACAATATACGGCAGGACCCTCAGGCAAGAACTCTGCTCTGGAACCTCTGTGCTCTACTGAGACCTTCCCAGACCTTCTCTGAGCTATGAAATTCTCCCACACCCCATAGACTGTATCCTCTTCACCTTCTTTACTTATCCTCACCTACTGCCCTCATTTTTTTTTTAACTGTTTCTCACCTCTCTGTCCTATAGCTTTCATGCGGTTGGCCAAATGTTTTGTTCAGGGTTTTCTGTTAGACCTTATGGAAAAAAATCCGAGCGAACTTTTTGGCCAACTGACCCAATATAACTGCTTGGGACCAAACTGTCCAGAATGGGGCCGGGGTAAGTGTGGTTAGAATCACACTTTGCTACCTTCTCTGTGGAAGGATGCTACTCGTGTGTGAGAAGGAGGCGCTCTATCTCCAAGGGAAAGAAACCAGAACTTCTTGCTGAATTAAAAAAAGATTTCTGCCTTCTGTGGAGGAGGGAGAGGTTCCTCTGGTTAAATCCACAGAATAAGGTGGAGTGAGAAAGAGAGGAGAATGTGTGTGTGTGTTCCACACGCACAAATGAGTGTGTGCGTGTGAAGAAGACAGAGGTCAAAGCAGCCTCTGTTATTAAGTCCTCAGCTCTTTTTTATCCACTTCCCTCTCCCTGCCCCCGCCAAGTGCCCTCCTTCCTTGTGTAACAGCTGCTGGTTCTGGAAGGGTTTGGACCTCTTTAAACTCAAAGGAAAGCAACATGAAGGTTCCCTCATGTGGCGCAGTGGTGGTGGAGCAAAACGGAGAGGAGGGGGGTTGGAGGCTGCACCCCGCTGCCGGTCACGGTCATGGTCACGGTCACGGCTGGGGACCGGAGGCAAACCTTGCAAGCCACCCTGTAGGGGCAGTTCTCTCCCAGGCCCAGAGGCGGCGAGATCACCCGCACTAATTTGTACATATCCTTATACGGGATCCTGCCGCTGTAAAGGAAGCACAGGTGGGTTAATAGGACACTCAGAGAAGGGAGGAGAGACACGACAGCCTAGCCGTGAAAGGGACGGCCGGAGGAGGATGGGTGGCTTCTTTCCTGGGGCCAGGCAAAGCCAGACCAGGAGAGACAGAGGACGGTAGCATCAGAGAACCAGCACCTTGCAAACGGCATGAACCATCACTCTGCCAACTACAGGGCCTCCGGTTTTCCACGGAAATCAATGCCTGGTGACCATGAGCACCCCACGAGGTGTCTGGCCCGTACCTGGCCAGCTGCGGCAAATGGAGTTTGGCTCCAGCTAGGCCTCTAAGAACCAAGCCCACCAGTTCACAAATGCCTCCGGCCGCCATCAAGAGCAGATGCCGGGCTGCTGCAAAGCGGACTGCAGGGCCCTTTGCTTTTCACAGACACTGCTTACAGGCAGCTACTCCGACCCGCTTGTCAAGTGGTGGGAAGTCAGCATCTTTCTCTGGACTGTGAGAGAGAAATTTCCCATTAGGCTAATTAGCAAGGTGCACAGTTGGCAGGAGGGAATCTGCTTCTCTTTGTGGCAGATTTTCCCCCGAGTTCTGCTTGGGCAAACGCTTCTCGATGTGCTAGGAGCTTGCCGGGGTCTGTGCTCAAAAAACAGCCTGCAAGGGAGCCACAAGGCTCTCCCCTCCAGTCCTGCTCCTGCCACCCCACCCACAGACAGCCTGGTCAGATCCAGTCAGAATCCCAGGAACACTGGGGCCTGTCATATCAGCCCCCTTTCAGAGAGCCTGCTAGAGACTTCTGGCTTCCTGAGGCAAGAAGAGAATGGACAGTTGATTCATTTTCAGAGGCTAAAGCATCTGCTCTGTGAAGGGTCAGAACCAGTCAGCAACGGCCAGAGATCTGCGGGTCTGGACACATCCCGGTTTAGATCCAGGTTTCCACTGCAAACTATAGGTGCACATCTCCACCTCCAAGCATCCAGTCCTCACCAGCCATGTCAAGACGACAACTTTGCCCCAGCTCCGCTCTTCCTAATCTTTTCTTGATTTTGCTGTTGATTCTTCCTCTTCTTCCAAATAGCTCAGCAGTACTTCGAAGTCTCTTGACTCTTGAGAGGAGGTTCATTTTACCACGTGTTCTTTGGTTCCTTATGGTGGAGGTGTGGGTGAATTGGTTCTGTTGTCTATAGGCTGATGTACTTTGCAACCTGTCTCCTTTTTGAAGACACTGGCCCACTTCACCTTGGTTAGTTTCCCCTCTCATCTCCTAGAGAAGGCCAGTGAAACTAACCAGGACAAGTCACGCTGGGAATTTCAAAGCAGATGCAAGAGGTTTTTCTTGGTCTTTCACAGCTCGTGTGTCTGAGTCTCATGATTAGTCCTCACGGAACTGCTCTTCCCAGCAGATGGAAGAACTGGGGAGTAGCATAGTTAATGCACAAGGGATTTGGGTCCCCAAATAATGTGAAACCACAGGAAGTTGAGGTTTTTGAGAGCCAAGGGCTCTTACCTGAGTGAGGCTAGGTGAGTAAAGAACACCTTTGCTGGCAAATAGTTTCTTCTCTCTCAGGTGAGGGATAGAGGTCCCTTCTTGGTATCCTGATCCCATGGCCATCCAGCTTTACAGACACCAATTTTTCATACTTTCTACTTCCTTTCCCATATGCTTATTAATGATAACAAAAGTTACATATACAATTTAATATAATCCTTACAAACAGCCTTCACAGAGGTAGGATCATTACCACTATTATACAACAGATATGGGAGCTCAGAGCGGTTGAGTGACTTGTCCAAGGCCACACAGCTGACAAGATGCAGGCCTGGCTCCCTTCGCCTGTAACACACTGCCCATGGCATTCTAATCACCCTATCCTACTAGAAAGGAGGCCCAGAAAGTAAACACCATTGCTCAGCTACTGTAAAAATAACGGATTCAGAGAAATCTGTGCTCTAAGTTGTTAATAATTATTGAGGGGAAGAGGAATTCCTATGTGCTCTTCCAACATCTAAAGAAGTGACCCAAGGGCAACAGCCTCATAGGAGGATAGGTTTGGGGAAGAGTCTCAGATCATGAAATGGTTCCAGGTGGAAGCAACGTGGCCTGCTCCTATGAAGGATGGCACTTCTTATAGTATTTTCAGAGGCGGGCCAGAATGGATAGATTAGTGAGATAAGATCCTAAAACTAAAATAAGTTGGGACAAAGGTCCCATGAAACGAGTGGTCACAGCACTCTCTTTGTCTTCCACTGTGAGGACCAAAAGGTTACCTTTGAACTTGAAGCAGGGATTTGCAAACTTTTTCAGTAAAGGGTCAGATAATAAAGGTTTTTTTTTAAATTTGAGGGTCATACTGTCTTTATCACAATGTGTGAAAACAGCCATAAACAATAGATAAATGGGCATAGCTGTGCTCCAATTATACTTTATTTCCAGATAAAGTGAGCCACATTGAGCCTATGGGTTATAGTTTTTCAGCCTCTGCTTTAAAGTCCAGAAGGCACAATTTCACTTGAGAACTACTGGAAAGTGAAAAAGATCCAAGGAGGTCATCTCTGCAAATTCCTGCCATTTAACTCAGTTCCATGCAATCAACAGAAACCCACATGTGTTTAAACCATCAGTTCAAAGAATAACTTGCTTGGTTGTTTGTATAATTTCAGAGATATATGAAACTGTACTTTTGAGAGGGATGAGAGAGAGAAAGGACTAAGGTGGCCAGATGTCCAGCTGACCCAGAGAACCCTTGTCAACCCCCCCGTGATTCAGAGGAGTTCACTAACCATTCTGGAAGCTCCTCTGTGGACTGAACTCAAATACTCTGAGTTGCAGACTGTGTATTGAGATTGTCAAAGAAAGGAAAATGCCTGTTACAGAAGGAAGGAGCAGGGAAAGGAAAACACAGAAGTTAAGTGGTCCATAGCGTGCTTGATCCCAGAGCCAATCTGAGGACCTGGCCTCTTCCCCGGCCCACAGCCAGGAGGACTCTCCTCTCCTTCTGCAACAGGCAAGAATGGGGTGGCTCCCATCCCAACCTCCTCCTTGAGAACCCCAGAGGCCTTTGATATGGGCCCCAGAGGGGGTGGCCGAGAGGCCTACGCACCATGCTGCTCTGTCATATTCTGCCCAGACACGGACAAACTCATCCAGGTGGTGAGGCCCCAGGATGGATGAGTCCCGAGTCAGGTACTCAAAGTTGTCCATGATGACAGCCACGAACAGGTTGAGCATCTGGAGGGCGAAGGGGAGAAGGGGAGTTAGGGGAGACCGAGAGCAGAAAAACAAACTGTGAGGCAAGTAAAGAACTCACAAGTTTGTAAGGCTAAAAAGTTCCTAACCATAGCCCTGTTGATCCTGCTGAAGGCAACGCATTTTCACAAATGAACCACACATCTCACTACGTGAGGAGTGCTATGAATCCACTTTGCTATGCCACTTTATATTTGCGAAGTACTCCTCAGTCACTTTTGTTATTTATTCAATTTCTTTCTTTGTTATTGCAGCAGCAGAGGGAGCAGCAGTAGCAACACATTCTCAAAGGCCAGAGGAAGTCAAGGCCCAACACCAAGCCTCTCTTCCAGTCTCCCTTCCCTACCCGCGCTCACCACAGCTGCCTGTCAGAGACCTGGTGGGATGCCTTACAGCGGATGCTGGGCTTACTGTGCAACAACTTGAAGCTGTTCACGGCTCTCAAGTGCTTCTGAGACCCTGTTCTCCTGCTTACTTGTTCAACAACATTTATTGTGCACCTACTGTGTTCCAGACAGAGCTCCAGATGCCAGGGGTGGGAGGTAAGAAAGTTTGGGTCTGAGATATATTTCCATGACTAGCACATTCCTTAAAGCACAGCAGGTGTTCACTAGATGCTGTCACTTGAATATTCTTAAAGACATTTAGTATTCAGCAGAGACTACTGGAAACATATAAATGTTACAGATTTTAAATATATATTTATATGTGTATTTGGCTGCATCTTAGTTGCAACATGCAGGCTCTCTTTGTTGCCACACTCCAACTTCTCCCTAGTTATAGCAAGTGGGCTTAGTTGCCCTGAAGCATGCAGGATTTCAGTTCCCCAACCAGGGATCAAACCCACATCCCCTGCACTGGAAGGCAGATTCTTAACCACTGGACCCCAAGAGAAGTTCCTACAGACTTTTTTGAGAGCCGTGAAAGAAACATATACAACAGGGACAGAAAAGTGTATGGGTTTGAATTTCATATAATTTTCATGTCAGGATAATATCATTCATCTTTTAAGTTTTTTTTCTGAACTACTGAAGAAGGTAAAAATCATTGCTAGCTCATGGGCCATACAAAAACAGCTGGCAAACTTGATTTAGCCTGGGCTCCATGACTCACTGGGCTCTCATCTAGATTATGCAGGAGGCAACAGGAACCACTAAAGAGGCTGAACTAGGAGAAAGAGAAGAGCTATGTGCATTCAGACTGCATTGGTAGCAGGGTGGACGGTGGCTGGCAGTCCAGGCAGAGAGTTGTGAGGTGCTCCTGAGCCAGGCCAGCGGCAGGACAGCAGCCTGGATACAGAGATAAAGGAGGTGGACTTGACAGGCCTTGGCCACAGTGAACAGCAGCACCCAACACTACTTCCGGTTTCCCAGGGACACACCCCTTGCCTAGTCCCAGTGAATACAGTTTAGTGGGGCACTACCATGACCCAGGCCTCAACCAGCCATTGAATCCTGTCCCCTGGGCTACAGTGCTGGTGATCCAATTAAGGCCAAGAAAATGGCATTGAATCTTCTGAGCAAGAGAACTTGTTTTTCCTTATTGGCCTTGAATATGTAGGGACTGAGGTCTAGAGCTGCTGCTGCTGTTGCCATCTTGGAACCACAGGCTGGGGGTGTTGGAGAAAAGAGCTCTTGTGGAGAAGCCTGGGGAAGAGATCCATCAACAGAGAAGGAAACCTGGTTCTGGGGATGATGTCATCTGAGCCCTAGAGCAAGCCTGCTTAAGCCTGTCCTGCCCAACTCTTCATTTATATAAGACGATAAAATCCCTTTCTGTTCATGTCAGGTGGAGCTGGACTTTCTGTCACTTGCAAGAGAAAGAATCTTGCCTGACAGAGATGAGTCGCCTGCAGGGGGGTGAGCAAATGGGAGCGTCTGCTGCTGATTCCCAGGTGAAGCGGCTGGGTAGGTAGAAGTGCCCAGCAGACAGGATATGCAGATAGGATACTCGGGATCAAGAGAAAGTCTGCAGCCAGGGCCTGCTGGGAGTCTCCTCTGCAATACAGAGATGGCTGGTTGCATCCTAATAACCGGTCTCCTCCCTTCCTTCCTTCTCCATTCCACTGCCTAGAATGGAAGTGGATCCCTGGAATCTAGTTGTCTTCTTACCACAAAGCTGAGGGACACTCGGTGGAGGTGAGGAAGCAGAAAGTGGGAAAGAGTCTGGGGTACCAGACACTCTGTGAAGTCACCATAACCAGCCCACACTGCCTTCCTCCAGGCTTCACTGACATGCCAGAAAAATAAACATCCCCCATGGTAAAACCACTGTTATTTGAAGGAGCTGAATTTCAAGCAGCTGAATCTAATCCTAACATGGACTTTTCTTTCTGTCACTGTGACTGGAGCCACAGTGAAATTTATTTAATCACTGCCCAGGTTATAGAGGGTTTTCCATATACAACTGGCTTCCCAGGTGGAGCAGTGGTAAAGAATCCACCTGCCAATGCAGGAAATGGAGGAGACACAGGTTCTATCCCTGGGTCAGGAAGATCCCCTTGGAGGAAGAAATGGCCCACTCCAGTATTCTTGCCTGGGAAACCCCATGGACAGAGGAGCCTGGTGGGCTACAGTCCATAGGGTTGCAAAGAGTTGAACACGAGTGAGTGACTGAGTACACAGCATCCCTTGGCATCTGCTGAGAATTAGTTCCAGGACCTTCCCGGATACCAAAATCTGTAAATGCTCAAGTCCCTTATGTAAGATGGTAAAGTACCAGGAATTCCCTTGTGGTCCAGTGGTTAGGACTTGATGCTTTCAGTGTGGGGGCCCAGGTTTGATCCCTGGTCTGGAACTAAGATTCCACAAGCCATGCACAGTGTGGTGCCCCCCCCCCCCCCAAAAAAAAAGGTGTAGTATTTGCATATAACCTATGCACAGCCTTCTGTACACATTCCTAACACAATGTAAATGCAATGGACATTTGCTGGTATGTGGCAAATTCGACTTTTGGATTTTGGAACTTTCTGGAGTTTTTTGGTTTTTTAAACATTTTCAGTCTGAGGTTGGTTGAACTCGTGGAGGCGGGACCTGCAGATAGGGCCGACTGTATCCACACATTTTCTTTACACTCCTTTCCAGATCCCATTATTAATGTTAGCAAAAACGATCTTTTTGTATTATTATTGCTTTACATTTGCATAGTCTTTTATTGCACTGTGTGTATATATATTCACGCCTATCATATGTTTTAATGCTTGTTCTAACCTTTTGTGAGGCAGGTTTAATTACCATCAGCCCTTCAAGGACACAAGCACTTCCTATACACATTTGTATTCTTTAGCTCCAAGCACACAGCCGGGTACATCCCAGCGCATCGGTAAATCTTTCCAGAGTGGTTGGTTTGCCTTGAGGAAGCTGTGTGACTTGCCCAAGGTCATGGAGTCAGTGTAGGGCTGAGATTTGCAAGCCTATCATCTCATACTGAATATAGCCTCTTTAAAAATAACATTAATGTGAATTATGCAGTAGCCTCTAAGTCAAAATTCTAAAAGTACTTCATAGTCTCTAATTAATTTTCCAGTTATATCTTTGGTTTCTTTTAAAATATTTATTATTAAACACTTAAATGATGGAAGATAAAATGGAGATGTCTGAATGGCCTTCTCTGTGCTCCCCTTCCCCCATGATGGGCACTAATACTCCTATATGACTCTCACCTTTCAATTCTAGGTGACAGAGGGACTGAATGGCTTCACCCCAGTGCCTAGCTCAAGTTGAACCTTATAATGGCCACTCAGGAAAGATGAGCTGAATACAGGAATGAATAAACGAAAACTCTAATTTATATAATCATTCTAAATACGTGTAAATCTATGGCTGATTCATATCAATGTATGACAAAATAAATAAATAAATAAAAATTAAAAAAAAAATAAAATAAATTTCCTTGCAGTTATTTTCATTATACTTTCCTATTTATAAATAAGATAAAGTTTTTTTTTATTTTTTCATTAAAAGACCTTGCACATCCACACGTATCAGTTCACTGTACAGATAACAGTCTTATCACCAAGTACTTTTTCTATTTTATAGAAGCTACAAAAGGGAAGGTGCCTTGGCTAAAGTTAGAAAGCAACATGACCAGTGTGGGCTCCCCAAGTCTCCAGCTAGTTCATCCACTGCTACATCAACCTGCCTGACACCCTTACTAGTCTGTCTGTAGGCCACTTCACACCTGACAGTTGGACATGTGCCAAGTCCCATCTGGGTCACTTGAAAGAGGTAGAAACGCCTGGACACCAGACAATTCACTTTGGGATGCCCAGCCATGAAGCTGGCCACTTTTATTTTTTATTTTTTTTTTTTTTTAATTTTTTTATTAGTTGGAGGCTAATTACTTCACAACATTTCAGTGGGTTTTGTCATACATTGATATGAATCAGCCATAGATTTACAGCTGGCCACTTTTAAATGGCGGCACTTTAGGTTGAGACTATTTTTGTGCAGCTGGTGGCATTAGCAGGGGAGCTGAGCTGAGGGACATCAGGGTGGCCAGAAACATGGCACTAACCTTTACAGTGACCTGGTAGCACCTTGCCTGTTATTCTATCAACACTTATCTGATGGTGCAGGGTAGAGATTTCTGGAAGCTTCTGTGCCAAGTCAGGCTTTCTCCCAAAAAAAGAGTTCAGAAGGCACCTGGGGCTTCTCACCATTTTCTAGATGGGTGTGCTTCATGCATTACTCAATATTTACCAGTGCCAGAGCAATCGTATCCTTTCACATCTATCAAGTTGGCCAAGTGCCATCAAATGTAGCAACCTAAGAAAGAACCACATCTATTCCATTGTACATTGTCATCATCCTGCTTCGATTAATGCTATCCACTTAGAGTTTCAAGGTACGTTTTCTCAAAGGGTCCAAAGGTCTCCAAAAGAGAGATTAGAGAGTCTCAGTCCTGCTTGTAAGATATAAAACACCAGAGATACAGAAGAGAATGATTTACTTTGAGTCACCACCAATTCAACGTGACATTTGATGCTGAATTCGCTGAACCCCATCCACTCCCCTCATCACCTCTCCTCACACAGTCCTACCCTAGAAGGAGCAGAGACATTTCTCAGTCAATGAAAGCCACCCACCCGGGTGTCCGACAAGCACCTTGGCCTCCAAGAGCTCTCTTGAGGAGGACCTATTTCTCAACATGGGCTGGAGCTTGTGATTGAACGTACACAGAAGGAAACCTCTCGTCTATTGATGAGGCAGGTGGGCTGGACCCCCTCTTGAGCTGATAGCACACTGTTGCTCACCAGGAAGGAGCAGAAGAAGATGAAGGAGACGAAGTACACGTAGGCCAGGTCGGTGCCACAGCGCTCATTCTCGCTCTGCCCCGACGGCGCAGTGGTGTCGGGCTCACAGCCCTTCTCCCCGAGACACGACAGCATTATCTCCTGCCAGGCCTCACCCGTGGCACTCCTGAACCCAAAGACAACTCGGTTAGTAGTAGCAGGTCTGCACGGCCCAGCCTCTCCTTGACCATCTTCCCGGTTCCTGCATCCCTTCTTCCCTTCCTAGGCTCCTTCTGTGCCCCATCAGCCTCTGTCTATGCTCTCCATCCTGTGATGGAGAGTGCCAGGGAGGGCTTCTTGGGTTCTGCACCCTCAGGCACTGCTTCTCTGTCTTCTGTTGACAGTGATAGAGAGGGCTGTGGGACTTGAAGACTCCATGCAAAGCTGGCCATCTATGGTTTCAGCCTTTTAATGGACTCTGGCCTCAACTTCCCCCTCTTTGAGCCCTAGAGGAGGTGCTAAAGTTGCCATTTGCAAACCGATTACTGAGCCAAAGATGTGGAGGAAACTTCCTGAAGTCAGCAGGGCGGTTTTCTGGAGGCCCCGCCACCAGCCCACCCCCGTCTATCCTCACAGAAGCAGAGCAGGCAGACAAATGGAAACAGGCAGAAAAGGCAGGTGACTGTCTCCCTCTCTCAGGAGCGCTCCAGCCACAGCAGGGATGGATCCAGGTACCTGAAGAGCAGCATGAGGGACCCAAAGAAACTCCGGAAGTTGTTGTGCCGGTTGATGTGACTCTCCTCATCTAACTTTATGTTTCCAAAGACCTGGATGAGAAAAACAGCAGAAAGCCCTGAGCATCAGTAAGCAGTGGGACCTGCAGGGTCAGTGGCACCATGGTAAAGAACCCGTCTGCCAATGCAGGAGACGCAAGAGACGCAGGTTCGATCCCTGGGTTGGGAACATCCTGTGAAGGAAGATATGGCAAACCCACTCCAATATTCTTGCCTGGGAAACCCCATGGACAGAGGAGCCTGGCAGGCGACAGTCCACGGGGTCGCAAAGAGTCCGACCCAACCGAGCACACACTGGCAGGGGCAGTAGCTTCACCCACACGGCTCCTCCTGACGGCCTAACCCTGAAGCAGACAACTCAGAACCCAGGAAGGCTGGCAGACCCCACGTTCTTGGCCTGATATGTGGCAAGAGTTATATTCTCCAGGGAAGCAAAGAGGAGGAATGCTTGCAAGGACCACAGAAGGCAAGATCTCTGGAAGTCATTCTGCTTGGATGTAGTTCCTCCCACACCTAATTTGGTCTTTTAATTTCTATGATACCTATTCACCACGGCATTCAAGCCGTCTGTCAACAAGATTACCCCATGACAGGCGTGCAGGGAACGCGTTACCCCCCTCTCTTCCTGTCTCAGCTGGTAATGATGAGAACATATGTATTTGCAGAAGATGTGATTTATTCTTTATAAAAAAGAAATAGGCAGAAGCTGCCCTGAAATCTGCAAGCACTGTAAGTCAGAGAGGGGCATCCCTATCTTCCTGGGATGTGCTCCCACCCAAAGAGTCACACCTCGGAAGTGTGATACATCTATAGCCCAGGCCCATGGGATGAAGAAAGTCTGGAAAACTGGATACTTGGAAAAGGAAAAAGAAAACAGGTTTGGGCAGATCTGGCTACAGAGTGAGTTTTCTGATCTGCTGTTGCTCATTGGGCTTAGAATGTGGTTACTGTGCAAATTCATATGGAAATAAGAGGCACACACAAGACCTCTGGCCACAGAAAATAAGGATGAACTCCTAGACACAGTGCTGCCTGGAGCCAAGGTGTATCCCACATCTCTTTAGATGGGAAGTGAAGTAATGTGAAAGTCGCTCAGTCGTGTCTGACTCTTTGCGACTCCATGGACTGTATAGTCCATGGAATTCTCCAGGCCAGAATACTGAAATGGGTAGCCCTTCCCTTCTCCAGGGGATCTTCCCAACCCAGGGATCGAACCCAGGTCTCCCATATTGCAGGCAGATTCTTTACCAGCTGAGCCACAAGGGAAGCCCAAGAATACTGGAGTGTGTAGCCTATGCCTTCTTGAGAGGCTCTTCCTGATCTAGGAATCTAACTGGGGTCTCTTGCACTGCAGGCGGATTCTTTAGCAACTGAGCTAGCTATCAGGGAAGCCCTCTCTAGATGGGAAGGGTATCCTTACACATGTACTGTCCTCCCCAGTCATGATTCAGATCTCAGGATCTACTCTCACAAGGCAATGTTTGTACAACTGAAGGCTTATCAGTCTATCTAATATGTGCTAAATGGAACACACTTTCCTCTGGAATGTGCAATTGAGGAACAGTCTCTGCTATTTTGCCCAAATAACTCCCACTGACACCTGCTTGGGGAATTTGTTCTCAACGCTGATTTTCAAAACCTAAATACTACTTCTCTCTCAGGGAGAATGGAGGTGGCAAGCTAGGTGGCATTGGGGAAGGAGGGAAGAAGGGAGATAAGAAGGCTGAGGGCCCCCAATCAGATGAATTGTAGCACTGAAAAAAATCCCAGCCAAACAATCAAACCTAGTTCTGGACGCCCCAGGAGGAAACTGTCACATATCCTTGCCCATGTTCATGTCTTCTTCTGTCTTTCTTTTCATCCTCTTAGTTCAAAATCCACGACTTATCCCTGATTCTTACACATACAACTTGGGGTTTTTTCTCCCTATGACTCTCCTGAAGACTTCATTAGTTGTCCTCTCTACGATTTTCTCAAACACCTTACCAATCATGAACTGGCCAGAGGGTACACTGTTATTTTATAAAAGTTATGTGTGTAATAGTCAAGGAGCTATTGTTAAGCCAAAAGTGCATATTTATTACAAAGGTGGCCTTTAAATTTTTTCACCTTTTAAAAAGCTTTTCACTTAGTCCTTGTCATTAACCCAAATCTCCGACATCAAAAGGAAAGGCTATGGAAGAGAAAGAAGGTTTGCTGAGACCCATCTGAACACTTAATGCAATTATAGGCTTAACTCTTGTTTTCACTTGGGACTGGGGTTTCCCAGGTGGCACAGTGGTAAAGAATTCACCTACCAACACAGCAGATACAGGAGACAAGGTTTTAATCCCTGGATTGGGAAGATCCCCTGAAGTAGGAAATGGAAACTCGCCCCTATTCTTGCCTGGAAGATTTCATGAATGGAGAAGCCTGGTGGGCTACAGTCCATGGGGTCCCAAAGAGTCCACCATGCCTGAGCAACTGAGCACACACATACAGAATTTAAGAACTAGAAGGAGCCATAAAGCTATCTATCCAACTCCTCTGCTGCACTGGTGATGATGCTAAGTCCAAGAGAGGTTCAGTGATCTGACTAAGTTTGCACAGCTGGTCAGTGGTGGAGCTGAGGTCTAAATGCCACACCTCCTAACTACTAGCAGCCCCAGAGCTCTTTCCCAAACCCAGCAACTTACTCCTTTTCACCCTCAGATTTGTCTGCAAAGCTCACTTCTTCCAAGAAGCCCTTGAAAATTCAGAATAACAATACTTCTCAAAGACACATCCTGTTGCTATCTCTGTCTTTCGGATGCTTCTCTACTCTTCTTTTGCTTTTCTGTTGGTATGGATCCCCCTGTTTGTTGTGGCTATACAAGAAACAACCTTTCTGGTAACAAGCTAGGTGTCTGCTTTTTTTTTTTTTCTCCAGGTGTTTTCTTTATTCATGGTGTGGGGTCTCTGTCAAGGGCCATGAGGAAGACAGCCAGGTAAAGGTACGTCAAAATGGGGATGCCATTCCTGTCTCGGTAGAATGGGAACAGTGCTTTTAGTTTTTGGAAATAAGTCTATGGACAATAAATTATTACACATCATGGCTACTGTAAATATCACAATGTCACAACTGGAGAACTTTCCACCTGCCACTGAAGAGTCAAAGAAATACTTGTGTTTCCTTGTTGGTGGGAGGAGAGTCACTATAGAGAAGGTGCAGATATGGGCTATGGAGCAGACAAAGCTGAAATTTAAACTCAGCTCTCCCACCTATATCTAAGATCTGGAGTGTGTTACAAGTTACTTAACCATGCTAGGCAACAATGGAGATAATGAAACCCACCTCTAAACATTTCACATCATTCCTGAATACATTAGTTATGTATCGTGTGTGTCCTGTATTTATGTGTGTGGGTATAATATATATACTTTAGAAGGGAGAGAGAGAAAGAGAGGAAGGGAGAGGCAGGAGGAGGTAAGAGCATACATTTAGCACAGTGTCTAAAACACTTAGGAATTCAAGTGATAGTAAATGATATTCATCATTATCAGTAGTACCACTAACAGGTATTAGAGATGGTTTTCCTAATTTATTTTGCTTGAAGATGAAAAGGGATAAGAACTATTTTGAAAGTGTTAGTTGCTCACTCCTGTCCAACTCTTTGCAACCCCATGGACTGGGGGCCTCCAGGCTCCTCTATCCATGGAATCCTCCAGGCAGGAATACCAGAGTGGGTTGACATTCCCTTCTCCAGGGGATCTTCCCCCTTAAGTGAGGACAAAAAAAAAACACCCTAATTTAATCAAGTTTCATTGGGCTATTCAAAAACATTTAAATTCTAGAATCAAATGCTTCACAGTTAGAAAGGACTTAATAGAAGTCAGCAAGACAAGCTTCAGCTTCAGCTGGGATTCAGCTTGCAACACACCCCTGACATCATCATTAAAGCTCTACTGAAATATCCTCTGTGAAGGAGAACTCATTACTTTTCAACCAAGTCTCACATTTTCTGACACCTGACATTCTATTGTATTTTTGGAGAACAAAACTCTCCCGTAATGGGATTAGAAGATGAACGAAATTAGGAAGTGCAGGCAAGAGAGAGGAGCAAAAAGATGACATTTCAGACAAGCTCTAGAAAGGGCTGCCGACACGGCAAGTCTGTGGGATGTGAGCAGTGGCTCCAGGTGGCAGCCACCACTGAGAAGGCAGCTGGCCGTCCAAAGGCAGCCAGACTGCCTGACTGCAGGAGATGGCCATGTGGCTGAGGTCTTACACCGGGGTGTAGCCTCCATATCTCCAAGTCAGAAAGTCAGCCTCTCGGAGCCCAGGAGAGCCTGTGTACCCAACCAGACAGGTGCTGGGATGTGCTGCAGGGTGTTTATGGTAGGTGTTCACACACCACAAATGACCACTGCCTTTTGAAAGATCTCTCGGCCCCTTCTGCTCAGTGGGCCTCTGGTTATCTGCATGAGTACCCAGGGTGGGAACCTCATCCACGTCTCAATCTTGAAACTGGAAAGGATGTGCTAACCCAGGAGAACCATCCAGCAAGCTGCATGGTCCTTTGACAGGCATCAGCTGGAATGTGGCCCAGGGATTTCCCATGGATTGGGCACACTGCCAGAGATTCTGAGTTGTTCCCAATCTCAACTGTTTGGGGTGTAACTCACATACATTTTGTGTCTGTGTCTATAGGAGAGCAACCATCTGATCTTCTTCTAGATCTGGCTCAAATATGGGAGGCTCTTGAGATACGGACCATCAGGAGCCTCACCCTCTCGTTAGTTTCAGGGGGGCGCCCTCTGGCCAAGAACAACGGCATTATCTTCCTTGGAATCCAACTGCTTCTGAGAAAGCACCAGGATCTGACAACCACAGATGAAGCCCCTGTTATCAGACCACACTGACCACCTGGGCAACCTGAGTGGGGAACTGCACATGTGAATTCCCAAGGTCATATTGCAACAAGATATTAGAGCGAGCCTCTGGGTAAGAGGCTTCCCTGATGGCTTAGTGGTAAAGAAAGTGCCTGCAATGAAGGAGATCCAGGTTCAACCCCTCGGTCGGGAAGATCCCCTGGAGAAGGAAATGGCAATCTACTCCAGTATTCTTGTCTGGAGAATCCCCTGGACAGAGCAGCCTGGAGGGCTACAGTCCATGGGGTCACAAAGAGTCGGACACGACTAAGCTACTAACACTTCCACCTCTGCGTAAGAAGGGGTTCTTTAAAGCACCTTCAATCCTGCAGGCTCAGGCTGGAAAGTCAGAGACAACATGGGCGACAGCTGTCCCCCATCAGGCTCCCAAGGCACCCACTCACCTGCATCCCAATGATGGCGTAAATGAAGAAAAGCATGGCAATCAGAAGGCAGACATAGGGAAGGGCCTGGAAGGAAGCAGAGACACGACCATGAATTTAAAGGCAGGCAGCTCTGGGGTCAACAAACTGCACCCCAGGCAGTGTAGGAACTTTTGCCCTCAGACTGACTTAAACACAGGGCAGCAGCTCTCTGCTCCCCTGGGATGTTCTATTTTGGAGTTCCATGCTTTTGCACATGTCCACATCGTCTGATAGGTATGCAAGCTGTTGGCCTCAGAGAGGTTCGTAATTTCCTTCCCCACCAAGAATCTTCTCAGACCCAGTAAAGTGTGTGGCCGGGTATCTGAGGGAGAGCTGGGAAAAATTCCTGGGTCTGGTCTTCATCCCACTCTGTATGCAGAATATTAATAACCTGGGCAATTATGATGCCAATTACACAGCAAGCATCCAGCTTTGACTCCCAAATCCCCGTATGACCCTTCCCACTCCTTCACTCAACACGAGGCTCCTAATGAAGCATCTGGAAGCAGAATGAATTGGCTGAGGGGTCTCAGTCACTGGTCAGTTCCTACAAGGCGCCTTCAGGCTCTGATGAACCATCTTTTTCCAATGTTTAAGCCTGCTGACTTTTCAGTCTGTTTTGTGCAAAATTCCAAAAAGTCTTTCAAAGTGTGAGTGACCACAAAACTCTGCCGTGCAGCCATGCGGCACAGACTTCAATCCTGTGCAAGCTACCTGCCACTCTGGGATGACAACACTTTAAAGGTGGAGGTGAAGGGGTGGGTGGAGGAAAAGGCAGGCAGGGAGTTGCCCCTGGTGGCTGGGGGAGATGAAGATACAGGGCAGTTTGGTTTGGGGGAAAGGGTGGGCGCTACAATTCTAGGGGATCCTGGCGCTGACAATGGACGCCCCTTGTTTTCACCACCCAGGAAGCCTTCCTGGCAGTTTGTGCGACTCCGAGGCTTCACTCTCTCAAGTGTGTACAGCACGACTCCCAGGAGGGCAATTGAAGGCTTCCAGACCGCACGAGCCAGGCAGAGCTTCTCCACGGTGCTAACTAAATGAAGAGTCCTGGGAGACTCTTACAATTTGAATAAAGAACAAACATGAAAATGAAATTGAGAGTTGGTGGGAGAACCCCTTCTCCCATGGAGTGCTGATTCTCAAGGTCTGTGAGCAGTGGCTACATCCCACAGGGGCACGTGAAGACACCCTGGGCTGAAAGGAGAGAGCAGGGAGGCAGGTTTCTGGCCTCTTCCCATCACCTTCTATGTTGTGCTTCCTGCCTTTATTCTGCCTTCCCCATCTCATCATCTCTAGTCCCTGGCACCTCTCCCCATCCTGATCTCTCTCCTTGTCATGGCATACATTCCAACACAAAATAAGGAAAAGAGGGGCTTCCTTGGTGGTCCAGTGGTTCAGACTTCATGCTCCCAATGCAGGGGCGTGGGTTTGATGTCTGGTCAGGGAACTAAGATCCCACATGTGGAGTGGCACAGCCAAAAATTTTTTTTCAAAAAGGATTGTAAAACACCTAGACAAAGAAAAGACACAACACATTCACAGAACAAAGAATAACAACATACTTCCGGTCAGAAAATATGCAAACTGGAAGACAGCCGAGTGTCATCATTAAATTATGAAAGAAAGAAAAAAATAAGGGAGAGAGAGAAGCACTGAGTAGGAGTCAGTGGTGGGAAATGAGGTGATGCTCAGGGTGAGGGAGGGGGAGGCAGAGACGGGGCAATGCCGTCTACACCGTGTGACTCTCTGTTGTGCGTGTGCAGAGGCAGCCTTTGTTAAACCAACTTCAGGAAAACAACTTCTACACTGTGTCCCAGAGCGGCTCCAAAAAGGAAACACCCACCCACCACAGTGTCACCTGGAGACAGACACACGTGTCTCCACTCTTCTCTATTCACTGGAATAAGCCAACCATTTGGCCGTCAGTTTTTGACATGCTTTTCTTTGCCCTCAATAGTATACACTTTCACAGAGAATTGGTGATCGTGAGAATATGACAGGCTGACACATATTTCTTAAGAGACTAACAACTGGAACTTGTTGGGCAGGCCTCTACAAAGAGGTTTTAAGAGCATCTTGTGTTTCAAATTCTAAATCCAGCTCCACCCAAGACTCAAATGGTTAAATTCTTGCTAAGGGTTTTGATTTCTCCTCTGTCATTCAGTTTTGGAGAAACAGCTTTCATTGAGGCGAGGCCTCTGTGGGAATTATCACACCAAACAATTATGATGAAGACAATAAAGATGTCAAGATTGCTCATGGGAACCTGAACATCCTTACAACTGGTCTCACATTTCAGATGCACAAGAACTTGATGGAGAAGTAATTCAGTCATGATGGTGTGGGGTGAAGTCCCTTTTAAATAACAAGAAACCATGAATTCACTGACAAGCTCTCTTCAGTTCAGTTTGGAATTAAAATGTACAAATAACTGGACTCCCTGGTGGTCCGGTGGTTAAGAATCCACTTAACAACACAGGGGACATGGGTTCAAGCCCTGGTCCAGGAAGATTCCACATGCCTTGGAGCAACCAAGCCCATGCACCAGAATTACTAAGCCTGAGCTCCAGAGCCTGCGAGCAGCAATTACTGAAGCCCACGTGTCTAGAGCCTGTGCTTGGCAACAAGAGAAGCCACTGCAATGAGAAGCCCAAGCATTGCAGTGAAGAGTAGCCCCTTCTCTCCACAACTAGAGAAAGCCTGCATACAGCAATGAGGACCCAGCACAGTCAAACATCAAATAAAACAATTAAAATGTACAAATAATTAAAGAAGGCAATTATTGAATTCATGATTTTTCATCTTTGAATCAATTTCATCAGATTTTAAAAATACATTTATTGAAAAACCCTATTTTATGAAGAAAACAGCAAGTTTTTGAATAGCATAAATGCTCCCCAAACTTCAAAAATGAATTATATTTGCTACAGCATGCAAATATTTAAATATGGAAAATTTCTTTTACTGAAAGTCTCTGCCATTTACATGGGTCTCAGGTTTCAAGTTTTAACTTGTTTATTATACATACACCTCTGTAAAATCTGATGAGGTCATTCAAAAGATGCTCACCATATTAACCTTGCCCAGATGTCTTATTCATTTGCAGGACACAGAGGTGGCCATTAGCATGCGATATATTCAGTGGTTCAGGAATTACATACTAATGATGACATGTGTGGGAATGGTATGAATCATCTTGTTATAAAACACAACTCAAGGAGTCCTTTGAAAAACTGTTGGGTGAAATAAAGCCATGGATGAAACTCTGAAAATGCAGAGGATATGTGACTATAGGTGGCTGGCTCTGTCCATGGATAGGATTGCTCTGGGCATTCTGGAATACTTGGGAGGGAACACACAAGCCCCTGCCTCAATGAACAGAGACAATAACTGAGTTTCAAAGTTGGGATGCTTTCTAGAATGAAATCCTAAGTAATCAGTCATAAGCTAACCACCTCCTGGCCGAGTTGTATTGTAGCTGAGGACTGCTGTGTTTATCTGATGCTTCTGACAAATAGCTATTCCCAGAGGCGAGGGAACCTGCAGAATAATGCTGTGTTGCCCGGTGTTCTGTCTGATGTGACAGGGGCCCCTCAACGCTCAGAGAGGAGGAGCTGGTAAGGCCTTTTACCTTAAAGGACTGCACGAAGGTCCACAGTAAAATGCGGATGGTGTAGCCCTGACGCAGCAGCTTGATGAGGCGGGCTGCTCGGAAGAGCTTCAGAAAGCTCATGTTGAAGCCACTGGTGTTCACCAGCTGGTGGACCAGAAGGAAACATATCATTAGTGACATTCGGGTCATTTAGAAAAATTAAGCACTGGCATTTGTGCATTTATCCCTCATTCAGATCATAAAATAGAACACGAATGGTGTCTTTCATTTTTAACCCCGTCTCCAGCTGGCAGGCCAGAGAGGACCATCTCTCTGAGCCTCCCCAGGCCCACCCTCTATTCCCAGGCAGGAAGGTACAGAAGTTCCCCTGATGGGTGCCCTGAACACAGTTGGCAAAACTGGCCTGCCTGGTCTTCTCTGAGTGGTCCTAACTCTGCACGTGAGTGTCAGAGAGCAGACCTCATAAATCCCTCTAGAACATGATGGTTTTGTGATGAGCTCTCCAAATTTTGTTTGGGATGAACCATCTCGGAAACACTTAAGGTCTAACAACTTTGAGGGCAAAGATCCTGTGCCTAGATTCTTGGTATCTCCTGAAGAATCTAGCAGAACACTGTGACATGGCCTCTCCTGGGCCCTCTATCCCACTCACCTATTTGAGTGGTGCAAATGGGACCAAGCCTTCCATGAGATCCAGTGTCATCCAATGTTCCCATTTTCTGGGGAAAGCTCAGGACTGAGAAAGTGAATAGGGGGCTGCACACTGGGTTTCAGGAGTTAAAAATGGACTGAAGGTGCCGAGGATTGCTTTAATGCTACTCCAGGACCAAGCTTAACGAGAACGATCCAAGAGCTATTTACCTTGCTGTCCGTCAGAATAATTTCTGTGATACTGCCAATCACGGTGATGAAGTCAAAGATATTCCAGGTGTCTCGGAAATAGTTCTGCCAAGTGAATTCAGCCATGAGCATTGGGGGGGGGGGCGGGCGGGGAGAAAAGAAAACAAGGGGGGAAAATGAAGGAAAAAATATCTTTCATGGTAGAACTCTTTCACTTGAAATTAAAACTTTTCAATTCCAAGACAAGTTCATTTTAACTTTGGCTTTGGTTTCCTATTTCTAACCAAAAATGCAGTTTCTCCTCCACTAATTTGAGAATTTCTCATTTGGGAAGTAGTTTCATCACTATTTGAAGACTTTGTTTTTGACTAAAAAGCTATATAAAGAACACATAAGATTTTTTAATGTAATACTACATAAAAATATGTAAGAAAGTGATTTGTAGCCTAGAACACGTTGACCTCCAAGAAAAGAAAGATCATTGTCACCTACAAGACAATAAAATGATTTACACTATCAGTCTAAGGTTTCCTATAACTTTTAAATTATTTAAATAGGGACCCTATAAATACACCATTCTGACTTTCAACTAACAATAAAAGTCACAGAGATGTCCTAAGTGCCTAAAGATCATAGATGTGCCAAAAATCTCTTCCTAACCTCACTGAACCTTTTCAAACCAACTTCTGATTGGCAATAGGATGAACGAATTCATCTTTCCCATCTTTCTCGGCTCTGTTACACCTTTCGAGGAGGTGTGACTAAATAAAATATAACGAAGCAGTAATGAGATGAGAAGGTTAAAGGAGACAAAGGAGTAAAGGACCTGGAAAATTCACCAACCAGAAAACGTTCAGCTCTGGAACATTAGAGAAAAGTGGGCTCTGCTCTCATCTCCGGGGCTCAGGTGAACAGAGACCTTGGACTATATTCCTTAAAAGAAACAGAATACCTGGGTCTCCAAAACATTACCCACTTGCCCGTGGGTGGCAGCTCCTGTAAGTGACCCTTGGAGCACTGCACAACTATACCCTCTCCCACCCCCATGGCTGGCATTCAAGAATCCTTACTATACATGCCAGATTCTGTGCCAGACCCTTCCTCAGCATCCTTTCAGTTCATTTATTCCTCCCATGGATGCTCTAAGTAGGTAGTAATAAATACTTCACAACTTACTGAGTGGTAGGGCTGGCATGAAGAGTGGGGAGGGAAATGTGATAGAAATGGTATGGGGAGAGAGAAGGTACATTTATGAGTACCTACTCAGGACCAGACATCTTAGGTATATTCCCTGATTGGACACACACACAGTATCTCTGGCTGTACATGGCAGTTCTTGTTATCCTCCTTTAATGCAGGAGAAAACTGAGGCTTGGAGAGGTCTGTCTGATTCAAAAGTCACAGGTGCCTGCCAGGCATGTAGATAAACCAGACATCCAGCCTCACAAACTCACTGCTGTGAAGGGCGCCTACTCCTTCAGGACTGGGGCCAAGTTGAGTCTCTGAGTTCCTCACATCTCAGGGCTCTCCTGTTCCCAACTTGGGGTGAACTTCCTAATTCTTAGATGTGAGTGAGCAATAGTTGCTCAGTCATGTCCGATTCTTTGCAACCCCAAGGACTGTAGCCTGCCAGGCTCCTCTGGCCATGGAACTCTCCAGGTAAGAATACTGGAGTGGGTTGCCATTTCCTTCTCCAGGGGATCTTCCTGACCCAGGGATTGAACATGGGTCTCCTGTGTTACATTCTTATATAGTCCCTATTTATGAGCTAGAATACAAATCTAGGTCTCAGGGGACAGAAGCCCTGGATTCCAGTAGAGGAGGCTTTACAGTACAGCATGGTAAAGCCCAGAGGAGTACAGTATAGACTAGGAGATTATGGAGGACAAAATGTGGGCTTCTGAAGCCAAACAGACCAGGATCTGAACACAGGCTCTGTCTTTTAGTAAACTTATGCGAAGTACTGAATCTTGTTGAGCCCCAGCTCATCCATATAAGAAGAAAATCATAATGCCCAATCTAATAGAGTTCTTATGAAGGTAAAATGAATAATATGTAACGCTTTTTTCCCTGGTGGCTCAGATGGTAAAGAATCTGCTTGCAATGCGGGAGCCCTGAGTTCAATCCCTGGGTCGGGAAGATCCCCTGGAGAAGGGAATGGCTATCTACTATAGTATCTTGCTTGGAGAATCCCATGGATGGGAGCCTGGCAGGCTACAGTCCATGGGGTCACAAGCAGTCGAACATGACTGAGCGACCAACACTTTCACTTTTCTTTTTCCAGACAACCAATGTATTTTAATTCTCTCCTTTTCTTTCTTCTTCTTCCTTCTTTATTCATCCATTCCACTATCCAATCCTACTGCCTTTTGGTCTGTAACCTTCGAAAAGCAACATAATTTTTCTGAACTTCAATTTCCTCATTTAAAATAAGAAGGCTAGTTTCTGCCATGCCTATTTCAGAGTCATTGCAAAGATCTGACAAAACAGTATATATTAGGGAATTCTGAAAACCTACAGTACCATATCAACGAAAACTTATTTGGGGCTAGTGGTGCCTTTTATAGTGTTCAGAATGCTTCTAGACCTTGAATGAAAATATGAGGGTGAGGGTGGGAAGGAGGCAGGCTTTGGGGCTGAATCACCTAGTTAAGCTTGTAAGCAGGTATTCAGTATTCCCTATAATTTGACACATAATTGGGGGCTTAAGCACAGACAATATCAATCCAACATGCAAGTAATCAAGATGCGGAGGAAAACTTGTCCTGTTGTTGTATAAGCTTCCCCCGCCCCCTGCTCCCCCTGCCCAGGGCTAGACTGTATTATAAAGGCATCTTTGTGGCTGGCAGTTTACTTTTTGATTTCCCTAAGACTCAAAAGGGAGTCCAACAACCAACAATACAGCCGCCTGCCATGGGTTCCCTTCAACTCTCCTCCCTACACCATCAAATCAATGACTTTGCAAAGAACCATTAGGAAGCCAGAAGCAACCCCCATCATCAACACTGACAACCGCCAAGCCGAGGTCAGAGTCCCTGCGCAAGCTGCCAGTGGTCAAACCCACATTCAGATAATAAGCTAAGTTTCTCTTCTTGCAGGGGACACCACATACACATATAATTTGAAATGGTAGCTCACACACAAAATAAGCGTGAAACAGCTTTCCGGTGGGTTTATCTGCATCCCACTGATCTTACTGTAAACATTGAGCCAAGGGTCGGGGGGCGGGTGGCAGAGAGAACTCTCTTGTTTATAGGACACTGAAGCAAAGGGCTAGGTTTGCTTAACACGCTTGATGGCAGATGTAACAATCTGCCAAAACTATAATTAGCAGTTGAAAAAAAGTAAAGGGAAGACTCCTGCCAGAAAGACTCATCCCAATGCTCCCCAAATTCCCGAACGCCCACCTCTCTCTCTCTCTCACATACAGACATTTTAAAGGTCACTAGTCTTTGTAAGCTTTAGTACGAAACATTTATTTTTGTTGGCAAAAGTTATTCTTCACATAACTAAAGGGAGGAGGACAATTAGATATTAATAAAATCTATAATTTTCTATGTTGGAAGATAAGAGGGCCAGATATCTTCCCATTGGAGTTAAAGAGTTTAAACCTTCCATCAGTAAATAAGTACTCAGGTTTACTAGTCCAATCCTTGCTTGGCTCCTCAACAGGTAAACCTTGCTAAGTTCCAGTAAGACCTAATGATCGTGGCCCCTTGACCACTGATAGAATTTGAGAGGAACAGAGCAGAGGTCTATCTGAGGGCTCTGGTTCCTTTTGCCTTTTCTCCTAACACCCTCACACAGCATCTTGTCTCTATGGCCGTTTATTGAGCAGTCCAAACAAACTCACAGTTAGGTGGGTGGGTGTGTGAACCATTTCTGGAATAGCAGTGACCACCCCTCCCTTCCAGCAGAGGCTGGGAATGAACCCAACGAGAAGGGAAGACAAGCATGAGGGCAGGATCAATCCCATGACATACCAAGAAGCCAAACGCAATGATCTTCAGGACACATTCCAGGGAAAACACCATGGTGAAGGCGATGTTTAGGTACTTCAGGGCCAGCTCATAGGTGCAGGGAGCGGAGTAATACTGCCAGGAAGAGAAAGCAGGAAAGGTGAGAGGCATATCCAGGTCACAGAGGTTGGCCATCTGGCATCCCTGCCCTAGGGGGACATTCTGGTGCATGATGTAGAAGGAAAGATGGTCATCTAGGGCTAGAGAGGAGAAGTACACATCCTATGTAGCAAAACAAAACAGAGAGGAACACAAATCTTATTAGCAAAATGGCCAGTCTTCCTAAAACTGAAGGAGAGAAGGGCAGAAACATTTGCTAGAGTTAATTACTTTACCATTTAGTATTAAACGACATCAAACCTCTTCTGACTCTTAGAACTCCACAATCACCCACATCTGACATTGCCACCCTCATCTGCATCTGACTGCCATCACCAACCTTTGCTTTCAGAGTTCCATGACTGCTGCTATGTATTTCACTGCCTTTTACCCCAAGGGCCTAGAGGCTGGGCTGCTGATGGAGACAAGATCAAAGAGAGATTCCACGACGGAAAAGTAGGTAAGGAGGCAACAGACTGGTAAGTCGTTTTTTTTTTCTTTTTCTTTTATCTTTATTTTTTTTGGCCATGGCACATAGTGGGTGGCATCCCAGTTCCCCGAGGAGGGATTGAAGCTGTGCCCCCTGCGACAGAAGTGAGGAGTCCGAACCACTGGACTGCCAGAGAGTTCCCAATCTTGATTTTTTTTTTAAGTTTTTTATTGTGGCAAAAGTCACATCATACAAAGCACATTATTTTAGCTGTATTTAACTGTACAGTTCAGTGGTACTAAACACATTAATGCTGTTGTACAAATCTCACCATTACCCAGCTTCCAAATTTTTCATCTTCCTAAACGGAAACTCTGTTCCCATTAATCACGAAGTCCCCATTCGTCCTCCCTACCTCCCCCTCACCCCCCTGGAGGGTTTTCTCAGTGTCTTGGGCACACACACAAGTGCCCTGTGAGGGGGCAGTCACCGAGGTTCAGCTCGCCCCAGCGCCTCCCAGCCACCACCCTCTCACCTTCATCATCAGCACGACGGTGTTCAGGGCGATCATGGCCATGATGGTGTACTCAAAGGATGGAGACACCACGAAGTGCCAGACGCGGTACTGGAAGGTGTGCCTGTTCTGGGGCATGTAGCGGGTGAGCGGTTTGGCGCTGATGGCGAAGTCGATGCACGCTCTCTGCGGGAGGGTCACACTGGTTAGCCAGGCTCAGATCCCCCAACCTCGCACCCTGGGGGGCTCTCTGTTAAACACTTAGGAGAAGAGGACAGTGTAGGAAAAGAGGCCAGGACTGGACAAGCAGAGGTCAAAGTACAAAATAAATTATTTGGACAAAGCTACAGGTGGGATGTCACCTTAAATGAAAAGACAGAACCAGAAGGGTCTGTCCCATGCAGGAAGGACTTAATGGTTATCATCGATTGTGGTGTCTCTTACACAGCACATGGCTGAGATGACTGGGCAGGAAGCCGTTCCTCGTGCCTGCAGTCAGAAGTAAAAATCTATCTTCCTGTGCATTCCCACAGCACTTTCTTTGCTTTTGTCTTATAGATTCTTAACGATTTCTAGTGCAGTTCCAGGATAAAAACAATGAACTCGACCATGTGCCAGAACCACACTTGTTACTACAAAAGCAGTAATAAGTAAGGCTTGTTCCCTACCCTTACAGAAAATACACACCATTGAGGGACACTGCCAGGGAAGTGGACGTCTTAATGTTATAATGCTGGCACAAGTCTCTAGACTACGTGCTGCATAAAAGTTAAGGACTGCCTCTTACACAGATCCCTTCCAGGTCACTGTGCCTCATGAAAGTGAAAGTGTTAGTCATGTCTCTTTGCAACCCCACAGACTACAGCCTGCCAGGCTCCTCTGTCCATGGGATTCTCCAGGCAAGAATACTGGAGTGGGTTGCCATGCCCTCCTCCAGGGGATCTTCCCAACCCAGGGATTGAACTCGGGTCTCCCTCATTGCAGGCAGATTCTTTACCATCTGAGTCACCAGGGAAGCCCATTCCTATGCCCTATTCTTGAGCTTTAAACACAGCAGATGCTCCAAAGACGTTTATTTGATGACCAGCTAAAACATTTCCCCCCAATTCTCTAATTCATAAGAGAGTGGAAAACATTCTGTCTTCCTCCTAACACTGCTGGTCTGACAGTCCTTTCTGGATCCCCCACTGCCCCACGCTCCAGACCCCTTGCTTCACCTCGTTCTTCTCCAGGCTGCACTCCTCCATCATCTTGTCCCCTTGCTCCTGGAAGGTGATGATGATGAGAGCCACAAAGATGTTGACAAAGAAGAAAGGGAAGACCACAAAGTAGACCACATAAAAGATGGACATTTCCATCCGGTTGCTGCGGCTTGGGCCTCGGTCTTCCTCTGTTACATCGACCGAGTGCTGCAAGACTCTGGGGACAGAAAGAGGAGGCACGCATGGTGGAGGTGGTCTTGGCAGCTGCTCTGATTCAAGGCTTCATTAGCTGATGTACCCCCCTATTATATATATACTCTTAAAAGAATTTTTTTTTTTTTTGATGTGGACCATTTTTAAAGTCTTCATTGAATTCGTTACAATACTGCTTCTGTTTTACGTTTTGGTTTTTTGGCCACAACACTTGTGGGTTCTTAATTCCCTAACCAGGGACTGAACCCACTTACGCTGCATTGGAAGGAAAAGTCTTAACCACTGGATCACGAGGGAAGTCCCCTGTATTTTCTTATTTGACTCTTTAAACTTCAAGGATCCTCCATGAATTTGGGCTCCACAACCAAGCTGGTGGAGATCTGGTGACCCCCAAGCCACTGCTATCTCTAGCCCCTGTGCTACCATGGATCCAACTCCTAAGCACCAGAGTGACATTATGTTATAGGTGAGGTTGTTATAAAATACCAGGAGACTCCTGAATTCCCCTTTGGTATTTTGCTGCCAAAAGAGTACACTGCCACCAGAAAGTGGTGTCTTGGTAATTGCCAAGTCTCTGAAAAAAATCAGCCTGCAGCTATGTGCTAAGTCACTTCAGTCATATTCGACTGACTCTTTGCGACCCTGTGACTGCAGGGTCCTTTGACCCTATGATTGCCAGGCTCCTTTGTCCATGGGATTCTCCAGGCAAGAATACTGGAGTGGGTTGCCATTTCCTTCTCCAGAGGATCTTCCCAACCCAGGGATCAAACCAGTGTCTTTGATGTCTCCTGTATTGGCAGGTGGGTTCTTTACCACTAGCGCCATGAGCAGCATAAAAAAAACTGCATTCTGTTACTTTTGCCATATAAGGTATGATCACAGAAAGTGTCCCTGGGTTCTGCCAGCTCATCCTTAACCCTCAACCCTCTCTCATGTCCAGGGTCAACCTGGATGATAAATGTGTCTAAAACAGTCCTCAGGGACTCTCCTAAGGTGTGGAGAGCTGTTCAAAGTTCATTTGTTCTGTAAGAGTCAGATGGCTCCACTCAACTCCTCGATAATCAGCTAAAACATGAAGGGCACCAGATATTTCCCTGACTTCATCAGATCCGGCTTGATTCCTATATGAAGGATTTTCATTCTTCCTCTCTCCTGCCTGTCTCACCTACTCATGATCACTTACCTTCCTTGGTACAATCCCAAAGGGTTAGTCTTGTTCATCTTAAATCGACTTCTCAAGGCAAACACATGGTCCCAGCCCAGCTTACAGACAAGCATGCCAAGTCAATCCCATCACTCACTGAGGCCATCCTTCCCCTGTGGAGACGGTGAAGAGGGTCAGCAGAGCCCAGATGATGTTGTCATAATGGAATTCATGGCGCTTCCACTCTCGGCCTTTCACCTCCATCTTGTTTTTTTCATGATCTACATAGTTGCCTCTAAAACCAGAGCAGAAATGAACCAGAACCTTGTCACTATAGCTCACAGAAGAGCAAAGAAATTCTAGGGACTACAATAACAAACCCTAGTAATCATTGAATTATTGGCATTCAAATGCAAGGAAGGAAAGATTTTATTATGACAGCATATTATCATGGAACAAAAATGAGATTTTGTGTCCAACAGCAGACATGGAAGATTAAATCTTAATTCTTTCACTAGTTGCTGGGTGAAAGTGAAAGTTGCTCAGTCATGTCTGACTCTTTGTGACCCCATGGACTGTATGGAATTCTCTAGGCCAGAATACTGAAGTGGGTAGCCTTTTCCTTCTCCAGGGGATCTTCCCAACCCAGGGATCAAACCCAGGTCTCCTGCATTGCAGGTGGATTCTTTACCAGTTAAGTCACAAGGGAAGCCCAGTTGCTGTGTAATCTTGAACAACTTAAACTTTCTGTGCTTCAACGTCCACATCTATAATGTGCAAAGAAGACCTATCTCAGAAGGTCATGAGAAAGATTTAAAATTTAAACCTGATGTGAAATGTCCATGCCTGACACAAAATACATACTCAATCAAAATGTAGCAACTTCATATTTTGACTTTTCTCCCCCCCAAAGTGGAATGGATTTAAGTAAGAGAGAAAGAAATGACCTATCTATAAAGGGAGGAGTGGACCTTATCAAAACACATTTTAGCAAAAAGTGAGTGGTACGTGCTAGTGGCACTTACATGCACTCCTTCTCTGTGTCCTTGGAACTGTCCGTGCAGTAGAAGAACTTGCCCTTGAAAAGCTGAACTGCGATGACAGCAAAGATGAACATGAAGAGCTTATAGACAATGAGTATGTTGAAGACGTTTTTCAAGGAGGTGACCACACAGTCAAAGACAGCCTGAGAACAGAAAAAAAGAGCCCTGGGGTGTGAGTCACTGGAATGGCCTGTGGATCTGCCTACAGCTGAATGGGACCCACACAACCAGCAACTGGTGCTCGGAGAAGGTGCCCCGGAAGATACCACCCTACTAAGAAGCGACACTCATAGGATTCAGACCTGGCCTCTAAACTGGTCACGACTACAGGAACCTACCACTTGGGAGGGGAACACATGCTCTGAATCTGAAAGGAAACCCGAAGCAGAAGAGACCAGATGGTAGCAGGCAGTGGAGGGAGTCCTCTGTGGAATTCCATTACGTGCACTTCACTTAGTGTGAAACAGAAATGTATTGCAGAAAAGGGATCCTCGAAATCATTTAGCCCATTTTAGGCATTCAATAGGCTAAATGATTTCAAGGATCCCTTTTCTGAAATACATTAAATAGCTTATCTATAAACCTCATTTATTTGGGGCACATTCTTAGATTTGATTGGTATATTGAATATGTATCATTTTCTCTTTGCCATTCTAAATGGAGCAGGGAGTGATAATAAACTATCATCTGTGTTCATTTTAATGATATTCTGTAATAAGTTCATACATTTACCCCCAACTGCATTCCATACTTCACATAAAGGTTCTCTAGTTTAAAGCCAGCTGTGCTGGGGATAAAGATTCAACAGGTCATGTGGGAAGGGGTGAGAGCTGCCCTCTTAGAGACAGAAGGACTGAAGGACAGAACCAGAAACTTGTACTTCAGTTCAAGGCACTGAATCTCCCTCTGGAGAATCCCTTCTAGGCCCCACGCCATGAAGAGCTACATGGGAATTCAACGTATTTCAAACCATTTTGGGGTTGTTTTCTAGGTTTGTAGGTTTGGCGCACTGGCGAGTCTAGCCCCACAGTGGCGCTGCGTTTGAGCGGTTGCCTCTTCACAGTGCTGGGCGAACACTGCTGGTTTAATTAGTTCAGCACTGCAGGGAATGTGAGCAACAAGCAGCCTCATGGAATTATCAGATCCACCTACATTTCCCTCAGGTTATGGAACTGCAGAGCGAGGAGCCAGCCCTTCCTAATTAATTGGAATTAGCCAAGGTTGGGGGCGCCTTCTCCAGCCTGATGAGTAATATCATCCGCCCGTCTGAGCTCTTCTTTGGACCCCAGCATAGCTCAGAGGAGATGAGACCAGTGGACTTGGGCTGTGGCTAACGACAGTGGTGGTCAGGCCCCAGGGCTCCTGGCCATATTTTGCTGGGGGTGTGGCAGAAAGGAATGAATGTTCACGGGTACTGAGCCAGGCCAGGCCCTGTGCTGGGCCCATCGCCATGGGAGATGCCTCATCCAGGAGGGGAGGCCGGGCACTTGAGGAGGAGAGCAGGCAGGGAGGACGCCTCCTGGGGGGCATGAGCACCTCTCCTCAGGAACCCACTCAAGTGGCCAGGGCCCTGGGCTCTGAGAGGAGCCATGTCTCAGCCAGTTAGGGGTCTTTCAAAAGAGACCCTCCTGTGATCCTAAGCCTCCAATCAACCTGGTTGGCTTACCATCCCCCCACAGAGCCAGAGGGCTGAAAGGGAAGCAGCTGGGGTGGTGGCGGTGGGGGGACTGGTGGGGAATATTAGAGGTGATGTAAACTCAATGGGACAGAGGGATGGGGAGCATGGGGGTCCCCGGTTCCCTGCCCAGTGCTGACTGGTTCTCATTCACAGGAATTCAGGGAGGAAGAACTTCTATCCCATGGGGCTTTAGCTTCTGTAACAGCAACGGATGTGTGTGGGAGAGATGGGTTCCACATGCCAGCAACATGAGGGCAGGAAAGCCTCAGGGAAGGAGCTCAGGACAGGCCAGCAGGTCAGCGGGCAGGGCGACCCAGACTGAGACCTATGCAGACACAGGTCTTGGCAACAGGGAGAACTTAGCTGTGGAAGCTCACTTCCCCATTTCTTCTCTGCTGGTGCCGAAAATGACTGTCCTTGGGCAAGTTATTGACCTATTCATGCCTCAAAAATATGAAGCATCAAGGCTAGAAGGTCCCTTCTTTCTCTAGAATCACGAGGAAAAAAAACCATCCCAGGTTACTCTGTCCGACCAAGTACACAGACCATGACACGCAGGGCTCTTGTGGCTTCCACTCTGGTGTCTGACCCACCTTAACCACACAGGAGGCCCCAGGACAAAGCCACACTGGTTCTTCCTATGACTTGCCACAGTGGGTAGAAAATACCTCCTAGATTTGGAGTCAAGGGGTGAAAGCCTCCTTAGAGAGTTCTTGGGACGTTGGTTATTTTCCTTTGAGACTAAGATCCTTGGTTTTAGCAGACAAAAAGAATCCTAGTCCTCACGTGAGCAACAGGGATATTTCCAGAAATAATTCTCCAAAAGCAGGCCAATAGTGGCTAGAGAGGAAAAATGAACAAAGGGGAACTGAAGGGAAAAAACTGGAGAATGTCACCTTGAGCTTGGGCAGGCGCTTGATGGTCTTCAGCGGTCTCAGGACACGGAGAACCCTCAGGGACTTGATGGTCTTGATGTCCCGGCCCTTATTGGTTCTGCAGAGAAGCCCCGGGGAATCACAGGACAGGGAAGAATTAAAGAGATGGTCACACTACTGCACTGACAAAGCAGGGTGAAAGGGGAGAGAAGTGGGCAAGCGGCTAGAAACTGGGTCAGAGTAGACTCCATCAGGGAGACCCCCAAGAAACAAGCTCTGGGAAAACTTCCCAATCACTCCCCAGGGTGTACACACTCATAGGCATGCACACCCATGCATGCATGTACACCCACACACCCATGTATACTCATGCAGAGGGATACACGGGGTCACCACAGAGGCACCCATGCACACATGTTAATCAACACTTCTCCCCCTCCCAACAGCCAGAGCCACACTGCTCACGACCGCACTGGCCAAATGGAAATGGATGATCCATCTAATAGGTAACAGGGCCATAGCCCACTGTGGATGGGCACCGTGCCTAGCCTAGGGAGTCTTCAGCAGAAAGCTCTCTAATAACATTGGGTTGACCAGAAAGTTCATTTGGGTTTTTCCATGACATCTTAACGGAAACACCCGAACAAACTTTTTTGGCTAACCTAATATTTGTTGAATTGAATAGGGAGCCCCAGTTGAGAGCAAGTCTCATCAGAAGACTCAACCTAATCCTTTCTTTTGGTTTTAGGTTGGTCACCTCTGCACAGTTCCAGGGAGAGCAGGGTGAGGAGGGCTGGTGGGGACATGATGCCCTTGTTGTGCTAGGCTGCCTGCTCCAGAGACAGCATGTCATGCAGGCTTCCAGCCAGGACCTTGGCTCACACCCCCATTATCTCTGTGCAGCTGGCTCTTCCTGCAGTCCTTCCCATTTCAAGCCCTCTGCATCCAGCACAAACTGTGGACAGCCTACAGTTGGGGAAGGCCCAAACTGCAGCCCCCACCCACCTTTATCCTTGCCTTACAGCTAATGACCCTCCCCCTTCAGCCTCTCAAAAATGTTTGCTCCTAGTAGACAAAATACGTCTATTTTTAGGAAGGAAATGAATAAGTCAACCTGCATTTCTCTCTCCACCCCACTCATCCCCTGAGATCTTTGCATTCAAGTCAAACAAGTGCAATTTGTAAAATACACAGATGGTAGGAAATGAGACTCTAAATAGTGAGCTCAGGCTCTGGTTCTTCCCTCACACTGGCCCAGATTACCATGACACTGACAATCAGAAGAAATGGGATCCATCTAGAATGTCGGATGGAAACTCCAAGGCTTCTGCCTGTTTTCCACCCTGTCTTCCCTGCCATACCCATCCTCCTGAACAGGAAGATCAAAGGCCATCTATTCCTTCATACAAGGCAACGTAAGAAGACATTTAATGGAATACTGACTGGCTAGAATGTATATTTTGAGACTCTCTTAAATGGTTATAATCCATGACCTATAAATCACTTTTACTCAACTGTAGATCTGAATGTAGATAACTCAAAAGTATCACATTGATATCAATGGCCTTTTGCATCTATAGACTTTGTTTATTTTATAAACTCTTTTACTTTATTAGGTTGGTCAATCTACCTATCTAAGAAGGCAACATATAAGCCCAAATACACATCCAAACCAGTAAGAATGGTTATTTCCCAAGAGAGCTTGGTGACTCCTAGTTTTGGTTTTCTTAGATGTCAATGAAAACACACCACTCACATAAACTCACCACTGCTTTCTCAGTGAGTCAGCTCCTTACCTCCCAATCACACATTCTTCCTCCTCCACCCCACTCCCTGTATTTTTTCACTTCAAAGAAAACTGAAGAAAAAAATATTTACCCCAAAGCATTCCTATGGAGGATCCAAGCAGAAAGCAGTTAAAAAAAAAAGAGGGGAGGGGATGGAGAGAAGGGAGACAGTCAGTGAACTTCAGGGAGAAAGGAGAATTTAGGGTGATGGGAAATTGGAGAAGTCCAGACCCGGGTGATCCCGCTTACAGCCTTGGCACTTGCAGAGTCCACACGCTTTGTGAAAGGAAGGGCCAGCTCACCGTGGCTCCATACCCACCTTTCCACCCTGGGAAGGCCAAGGCCCTCTGCAGGCATCAGTGACGCTGCCTCTAACTAGATGGCATTCCCCAAGTTGTATATTACTCCATGGAGCCTTGCTGAACTGAAGTTTTCTAAATGTAGGCTTTCACTTCCTCTTCCTTAGTAGTCTTCAGTCAAACTCTGTTTCCAGTGAATGTATAAGATATCAGACCAGAGGAAAAATGCCTACTCTGGGCCAGAAACTATGTCTTGGGAAAGATGTTTCAAGGCATCATGGCATATTTATGTTTATGAAGGATTTCATTTGGAGAGGGACAGGCAATGTCCAGGAGAAGGCTACTGTGACATCTCTCAAAAGCACAGGAGGGCCACATCACAAATCCACCTTGAATTATAGGGGAAGGTACTATCAATGTCCTGATGTCACACACAGAGATGCCTTTTGATAAATTAAATGACCACCTGTCCTTTGTGAGCTATTTACTGTGCAGCTGGAAGACAAATCACCCCTGCTCTAGGAGTGGGGTTTAACAATGACACAAATAAAGATGGAGAGCGTGAATATAAAACCTATGAGTTATGAGGACTAACTTTAATATTTATTCTTGGCCAGACTCAGTGTTAAGCACTTTTAGTGCAATTCTTTATCTGGACATCCTAATCACTTTAGCACAAAGGTATTATCGTCTCTGTTTCACAGATGAGATGCTGAGAGGTTGAGTGCCCAGCACTGGCAGGGTGAGCTGGGACTTGAACCCAAGTCTGCATGACGTTCAGAGCTCTCGCTCTGCACCACTAGCTTCTGCGCCAGCAGGTTTCAGTTCCAGGCTCTGTCAAATGGCTCACCAAATTCTAGAGCTGGAAGAGATCCCTAAAATCCTCTTAACTGCAAACAAAACTGCAGCCTGGGGAAGATGTGCCTTGCATAAGATCTCAGTGAGTGAGCCCCAGTGCCACGGGTGAACAGGCCTGCTGCTATGGAGAAGTGCCTAGAATTCAGCCTTTGCTTCTTGGTTGACAGTTTGCTCTGAAGGGTACTTTTTCTACCTTTAATTTTTTTTATGTAACATAAACCTATGTTACACCACCATATGCTACAAGCAAAGACTTCTAGTGATGATTTTATTCAGGGAATGGCCCCATATTGGAAAGTATATTACTTTTCACTGTAAATGTCAAATGAATGGTTGTTTGCGAATTAAACCTCAAGGCCTTATAAACCTTAAATCTCTCACGTGATAATCTCCAGATTCTCAGAAGGCAGAGGTAATGTCTTCTCCTGAGTTGTAACAGTGCCTTCTCATGCATGAGACTAGATTTGTGGTAGGTCAGCCAAATATACCTCTATCCACTCATATGACAGCACTGATGGAGTCCTTAACAAACATCTGGCAGTATCCTAAGTACTGGCTACATGGTTGTGAACAAAACAAATGAGGTCCCTACCTTCTTAGAGTTCACCTAATCTAGGAAGGAAGACAAGTCTCAAATAAACAAGCAAGCAAATGAAGGTAAAACTGCAAGCTAAATGCTGTGGGAAAAACAATCATTTGATTGAAAATTCTACCAAAACAACAACATGGGTCACCATCTCTTTGCTAGGCTGCATGCATCTTGAGGAAAAGCTAAAGGAGAATCTCCCATATCCCTGAAATGAGAGAAGAGTGGGATCAATGGATGGGCAGGTGGTCCAGGCTTTCATCTTCCTCTTAGCTCAGGACTTTAACCTCAAGAACTTTAGATCCCGTAGAGTCTAATCGGGTTCATTCTCACAGATACCCATCGTATGAAGGAAGGTTCAATAATTTTTGTTCCTCTCACACACTCAGATAAAGGGCAGAATTTGCTGCCTACAATTAATACTGTCCCAAGATCTTAGTAAAATATCGTGCTATGGAACAGAGGGGCTCTCTGACCAGTGTGCTTGTTTGTCCCTTGTTTCGGGAAGTGGAATTCTTCGACGGTGCACTCTGATCTTAACAGCTGACTGTGACTGCCCAAGTCCTAGCTGGAGGGCTATTTGTCCTATTCTGACTCCCACAAAGTGGAGCCAGGGATAGTAATTAGACACAAGCCAAAAGTAAAATGAAGATTAGTCATTGATGTGCACATCTTTCACACAGGTCTCTCACTGCAGAGGAGCTACTGAAAAGCTATGCTCTTGACTGGCTGTGAAAAAGCACGCTTGCGTTCTCAGTTTTGTTAAGATACACTCCAGTACAGTTTGAAAATTTTCATTGAATGAAAGGGATACTTGCTAATGAAGCCACAAAGTCAGGAAAAGTGTCAATCAATTTACACATGGGCCAGGCCAAATGGCCTCTCCCAAATCCTTGCATAGAAGAATCATTTAAGCCATTATCCAAGTCAACAAGATTGCAAGGGAAGGTTTTATCAAACTAAGAGGACAACTTCTTCAAGTACTTCAACTGAGGCACATTGTTTTAGAAAAAAATTCATGAGCTTTTTACAGATCATCTAAATATAATCATTTGATAACACTTTGCTAGTCTTTGCTACTAGATGCATAATCAGAATTTTTTTTTACACTGCCTAGCTAATTAGTGAAATTTTCTCAGTTTTAAAAATTGACTCTAATCTGAGGATAATTTCATATGTGAGGATGTACCAGCTCCACTTTAATAGGGGCTCAGTTGGGCTCCCCATTTCCCCATTTACTATATTTCCTACTTATTTGTTAAGTTCTTGGCTGCTCTCCAGAAAATAACTGCCACGTTTCTCTTTTGTCTCATCAGTAAAAGATGAGAATTTTCCAGCTCAACTGTCAAGCTGCCCTCCAGATTTTCCATGTGTAATCACTCATCATTCACCGTAATCTTGCTTTTCAGCTTCACTGCCCCGCGCCCCGCGCCCCCCCACCCCCATACTTTCTCAAAGGACTTAAATTGATCTCTGCTAGGAACTGACTCTTCTTTCATAGGAGGGTGCTTGGGGGTGGGAGAGAAAGCCAGGACATCAGGTTCTGAACAGCCCCTCCCTCTTTTACGTGGAATGGTCCTCTGCCCTCCCCTGAGCCCAGCAGAGAACAGTAACAGGATTTTAAGGAATCTCTTGCATTAGGGGAATGGACAGGGTACTGGAATGTAAGGGGGCCAATGGGTTATGCTGTGAGAAGTCCTGAGCCTTGCTAAAGTGTCTGGACTATTATTACGTAGTCAATAATAACTCCTAACTAATATAATACAAAGTTATTTGGCACTATACTGGACACAATATATTTTACCTTACTTAATTCTTACAAGACCTAAATAGTTATTTTTAATTTCTACTTACAGATGAGCAAGTAGAAGTTCAGAGAGCAAAGGTGGGTTAATAATTAACAACACTAAGTTTATTTAACACCTGACTCTGAAACCTAGGCTTTATTTACGGTGTTACGATTTATGATGTTACAATGCCTTTTCACATAGGAACCAATGGAAGGTTTTAAACAAAGAAGGAAACAGCAAAAGAATCCAGTAGTTCATGAGCTCAAATACTGAGCAGTCTATCCTAGTATCCTTCATCAGTATAGGGCCTGTGAGGGTTCATGGGGAGAAAAAGATACAGATGAAACAGCAAGATGGACAAGGTCAGGAATGCTTTCTCCACCAGGTCTTGTCTGTTTCCAGGCAGAGACAGAGGATCCTTGGGAGGAGGAGAAATCCATACCAAGCCACCACTCTGACTTTACAGAGGTTAATGGCTTGGAACGAAGTAGAACTACTTACAACTACCTTCTAAGAGGTAGAAGGGAGCTTAATGTAATACAGAAAGCCCTGAACTCGAAATCAAAATTTATCAGTTGTTTATGAATTGGTTTTGCTATTATTACTCAAATGAGTCAAACTAGTCAAACCTCAGGCAATCCATTTCTCAACTGTGAAACAGGACTGTAAAGTGACAAATGAAATAAAAAGTGTGAAAGCACTTTAAAAATTCTAAAGCCCCGTGGAAGTGAGGAAGAAGTTGCCCCTTCACACTGACCACTCCTGCCTCTGGAAACAGGACTCTCTAGTACTCAATGGCAAGGCTAGGTCCTCTATGTGAGGCATCTAAATCCAGCACTTTGACCTTGTCACTGACCAGCTACTGCCATTTGGAGATTATTTTCCTTCCTGACCCATACCTCAGCATCTCTTGGGATCACCCAGGGGCTCTAAATCTTCTGGGACTCTGTCATCTTTCTTTCTTCTGTGAGCAGAGCACTAGCTCTACGCTAAGTGGTTAGTGCATAACTCTTTTCTTCTGGCATATGGACCTCAGTGAGCTCCATGAGCTCCACTGATTATTGCCCTTTGCAAACTTTCTTCTTTGCAAAACACCAGCACTGTACTCTCAATGGAAGGTATTTCTGTCTAAGCACTGGGAAGCAGCAAGACATAGCAAAGCATCTAACTGTGTGTGTATTAGGTCGTTTCAGTCATGTCTGACTCTTGCAACCCCATGGACTGTAGCCCACCAGGCTCCTCTGTCCATGGGATTTTCCAGACAAGATACTGGAGTGAGTTGACATGCCTTCCTCCAGGGGATCTTCCCGATCCAGGGATTGAACCCACTTCTCTGATGTCTCTTGTATTGGCAGGTGGGTTCTTTACCACTAGCGCCACCAAAGGCTTGCCTAGTGATTTTGTTATTCATTCTGATGAACAGTGGCCTGATCTATCTTGCTTCTCAGTCTTCATAATTTGAACATACCCAAAGACCCCTCATCTGTAGATCTTTCTACAAAGGCACTGGTGCCAGCTAAAATCCAGCCCATACACTCCGTCAGCTGGAGACTAATTCATAATGCTAGGCTGTGCCTCTATGGGTGTGGATGAAGCAGATGGCTGGCAGGTCACATGATCTGAACTGATACTTCCCAAGTCTCATCATGAAATCTACTGACCCAAATTACTCTAAAACCTACTTTTAAATATGGAGGGCACTGTGATGAGTTTCCACTAATCCTGAAGAAGTGGGTTCTTCCCACAGCTGTGAAGCCTCACTTTCTTGTGCTGGGTGCTCTGGGACCAGTCTGGTTAGTCAAATGTCGGTTACCACGTGGATTGGACCATTTCATTTTGCTTGGTTCTGTGGCTGCAAGCTGAGATCCTATTTACAACCAACTAACTATCCAATTTGTGCTTGCTAATAGAGAGAGATATTTAGGTGTTCACATTCGTTGTCTCCATGTGATAAAAGTCCCTAAGCACACATTCTACAGAGGGTTCCCCAGCAGCACCAATGGCACTTGTAACAGACAATGCATTTTCCAGGGTTCATTAAAAAACATGCATGCTGGGGCTTAAAGACAAGAGCAGGTAGACTGGGAAATTATCTCCTTCTTTTAGACATTTCCTCCATGTGCTACCACCATGACCCTCCTTTTTCCCTCCCCAACCCAGCACATAAGGCTGCCAGAGTATAAAATAGAGCAGTGGGAACCCCAAGAGCCCATGGCCATTAATCATCTTCAGAGTCCCTGCTGGGGCACAAAGTCAGATAAAGTCACTCTCGAGGCGACTCCTAAGGCTTGAGTCTCAAGCAACGACATCCTTCTATCTGTTCACGGCTGGAAATTTCCAATTCCAGCTCAGCTGACATCCTAAATCCACAGTTAATGGGCTACCTGATGGCTAAATTTAATTTTAATCCTTCATTCTCTTCCACAGAGCAGTGGAACTGGATGAACTGTCTGGCTCAGTGGTAAATAGGTCTTCCTGGCGTGGAGTAGGCCTTTGTCCACCTTTCTCCCTCCTCCAAGATTAATGTGTAGTCATAGCTTCCTGTGGGAGACATCCCTTTCACGGTTAAAAGAATGAGGGCTGTCAAGAAAGAAGCCCTGAAGGCAAAGCTTGAGGTTGGAGAGGACTGCCTTAGACACAGCAGACTGCAAAGGACAGGAGGAAGGGTCAGGCAGGTGTGAGGTGAAATGCCAGTTTGGTTGTTACCAAGCTCTGCCAAGTGTGAGCAGGTATCAGCATTTCAGTTCTAAAGAGTCACTCCTTTCTCACATGTGCACAGTCCCACCTTCACACACACAAAACCTCAAATGCAAAACCAGAACCAGAGTGCCATTTCCAAGTCTAAAATGGTCTGTGCTTGTGTATTTCGTTGAACGGATTCAGAACAAGCTCTGCTGCTGTGGCTGGTTCTGAATGCATTCAAAAAACCTTATCCATCTGAGAGACTAGGGCAGAGGGTCAAGTGTCAGAAAGTGACATACTTCCATGAAAAGAATGTAATAAAAGCTAATGTGGGAATTCCATTCCTTCTGGCATCAAGAGGCAGATTGACTCATGTTTTACTTTCCTGGCTAAGCACTGAATAATGAAAGGCCAAGGGCGGCTGTGATCCAGAGCCTCTACGTGCCAGGAAGTCCTGACCTTACCTCGTGCCCTGCTATGATGGAAAATGGTAATGGGAAGCTTTCAGCTGCTCACGAGCCTGCATGACTCTGACTGATGTACAGACCTGTATCCGGGAGGAGGTGGGAGCAGAATTCTGGTCATTTTTAAACTGTGTTGAGAAGCCATCATAAGCCTCAGACTTACTATTTAGAATCCAACCCAGGACAGCTTGCTTGGTGACTTGACTTGAGCTGGTCAAGTAACATTTTGTAGAGCAATAGCAATGACGAGGGGAAGGCGCCTGGGCTGGAGTGCAGGATCACAGCCTTCCCGTCCTCCCCTGCGGTCACTCCTGAGAGGCGGCCACGCCCACTGCCTGCCCAGGAAGCCCTTCGCTGAACATGGATGACAGGAAGCCTGGGGGCCAGACAGCAGCACCATCCCTGGGAAGGATCCCACAAGGCTCATGAAGTCAACCCGCATAGTGGACACAAGACCCCCCTACGAGGCAGCTGACTCTGGGCGTGGTGCCCCAAAGTGAAGGGCCCAATGTGCAGACCCCCAGAAATGCCAAGGCTGGAACCATCTCTGCTTTCCCACCCAGCAAGATGGGAAGCAGAAGCGATGGCAACAGGGTGTGGGAAGACTGGGAAAAGCAGTTTCCGGTCTTTTGGTGGACAATAACCATCAAACAGAAAAAAAAACAAAAACCCTCTTTTTCAAATAGAAAAAGATAAAAAGAAAACGGTTTCAGAGACCTAGTCACTCACCAGACTTTTCCTGAAACCACAGGGAGGAAAAGGCACAGTCAGGACATTTATAGTTGGCAAACACTCTGTCTTCACATGGCCAAGAAAGCAGGGTATCGTGAGGGCAGTGGGATGAGGGAGCCACCCTCTGCCAGAAACCCGCCCACCTCTACACAGGTTATTGGGCTTAGGGAGGGAGACCTGAGTGTTCTTATAAATGCTTTATAATGTAAAAGTGGATGGGGAAGAACAGAAAAGGTGCTATCACAGGTATCTTTCCATTCATTTTCTTGTCCCTTGCTATGCCCACATGCAGAAAATAAACCCGTGCCCTCCTCCTCAAAAGTCAATAAAGTCCCCACATGGAATTTGTCGAGTTTACATTATAAAGAATCCCTTCACTTGATGTGCATGGCTACAGAGAAGAGAGATTCCTCTTCGGCCACTGCAGAAACAGCATATATGCTTCCAGAAAACATACATGGCAACAGGTGCAGACCTCTGCTGTAGAAGGGCTCAGCTCTCTCTGAGAATTCAGCTAGGGGCCATTCTCTCCCCTTGGTTCGGGGTGTTGCTCCTGGAACTTGGGCTGGGTTCTGAGAAGGCTCTGGCTGCCAGTGGTAGAAGGGATACCAAGTCACTACTGACTTCTGAGGAGCCATGGGAAGCTGTTACCATGGCGATCACCATCGGTTCTGCTCAGTTGAGCCTTTGCAGAAGCCTTAGTATGGCAAGATTCAATTTCAAGGGGGGAGAGAGAGGGCAGGAGTAATGTTATGTGAATGGTGGACATTCCTAGGAGAAAAAATATGGGAAATGACAATGAAAGCTGTATCCAGAGGGAGGGAGGTCCTTGACAAGCCTATAGAAAGACTCACATGTGGTTCCTGCTGGCCTGAGCCCCTGACCCTGCCATGCAGTGGGACACAGGACTTATTTCGATGTCAACTTACCCCAGATTAGGCCCTCACTCTGCTGTCAGGGGAAACTCTGGCTAGCCCTACTGAAATGATGAGATAGCTGAATTCTCTGGGCCCTTAATGAGGAAAGGGAGGGAAAAGAATTAGGAAACGCGAGCACATGAGCAAGAGACGGCATTACCTGGATCCCAGCAAGCGTGACGAAGGCCAGAGAAGATGGGGAGTGTCCCATAAGCAGGAGAAAGGGGAGAGGAGTTACGCATGGCAAGCTTAGAAGGATGTTAACGAGAGAGAGAGTGTGGATGGAGAAGGATGAGCAAGTTCCCTTTACACTTTGGAGAGAAATGAAAAAAAAAATTCGAGAAGTGACATCACTAAAAGCAAGTGATGGATCAAAATACTCAATCCATCACATACGTGTGGATTCCAGAACCAGAGGAATCCTGGGGTGGTCCCCTGCACTGTACCTGGTCTGAGGACCAACAGAGAGGCTTCGGCTCCGGGGCTGTTAAGGCTTCCCCCTGCTGCCAGCACCAAAGCTACCACCGCCATGTTTCAAAGAGGCAGAGAGAAAGAACAAGACAGATGACACCCCTCCAGCCCATCATCACTGCTCTGGATCGGAGGAGAGACAGCTGCACTGCGGACACGAGGCAGGCATGCACAGAGCCTTCCTTTAACACACACCTCCTCCCCACTGGCACCAGCACAGGCCAGGTGTGTGTGGACGATAACCAAGTCTTGGAAACCGGCCGGTGTTCATCTTCAACTATTTGCATCCGTTATGCATCAACATATTTTGCTGCATATTCATACTTCACAACGTGATGGAGAATGGAAGCATAAGGAAGAGAAATCACATTTACTGATCACTTTGGGTTAGGCCCTGGGCTAAGTGCTTGAAACACATCATTCTGTTTCCTTGTCAGAGATGAGAAATGAAAGTTAAATGGGTTAATACCTTGCTATGTTGCTCTAGGCCATGAAGCTGGTAAGTGGAGGAGCTGGGCTTTCCTGATTCCACAGCCCACCCCCTTCCTCCCACTCTGCCCTGTGACCCCAATGAGCTCTGTTCTTCCTCAAGATGGGGTGGTCTCCTTTCTATATGCTTCTCTCTCTTTGTCCTCTATTTCTTCAGAGCAAAAACTTATTTTTACTGAGATCAAAACAAGAGAGAACAATAGGATGAATAATGTACACAAATGAATTGGTAAAATGAGACAGAAGCTTGACTTTAAAAACTGAAGGGTAAGATTTATCTCTAACAAAAATGGCAGATCTCCTTAGGACAAAGGCAGTCTTTGGTAATTTTTTCCATGAAGGAGGAGGAAGAGGAGCTGGGAGTCCTCTTAGCAGAGCCAGAGTTGCTTTTATTTGTATCTTGCTCTGACAGTCCACACAGGGACCAGATTTCATAAAATCTCCTTGGGAACAGTTCAGTTCAGTCGAACAATCCTGTCCAATTCTTTGTGACTCCATTGACCGCAGCATGCCAGGCTTGCCTGTCCATTACCAATTCCTGGAGCTTGCTCAAACTCACGGCTATCAAGTCGGTGATGCCATCCAACCATCTCATCCTCTGTCATCCCCTTCTCCTCCTGCCTTCAATCGTTTGCTTCCTTGTGAAGGTCATGAGTGACTCCACGTGAGTCTAATGGGGTTAATACACTGGTGCACATAAGGACAAGGGACACTGGAGTTGTCCTGATGGCCAGCCCAGCTCAGGGTCACAAGTCACATTCAGCCTGGTTCTCCTTTGGAGGGTCACCCCTGGCTGGGGCAGCAATGGACACACTCTGCGCCCAGGTTCTGGGAGGTCTCAAAATTCTTAGCACACCTGGGGACCTTTCATCTCTCCTACATACAGAGAGCTCTCCAATTTCAGTCACTTGAGGAACATTCTTAACTCTTCTCCCATTTCTTTCTCTGCCAGAATGGATAGGGATGGAAGCTGGCAGTGTCTGGGGAGAAGGCAGGATGGGTGATCCAAACTTGACCACTTGGACCAGGAAGGTCAAGTCTATGGAGGTGCCTTGTTCCTTCCCTTTCACAGCTGCCATCAACGACAGCAGGTCCCACATGCCTTCCTTGTGCCGCATCACACTGTATAGCTCGTCTTGCATAGAAGACTTGGCTTTCTCCTCTACTCAGAAAGGCTGGAGGGAATTCTACTGTCCCACTGGGAGCGGGTGAAGCCACTCTGACAGTGGAACAAGCTCCAGACAGCGCCCAGAAGGTTGTCATTCATCTTCTGGGGCCCTCTACCCACCAGCTGAAGGAAAAGGCACTGACAATACGCCTACTTCCTAGCTATACCCTGGAGGGCTAGGAGGGCCCTTTCCTGGAAACATTTTTTTTTTCAATGTTCAAAAAAACCCATTTTTTTTCAATGATAAAAAAAAAAAATCCCCTAACGTAATGAACATAGTTAGCTACCTGAATGGTTTAAGACTGTTTTCCTAAGTATGCTACCAAGGAAGGTTGGAAAAGTTTTTCCTTCAGGAGTTTCACATATTAACATGGTTCTTATGTCCCTGGAATAGCTCTGGGGGATCCCTGCTCATGAGCAGAGAATCTCCCCATGCCCAGGATTCTGTGGTCCCCAACTCTGTTCTACCTGCCTCATTTTTCTTTCAAGTGGATCCTTTATTGACAGAATTAAGAAACGTAAGGATATACCAGTTGTCCCTGGTCCCACCCTGAATTCATGGGGGAACACAGGTGAGTGCTCTCCAGGCTCATTCATCTCAACTCAAAGGGAGGAACACCAGGGCTTTTGACTTCTCCCTAGAGTCTTGCCCTGCTCTCCGTTCACCGACCTACTCATTCAGGGCAGGTTTGCTGAAGCTGTAAGGCCCTCAGGAGCTCTGTCGAGGGGCAGCTGGGAAGCAGACTCCCAGGGCAGTATTCGCTGGCACCACTGAATGAACTGACCTTGGAGAAGCCCTCAGATCAGCCAGTCTCAGGAAAGAAGGAGGGAAGGAAAATGGATGAGAAAAAGAGTTACTTACGCCAGAGCAAAGGCCACCAATGCACCAACCACCACCACGAAGTCCAGGATATTCCACAGGTCTCGGAAGTAGGAGCCGTCCTGCAGAATCAAGCCCTGGTCTATCATCTGCAGGAGAAGGATGGGAACAGCCACCGATGAGCCCCAAGGTGCTGGTCATATGGGCCCTGAGCTCTGGGCTCCGCACGGCAGTGTCTCCATTGTCATTGCCTCTAACTCAACCCCACACGAGGATCCGAAGAGCAGGAGGACAAGCCCCACGGGCTCTCCCCACTGAACTGTGAGGCCTGAGGCCCTTTTCAGAGCCACCAGGGCACCCACTCCTTGGCTCCCAGCACCCCGCCACAGCCCTCCCTTTCATTAGTGGCTCAGAGCACCAGGCATTACCGCATATGCACAGATGGGAACAATCCCAGATGGGTGAGGCTGGGAACAAGATAGAAATGCAGGGTGTGAGGGTGGCGGGGAACAGACTGGAGGGCAGTGAGTACGGCTGGGACTATACAAGGCCAGGAAGATTCATCCCTACCTAAGCCTTGGCTGGGACACTGGCTCAAACCAGGAAGTGTGATGGGGAAGTGAGAACAGTCCCCACGCCTGCGGGACACCCACTGCCTGCCTGGGAGGGACCTGACTCCTCCCCGGGCCATGCCCACAGGTCTGCTCCAGTCTAAGGAGAGCCACGTGGTCACATCCTGCCACGACAGACCTCGCCAGGATCTGAGGCCGGAGGAGGGGTCAGCAGAGGCCTTACTGAGGTTCTGTCATTGGCCAGGAGGTGACAGCCCTGGGGAAGGGCACTGTACTAGCGGCGCAGACGGGTGACCCCTGCAGCCCCGGAGTCCAGGTGTGCTCTAGCGGCTCTTACCTTTATAACCATCTCAAAGGTGAACACGCCAGTGAACACATAGTCAAAATACCTCAGCACCTGCAGGACACATAGCGGAGACCATCAGGCTACATACACTCCCCAAACACAGGCTCTCCTGCATGCCCACCCCAAGGCCCGCTCAATTCAACCTCAGAACAGAAGCTCGGAGTTATAACTGCTAACTGATGCAGGGAGGAGAGGAGTCATGGATGCTGCTGGGGCCGCATGATCTGGTGGCCAGGCCTCGGCCTTTCCCTCCGTTAAGTGGTCAGAACTTAACATCTTGGGTCTGAATTGCCCCACAGATTTCTCCCCTGCTGGGATCTTTGTCAGTTCCAATCCTCCACCCCCTCATCCCTCCTGATATCCATCCTGGGCCTCCACAGGTTGTTTCAGCTCCCCATGTGGAGCTGCAGGGCCCCAACTGCCCCTAGGTCAGACTCCACATCCAACACATGGATGGCAGCAGTTGTGGTCGAGTCAATCAGTCGTGCTCAACGTATTGCAACCCCATGGAGTGTAGCCTGCCAGGCTCCTCCATCCATGGGATTTCCCAGGCAAGAATACTGGAGTGGATTGCCATTTCCTGATCCAGGGGATCTTCCTGATCCAGGGGATCTTCCCGACCCAGGGGATCTTCCCGACCCAGGGACTGAACCTGCATCTTCTGCATGGGAGAATTCTTTACCACTAAGCCATCACGGAAGCCCCTTTCAAAGCCCTGGCTGGCTTTTGGGATAAGGCCCCACTGCTGAGCCTAAAGGTAAGCAGTATGGTTGGGGAGTTAGGGTTGGGGTGGGGGCTGGTCTTGAAATGGTTCCTACTTTGCCCCGAGGAACAGGACTGGGCAATTTCTTAAGCCTGTCCCATCTTCCAGGAAGCTTCCTTAGTTCACTGTAATGTTGGAATGGTAGGCTCTGGGAGAGGAGAGTATCAGGGTACCGTGGAGGCTGGCAAAGAGCCCCCGTGCACGCACTTTGTTGCGCTCTGAGTTGGTCAGGACGGGGTCCTCGGCCGCCAGGGCGATGCTGCTGGCTGCGATCACCAGGAGGATGCACATCTCGAAGTAGCGCAGGTTCACAATGTAGTGGCAGGCCCTGCGGATCCTGTGGGCAGCGGACGAGCCCACTGAGCCGGCCCCGCTTCCCTCCCATCCCATCCTTCCGCCCCACCCCCATACAATCAGCCTCCTCCAGACAGCCAGGCCCTGGCCAGAGGAAGCCGTGGGGAGAGCAATTTAATTTCTCAGGCACCACCCTTGATTTAAAGCCCCACTGGGGGAAAGTAATCAGATTGGTTAGAGACTGCAGTATGCAAGCCAAGATACATTATCTGCATGCACATCTGAGCCACCGTGGGGAGCAGCAGCCAGCATCAAAAGACGCACGCTTGGGTGGCTACACATTGCCTTCCACTGTGCCTCAGGGTCTACTCCCCCACTGTACAGAGACTGGGGCAGAGCAAGAAAATCCTAAGAACCCAGAAACATAAAACAGACCTTGATTCTAAGATTCCTGATGAAAGCAGCAACTGGTTTTCCCAAGCTGCAGGTATTTTGATCAAAGTGACTATTTTATAGACTGACTGCATCCTGGCCTCGGTTGGCCAGACATCTCTTTGCTCAGGTTCCTTCCTTCCCAGGGCCATGCCAGAATACTGCCCACATGGTCACTGAAAGCCTTCTCGTCTTCTGAGACCCTGAAGCTGGTCTACGTATACATCTTGCTCACTTCCTGGGCCAAAGGCAGCTTCTCTTTCAACATCCCATCTTTCCTGAATCTAACCTTCCAGATTTTTCCTTGCCCACCTCATCTCACAGCCCTGACTCTGCTCTAAGGAACACACCCACTTCAAAACTGATGTGCAGGGCAGCCAATGGATGATCCAGTTATCCTAAGCTTCCTATTCTCAGCTCAGTCCACCTCTGGAATATTTGGTGACACAGCCCAAGTAGATGTCCTCCCTTCCCAACCTTCCCTGCAACCTACTAACCAAAGAATAGATGAAGGGTCCTTTCCTCTGACATTGCTCATGTTCTATCTTAAATGACTCTTTAGACTATGGGCACAGAGTTCAGAGGCTGCTCAATAATTCCATGACCCACCTCAACTAGTGAACACCCTGGAGGCTTTATCTGGCCATATTCCACCAGGAAGGCTCAGGAGGACGGCTGGACCTTCATCCCTCCTTCCCATCCCCCTGCCCTGGCTCAAATCTTGGCTCAAAACCTCCAGCACCAAAGGAAGGTGGCAATGAAGGGTGTCTTACGGGTTGGTGGTGCTGAAGATGAACATCGAGCTGTGAGGCACCATGGCTTTGCCTGTCTCACGCTTCTCCTTCTTCTGCTGCTTCTTCTCCACCTCCTCCTCATCCTCTCTGATCTCTGCCTCTTTCAAGGGACTGGCTTCTCCATCAGTCTTGTTGCTGACTGCAAGAAGAACATGTGGAGCTCTTCAAAAACCTTGCTACATGCAGAATGGCGCCCTTCGTTTTCCACTGGGGATGGGACGAGAAGGTGGGAGAGGGAGCTAGGTACCTGTGAACGTCAGGGTGTCTGTTAAATTACACTGAATGAAGCCCAGGCTCTCTTCCTAGCCTTACCCCTGCCCTAATTTCAGGTGGGAGAGCCTTTTGTGCCATATAAATAACAATCCTGTTTCCCTAGGTAAAAGAGAATGGTTGTTTCTGTTGTAAAGTTTAGAAACTTACTTCTATCTAAAATCTGGCTTCTTTGTATATATTTACTTAGGGCATTCTTCACGTTGGTACACCTGAACGGCGTATATTATTCCCCTTCTGCAGATGGGAAAACTGAAGTTCAGGGAATTCAAGGACCTTCCCTAAGGTCATACAGCTGGTGCTATGCTTATTGGCTCAGCCATGGAGGATTCTTTGTGACCCCATGGACTGTAGCCCACCAGGCTCCTTGTCCACGGGGATTCTCCAGGCAAGAATACTAGAGTGGGTTGCCATGCCCTCTTCCAGGGGATCTTCCCAACCCAAGGATTGAACCCAGGTATCCCGCATTGCAGGTGGATTCTTTACCATCTGAGCCACCAGGGAAGCCCAAGAATAATGGAGTGGGTAGCCTGTCCCTTCTACAAGGGATCTTCCTAACCCAGGAATCGAACTGGGGTCTCCCACATTGCAGGCAGATTCTTTATCAGCTGAGCTACCAGGGAAGCCCCATACAGCTGGTATACATTCCCAATTCAAAATTCTATCTCCTTTCAATGAAACCACACTCAATGGAAGATTTTAAGAAGCCATGACTCTGTCTGTGGCTGCCCTTCTGGCTGTTCTTGTTCCAGTCCTTACTGATACAGAAATGAGAATGCAATATTCATGCGACGATGGGTCTATGACTTCTCCCAGGATTGAGAGGATGAAGAAGCAGAGACCAAGAGGGGCTGCTGGGCCTCTACTCTATTTCCGCGTGGAAGGCCCAGTGTGGGGTGAGTGGCAGAGGATGAGGCCATGAGAGTGGGGCAGGGGCACCTCTCCCACATTCCCATTCAGTGAACACTTCTGCCCTGGAGCCTTGCGTAAGTAGCAAACCTCCAAAGTCCTGACCCCTTCCAGGTCCTTCCAAAAGGCAAGTCATCCAAAGCGTCCAAAACCCCTCTGATAACACTCTTACCTACAACCAAGGTCAGGGACTAGCCCCAGAATGAGAACAGAAGAGGGTCAAACTTTCTTAAGTCTCAAAAGAGTGTGTGTCAGTTGCTCAGTCGCGTCTGACGTGTCTGACTCTTTGTGACCCGCCAGGCTCCTCTGTCCATGGAATTCTGCAGGCAAGAATACTGGAGTGGGCTGCCATCCCCTACTCCAGGGGATCTTCTCGACCCGGGGATGGAACCCAGGTCTCTTGCATTGCAGGCAGATTCTTCCCTGAGCCACCAGAAGCCCAACCCTCTTTTATGAGACACACACTACTATGACCCTCATAAAAGAGGGTCCAAAAACACTTTCTTATTAGAGCACAAAACTAAACAAGACAGCAGGGGTTACTGGACACGGGAGATTATAAAGTAGTACTGGCATTCCAAAGAATACTTTGAGATGTATTTCACTTTGAGAAGGTGAAGAAATGGAGACAGAGCAGTGAAAGAAAGAAAAATAGGGAAAGAGGACTGTTTTGTGAAAAGAATAAAAATATGGGGGGAAAAAGCAAGAGTGGAATCCCGTGGTCACAATTCAGTGCCACGCGGACAGATGGTGGTGGGGTTATGTAGAGATGGGCGTGGGGTCAGGCACGGATGGGTATGGGGTAAGTGCTTTGGGGATGTGTTTCCCTTTAAGGCCTCACAGATGAATATCCACCACCTCCGGGAACTGTGAGAGAAAGTGTGACTAAAAGCTCCTAGGAGAAAGACAGTCAATATGAGTAAAAGATTCAAGAAATGTTAGCACAGAGGAAGGTCTCAGACGTCATCTCATTCAACGCTCTCACTTCACAGATGATAAACTGAAGCCTCAAGGCAGACAGGGTTTTTGGAGGCCACATGTTGAGCAGAACCAGGGCCAACGTGGGCCTGCCTGCCAGCAATGGTCCCCTAACTTATCAGCTGGCTGAGCACATGGGGGAGGGGCGGCCCAGAGAATATGCCATCAGATATCCACAAAATAAATTAAGTAGCTGAATAGACAAGGGGGTACAGAATCATATGTGAACTCTCTGAAGACTCTAGGGGGACCATGGGTTGAATGACATTTTATGGGTAAAACTTAAGATTGAGAAAATTCTAGCTTAGTTCTCTTGCTGCTGCTGCTGCTGCTGCTAAGTCACTTCAGTCGTGTCTGACTCTGTGCGACCCCATAGACAATAACCCACCAGGCTCCCCCATCCCTGGGATCCTCCAGGCAAGAATACTGGAGTGGGTTGCCATTTCCTTCTCCAAGTTCTCTTGCAAACGGGGCTAAAACTGCTGCTATTCTTTCATATGTTGAAGAAGGAGTCCATCCCACTGGTGGGGTTTTCCTTGCAGCTTTCCAGGACGGTTCCAGAACCATGCCTCCGCTGGCCCTGGGGGGGGTGTGGGTGGTGTGGGGGAAGGGGAACGGGCCGTGTCCTCACTGTGCACCACGGTTGAGTCCACCACGGGGCCCACGTCGGGGATGGTGACAGTGACGCTGGTGCTCTCGGTGGTGGCCTTGTCCGTGTTGGCCGTGACGCAGGAGAGGTCCGGCTCGCTCTGGCTGACCCGGCCCATGTCCAGCTGCACGTCCCCCAGCAGAGCCTGCTCACTGCTGCCCTCCGGCTCCTGCTCCTGCGTCAGGGCCGCGTCTTTCCCCACTTCCAGCTCTGGCTGGGGTGGGACAAGGAGTGTATCGGCCTCATCCAGGGCTCCTGCCAGCCCGGAGCCTCTGGGCACCATCAGACTGTTGGTCCTGTGAAGACAGAGGAGAAGACAGCTGCTGCTCACATCAGGAAGCGATTCTGAAACAGCTGCTGTGCCTGGTGAAAGGGAAGGGTGAGGTCCTTTCTCTCCAGGGCTCTCCACGTGGCCCTGCTGGAGAGCACATGGCACCCGCCGTCTGCCCCCTCACCAGGCAGAGGAGCTGAGGTCCACCAGGGTGGCATCCATCAGCTCACTCCTGCCCATCACGTCCTCCCCACTCCAATAGGATATGCCCTGGTTTCCAGGGGAACAGATCTCACTGCTATTGTATTGACACATACCTCGTAAAAGATGCATTATACAAAAGGGGAAACTGAGTTTCAGAGAGGCTTACACTGGAGAACCCCTAACGTGGGCCACCCTACCTGTCTCCAGGGCGCTCCTACGTCGCATTTACCTCCGTAAGTCCTGGGATCGCTCTCGCTCTTCCTCCTGGATCATGGGTTCTTCGCCCCCGTGGCCAGCCCTGGGCTCGCAGTCCCTCTCCCCCTCGCCGGGCACAGCTTCATCCAGACTCCGCTCCTGGCTGGCGGACCTGCTCCTGGAGGTGGAGGAGGGCTCCCTGCTCTCGGTCCTGACGCGGCGGTGCCGGCTGCGCCGCTGGCTCTGCCTGTGCCGGGCCCGCTCCTCGAAGGTCACCACCGCCTCCCCGCCGCCCGCCTCCGGCTGGGTCGGGTCGCAGTTCCCGTGACAGGGCCGGGCCAGCCAGGGCGGCTCCCGTTTGCCCAGGGCCAGGGGGCTCCTCTGGCTGTCCAGGGCACTCGCCAGGTCCCTGCTGTCCCCCTTGAGGGACCCCCCGCGGCTGACTCGCTCTTCCTCACACTTCTCCAGCCCCAGGCCCAGGGTGAGCCCCTCAATGGGCCGGGGTCTCCGGTAGAGGCTGGGGTGCGCGTTGAGCGGGTTGAGGGGGCTCAGCGGGTTGAGGGGGTTGAGGGGGTTCATGGGCGGGGCCTCCTCCTTGTTGAGGGCCTCCTGGCTGGACATCTGCATGTGCCTCCTCAGCTGGCTGGTTCGCTGCTCCCACACGGACATGTGATGCCGGCGCCTCCGCTCCCTCCTGGCAAGGGGGAGAAGGCGAGGCCAAGATCAGAACTGCTGGCCAAGGGCCGGGAAGGGTGGCCACAGGGGCCCAGACCAGCCCACGGTGGCCAGGGCACGGGGTCAGGGGGAAACACACGGTGGGGGAGCAAATGGGAGAGCCCAGGACCTGCAGACAGGAAGCACAGAAAAATGCGAGGGGCAGAGTGGGTGGTTGGACTGGTGCCCCCCAGTTTTGTGGGGTCTCCCACTCTGATCCCTGCCCTGAAGTAGCTGAGGCAGGGTGGGGGCAGCCCAGGACCGAGTCCCAGTGGCCAGGACCTGCAGACAGTGGTACGAAGGTTGCCAGGTCTTCACTCCCCGCTCCCCTTTGCTTTCAGGGCATCAACCTGTACTCGCTCTGTGTGCGCCAATGGCCCTTAGTTCAAGGTCAGAGGCCTTTCTTCCTCCTGCTCTCCTTCTTTCCCTTTCCCATGCCAGCCTGGGAGAGTCAGGGCTGAGAAGTTCAAGGGCAGGTCCTACTAAAGGGAGATTGACGACAGCAGGGAGCAGACCCAAGTTACAAAAAGTCTGGGCGTGACCCTCGTGGTGATGCGGTGGGGTCTCTTCCACAACCACTGATAAAATCCAAGGGACTCTATGTCCAGGGACCATGAGCAGCTCATACTCAAAACCACCGCTGAACAGTTCAGTTTGGAGGCCTAGCTGACCATTCACGTGGCAGCAGGAAACACAAACACAGGGTGGGCTTCCACGGGTGGTGGAGGGTGGATGCCTACACCTGCACCCCCAGGCGTCCATGGGTGCACCTCTAGAGCCCGTGCAGGGGACGCTCACAGGTGCCCATGTGCATCCTCACTGGGGCCCACACGAACTGTCCACAAGCGCCCGCATGAAAGGCACCCCACTGGCACAAACAACCCACGCCGACACATGTCCACTCACAGGCCACACGGAAGAGCAAACTACACACGGGGTCACATACCTGAGACGCACACCGAGAAAGGCACATGGTGAAAGGTGCGGAGGGGCAGATCCACAAACCATGTGCACGGAACGCACACGCACACGCCACGGCCCACACGGACACGTGCACGCCCGGTGCCACTCTGTCCCCGGCAAGGACAAAGACACGGTGTCCCCGCACCCACACGTAACCACTCACAAACACGCAGACCGGCGCACACATACAGGTGGCTGCTGCGTGGCTCCCACATCGACATGTGGTGTCTTCTCCTCCTGTCTCTTCTGGGGAAGAAAAACGGACAGGTTCAGTTCACCCCCACCTCTAGGACCCGCCAGCCCCTCGGCCACCAGCCGACCTCCAGGGAGAGGCACAGAATCCCCTAGGTGCCTGCTGCCCTCTGTACACGCCCAACCGTCAACTCTCCACGGGACTGGCCTTGGTGCCTTGCTGTGTGCAAACACACGGACCAAATATATTGAAGCGAACATGCAGGCACGCACAGAGTTTACCAATTCATAGACGCTTTGGACGCTCAGTCATCAAGCCCTGCTGGCACTCAGGTTTCACCTAAGTGTCCTTCAGAGATCTATTCTGGAAACCCTGGAAACCTGGATGAAGTTCATCTCCCCCTGTTCATATCTAGGATATTCACAAAGGCATGACTCCCTGGTTTATCCCTCCCATCTTACACAACATGCAAGGAACAAATGCTCTAGCGGGCACACCGTTGGCCCATGGCCAAAGGCAGAGCCACCACTGTATGGGCTGCCATCCGCATACCGCACGCGTGCACCGTGGTGGCCCTGGCTGAAGGCCTTGAGCACTGTCTATTCAGCTGGGTAAAGCAAGTATTACCCTCCCTGGCCTTGCGCAGGGAAAAATCTCTTCTACACACACGCACATGCTCTGTCCTTTCGACCACAAGGTCAATGGAAGGTCAATGGCTGGGTGAGGGCATCACCCACAAAGGCAAACAGGAAAAATGAAGCTGTCAGCACAGGGTCAGCACTCAGGTGGAGAAAGACGTGCCTGGGACACTTGTGGAATAAGCCTGCCCCGGTTCCTGGGGTGACAAACCCAGTCTGGCCCAACGGACCCTGCCTGGACCTGGGAGGTTGGCAAATGTGGCTCCTTCCCTGATGAAATGGACATCCGCCCATGGAAAACACTCAGGGAAACTAGTGCCGCTCAACCGCCACGTCCACATCCGCAGAGCAGCCTGGTCCACGGTGGGCAGGGGGAACAGAGGCAGCTGGTCTGAGCCTAGAGAGGCGCAGGGCACAGGAGCACCCCTGGGATGGATGTGGCCAAGACTGTGGAGACGCCTGTGACTAGGTCCCCAGCACCCCTCAGCACTGGTGGCTGCCATGCATGTGGGGCAGCCATGCCAAGAGGCACGGGGGCTCAGAGAAAGAGGCACACACTCTAGACAGGCAGCATGCACGCCCACCAGGAAAAGTACTTTCCACCACTATGCAGTGATACCCATGCAGTGACAGCTCTGCAGCTATGCAGGAGACCTGGGTTTGATCCCTGGGTCAGGAAGATGCCCTGGAGAAGGAAATGGCAACCCACTCCAGTCTTCTTGCCTGGAGAATTCCATGGATAGATGACCCTGGCAGGCTACAGTCCATGGAGTCGCAAAGAGTTGGACACGACTGATCGATTAACACTTACACCAGCTACTTGCAAATTCTCAAGTCGTCATACACTGGCCCTCCAGAAACACATGTGGAAGAGGGTAAATACGTGGAAGAATTCTCTGCAGGCTCACAAGTGTGTGCATACATATAAACACGCACACAGAGGCCAGGCCAAAGAGAATACCAAACTCTCATTTCCACACAAATCAGATCCACACTTCAAACTTCACTTCTCCACTTGCACGTACAAAGATCCAGATTCACATCCTATCACAACCATTAGTACATCTTCAACATTCCTACAATCACACAGAGAAGCATCTCCCCAATTCACACACATGTGACCTCACACACACTCGGCAAGGACCATGTGGACCAGGACGGGTGGCTGATATTCTTCATTCCAAAGATGGAGAAACAGGGACTCTGAGATGCTAAGAGGTTCTCACTCTAAGGTCACAGCACTGAGGTACAGAGCTATGTCTAGCCCTCAGGTTTTTTGGTTTGTAATAATGTCCTAGCTGCCACATTCGCACTCAGTCATACTATAGTGCGGAAGTCAGGGGTCTTGGCCTGCCTGTTTAAACACACTCTGTTGTTCAGCCAGCAGCACACCCATCACCCCCAAAGCCTGGGATGATTACAGCACTCCTCCCGCCTCACTGTGCCCGGATACACACACAGCTCACTCCCTACGGCCCTGTGCCTACCAGATCTCATTCATTCTTTCATTCCATAAATAGTGAGCTTCCATTCTGGGCCAAGCATCCTTCCCCCTCATATCTCCAAACCCACTCCTCCTCCAGGTTTCTTCATCTCAGGAAATAGAACCACCCACTCCTAAAGTGGCAGCCAGCTCCACCCACCAGCATGTTTGGATACCTGTGTGTATTTATTTTTAGCCCAAACTCATGAGTGCAGGGAAAGTGGGGTAGAAACTGCTCGAGGCTCAGAGAAAATTCTAGGAAGGAAGGAGTCGTTTCATCTTTAACAATCTTTAACGAATTTTGGAGCGAGTTTTTTTTTTTTCCCCTCATTCACAGAGGAGGGGCCCAGAGGCCAGGCCTTCCTTCAGTTTTGAAAGGTGAGAACAAGAGGACAGCCATGCAGGGGAGGGGGCCCCCACACATAAGTCTGGAATGTCCCTATAAGGTGAGGCTGAGGACATTGAGAGCCTTTCACATGAGCTCTGGGAAGGGAAGGGCTCCTTGCTGATCAGTTTCAAGTTAACAGATGACAGGGTCTGGGTCCAGCTGGCCAGATGCCTCAGACCCTCCCCAGGAACATCCCAGGGCCCCTCACACAGTCCTCATGCAGGCCCAGAAGGCCCAACAAGAATTCAGGGTTCTGTGGTCACTTCTCAGCCTCTCCCCCAAAACCCTCCCCCAGTGCCACGCAGAGGTCAGCCGCCCAAAGGGCCCCACGGTCTGCTAGTTCCACCAGCAGCCACCAGGGCCAGGCTGGATCCTCAGAGTCTATACTGGCTGCTCTAATGTATCACCCCCCATTCTCTCTCTAATCCACTCCAAATGGATTTTGTTCCCACTGGGCCACTTAAACGGCTCTCGTGAAGTTCACTAACAGTGTTCATTTTGCCAAATTCAATGCTCCCTTTTATGTTCTCATTTTATGTGATCTTTCAGTAGTCCTGAGCTCCTCTATCCACCTCCTCCTGCCAGAAGTGTGTTCTTCTCCATGTCTCCAGAACACCCTGCTCACCTCGTGGGTTTCTTCTTGAATACGGGGTGCTCTCTGGCCTCTGGCCTCAGCCTCTTAGCCCAGCTCTCCCTGGGTCATCTCTCCTGGGATGACAGCCTAAATGCCATCCAAATGCAAATGCTCCTCCCAATCCTTATTTCTAAGGATTAGAATCCTGACTTCTGAGCTTCAGACTCATGTGGCCAACAGCCCATTCAACATCTTCACTTGTTTGTCTTATATGCATCTCAAATTTAATGCCATCAAAAGGAACATTGGATTTCCACCATCTTCAGGTGAGCCGTAAATACCACTACCACCTCTCCAGGCATCAAACCTTAAAACCTGGGAGAAATGTTTGTTTCTCCTTTTTTTTTTTTTCCCATCTCCACTTCCATCACATTTATTCCATCAGCTCATCCTATTGGTTCTCCCTCCAAATACAGCCTGAATGAGATGAATTCTCATCTCCTCTGTTGCTACTATCATGGTCTAAACCACCACCAACTCTCACTGCTTTACTCTAAGAGCCAATCTCTGTCTTCCTGCCTCCAGTCTGGGCCCCTTCAGTCCATTCTTCACGGAGCAAAGTGACCTTTTCAAGTATAAGTCAAATCCTACCCATCCTTCTCCTCTAGACCCTCCTACAGTTGTAATCAGAACAAAAGCAAAGTCCTTCACTTGAGCCTTTAAAACCTCCCCGGCCATACCTCCTTCTCTTTCCTCTTGCTCCCTCCACACCAGCCATACCGGGGCCTTGCTGGGAATGCTCCATCTTCATAACGTCACACTACCATCTTCTACACATTTAGGTCTCTGCTTAAACATCCTCTCTTCAGAGAACTCCTCCCAAATTGCCCAAAGGTACTGTACCCAATTCCTATTCCTCTGCCTTAGTACCCTGTTTTACTTATTTTACAGATGTTCTATCTAAAATTATTTCTGTGCATTTATCAGCTATCTTGCTCACTGAAATAAAAGTTCTGTGAAAAAAGAGCCCCTGGCCCTGTCTTGCTCAGTACTGTATTCACAGGATGCTTCCTGGCACAGAGCAGGCTCCCTCCAAAGGTCAACAGCTGTGGAACTGAGTACTGGGCTGTCGACACAGGAGCCCGGGGTCTCTGACGTGGGGATAGTGACTCACTCGATGGAAGGCATGTTGGGTGCAGACATCGGGCTGACCTCCTTGGCCTTCTGCAGAGCATGCTTCTGGTTGAAGGCCTCCTCTTCTTCCTGTTCATCCTAGACACAAAGTAGAGATGGCGTTGTCTGGGATCCCCATGAAGGAGAGTAGCTTCCTCGGCCCTGCCCAGAAGGGCTGAGGGAGCTTCTGGAGACCTGGAGAAGCGAGGAAAGCAGAGCAAGAGGTAAAACAGGCAGAGTGAGGTCAGGTTGGCTCACAGACCTCCAGCAACTAGCAGTCAGGCCTCCTGAGACAGCAGCCTCCACAGCCCTGGCGAGGCCAACTGTTCTTGCCCCCATCCTTCCCCACAGGCTCCCCATGTTTCCCCAGGAGAGACTTAAGGTCTACCCCAAACCTCAGCCCTCGGTGGAGGTGGCCAGGGCTATAGAGGTCAGAGGCCAGAGCTGACACTTCTTGGATGCTCTACAGTGTCCGGAAGTGATGGAGAAGGACCTTCCAGGCAGAGACCCTGAGATGAGCACCACGATCCTCATCAGACCCTCTTCCCTACACAGCTAAGTGACCCCCACCCTGGTGCTCGGGCAGGGACCTCAGCCCCTCACCCACACTCCAGCTTATAAATGTCTTTCTATGTGATAATACCAAGGAAACCCAGTTCAGGTAAAATGACTGCAGCTACTAAGAATACATACATCTTCAAAGACTGCTCTGGTTTTTACACACGTCCTTTTGCCTGACCCTTGCTGTCCTCCTGAGAGGTATGCAAGGCAGATATAACATTCCCTTTTATACAGATGAAGGAAGCAACGTTAATAGAGACCCGGGGTCAAGTCTAAGCTAAAAGGGCCAGTAAGTGACAGATGTGTAACTCACAGCTGGTTTTTACACATGTCCATTTGCTTGATCCTTGCTGTCCTCCTGAGAGGTATGCAAGGTAGAATATAGCATTCCCTTTTTTACAGATGAAGGAAGCAACATTAATAGAGACCAGGGGTCAAGTCTAAGCTAAAAGAGCCAGTAAGTGACAGATGTGTGACTCACAGCCAGCTTTTCAGCTACTAGAGCTTACCCTGTCTGCAGGTAAGAAGATCCTTGAGAATGCAGAGAAGAGCAGGTAACCCTCAAGGAATACATGGAAAAAGCTCATAAACATCACCAGGATGCTATGGATTTTGCCTTAAAACAAATACGTATTATGAGGGAAGGTTTCACTCATCTCCTTAAACAATCCCACTGCCATTGTATCGCCTCTACCCCTGAAGACATGACTCAGAGGAAAGAAAGGAATTGTTCTTTGAGAAATACGGTGTCTGGCTTCTTTGAAACTCATGGAAGCTTCCCCCAGGATGAAGTGAGCACTGGAATACCCCAACAGCCACAGTCCTGGACCCTCTAACCCTCAAACTCAGAAGGGTGAAGACACATGATTGAGGTTACACAGTCACAGGTCACAGGAGAAGAGGTGGAACTTAAATCCAATACTCTGGTAGTTTCTCTATTTTCCAAGTCACAAGCCTGCAAAGGCTATCTTTGAGAGTCTGCAGTGACTAAGTGATCATCTTCAATGTCCAATGAGAGGCCCCATTTGGTCCAAGGCTCCACAAACCCAGTGAAAGTGAACCAGGCTCCCTTCATGGACAAGTGTAGCTCTCCAGGTATCCACGAGCTCCCAGAAGGGGCCTTCCCTGAAGGCCTGAGCCAGACAGTGCAGGCTTCTGGAGGCAACTCCAAAGCCTAGTGGGCACGCAATGGCCCAGAGAACCATTGGATCCCTGGAGAACAAGGCTCACCTTGGTCAGCTCCTGGGCATTGGCCAGGTTGTCCACAGCGATGGCCAAGAACACATTCAGCAGTGTATCTGGGGCAATGAGTTAAGGATGGCCAAGTAAGAAAAGTAAAAGGAGCCCCAGCAAGGCTGAGAAAGCATCTCCATGCCTTTCCTGTCTGGGACACCAGCAGGGACAGAGTCACCCCAAAGAGTCACTTAAGTAGGGACTGTAGAGGGAGGGAAAGAGATATTATGCAGCTCTGTTTGAAGGAGAATACGTTTTCTCTCCTTCCACATATCATCTCTTTGCAACGGATAAAGAAATATACCTGAATCAAACCCCCTAGGGAAGGGGGAGATGGAGGGAGGAGGCCTTTGCACAGCTACAGCCTCTAATTACAGCAACATCCAATAGAGAACCACTGAACAACAAGACAGGTAGGGAACAAGAGGTAGGAGTTCATCTCTCCTTTCCAGGAGGCTGGAATTGAAGCCCATCTAGATCAGTCATGCTAGTCTGACCTTAAAGATGAAAAAAAAAAAAAAATGAGATTCTACAGACTCATTACTATCTCTCAGTAATGGGATGCTAACATTTCTCAATCTTCTTGTCCTGGGAGGCTCCCATATTTCATTTAACAAAATGTCTCAGGGCACACAAGATCATTATGGAGCCCATTTCTATTCCACACTCTAACCTCAGAAGTCCCAATTTTCCAATTATCCTCAAGGCTCATGTGTTATGGAACATACATCTGTTTTAGCACAAAAGTCCAGGTCTGACTACCCTCAGAGTAACAGGAAAATTAAGGTGCCGCTATTAAGGCAAAATGGCCTTCCATTTCTGTGACTCACTGCCTAGCTTTCTTTATATGGGTTTCTTGTGTTTGTTTATAGTCTGCTCTGGCCCTTAGAAGTTTTCAGAGCAGAAAACTTAAAGAACATCTATGCTCTGTGAGACTATGGAAAAGGCAAAAATACATCTGTAACACATGGCTGTCCCCTTTTCACTCGAGTGATCTCAACTCAAGACAAGTCCCACTTGCCCAAAACATCATGTAGAAGTTTCTGGTCTGTGGAATATTCAAGTAAACTATCTCATTTTACTATTTACAACTAACAAAGGACATAGATATTGTTTCCTCTTTTCAGATGTGAAAACTAGAAGCTCAGAGAGGTTAAGTGACTTTCCCAAGGCCACATAGCTGGTAAGCAGAGCTGCTGGGATTAAAACCTAAATCTTCCTTGTCTAGATCCCAAGACCAGTCATGGGTTTGGGAATTAAATGCACTTATTTTCTAGTCTCCCATTAAAATTTAGTAATTGACTCTGATCAACTTATTTCCTCTAAGATTTGTAAGGCAAGGATTAGATGAAATGATGCCTGAAAACCGTTTAGTATGAGGTCTTATGAATAGCACAAGTTATGATAAACGCTAGCTATGCTCAGCAGTATTAGCATTAATCACAATACTAATATTTTTGAGAACTTATTAGGTGGAAGGCTCTGTTCTCTGTTAACATAGAGAACTAACATATGATCCAGAAATCCCATTCCTGGACATATATCTGGAGAAAACCATAATCTGAAATGATACATGCACCCTAATGTTCACTGCAGCACTATTTACAATAACCAAGACATGGAAGCAACCTAAACGTCCATCAACAGATGAATAGATAAAGAAGATATGGGATATTTATACAGTGGAATATTGGTCAGCCATAAAAAATAATGAACTAATGATGTGCAGCAATGTGGACAGACCTACAGAATATCATCCTAAGAGAAGTAAGACAGACAAAGGCAAATATCCTATGATATCACCTATATGTGGAATCATAAAAAAAATGATACAAATGAAGTTATATACAGAATAAAAATAGACTCACGGACATAGAAAACAAACTTATGGTTACTACTATTAAAAGGGAAAGAGGGGAAGGGATAAATTAGGAGTTTGGGATTAACATACACCCATTACTATAAATAAAACAGAAAACCAACAAAGACCTACTGTATAGCACCCGCAACTATACTTGATATTTTGTAATAACCTATAAAGGAAAAGAGTCTGAAAAAGAATATATATATATGCATGTATGTATAACTGAAACATTTTTCTGTACACCTAAAATTAATACAACATTGTAAATCTACTATACTTAAACAAAAACAAATGTTTAAGTAAAAGAAAACATATAATTCATTAATATTATAATCCAGTTATTACTATTTCAGCCTATAATGATCTCTGTCCTCTCTTATTTTCCCCAGTTCATAGTCCCTCCAATCATTTACTATAACAGACTCATATGATTTTATCTGTGATGATAATCTGATAACCTGGATGTTATGATATCCGATAACTGGGATGATACTCTATCTTACTTATACTCATCTTCTTTTACCCAGATAGCAAATGTTCCTTAAGAGCGGGATCCTTGTTTCTCTTAGTACACCTAACACTGTCTACCCCATTGCTACCTGCCCTCTGCTATCACCAGCATCACCACCACCATGGCCACCTCCTCCTCCTCACATGCTGGTCCAGGCCGGCAGAACAGAGCAGCATTTTAAAAAGGATACAGTTTCCAAACAAGGTGAGCACAATGAAATAGATAGCTGACCACATCCCCGAGCTGACCCCGCCCTGGGAGCGGATCCCGTTGTACATCACCTCATTCCAGTCCTCACCCGTCAGGATCTACACAAAGGACATAACAGGCTAATCAGAGACCTGGGCTGGATGAGAAAATGGGGTCAGTGGAAAGGGGAAAATTCTGAGTCTGGGTCTTTTCCATTTACCCTCTTGTCAGGGAGGAAAAAAAGTCACACCCATGAATAATCAACTGCCTTCTGATGTGTAAGAGAATTTTAGCCATTGAAAATGGAAGAAGAATATCAAAAGGAAAAGTTCTATTCCTCAAAATGTAGAATCTCCGGTCTCCCATCCCACACCCCAGCTTTGCCAAGCCTATGGGAACCACACAGATCAGGTGGTCCAGGCACTGATGGACTATTTTCTGGAGCTGCCAAGATACAGTTCCTGAGACAGCAGCATTGTTGGAAAGAGCTTCATGGGCTCCAGTTCCAGAAAACTGAGTTCTGGTTCAGTCTTAGATTCTGGCTAAACAGAGTTCTCCTTTAGCTCTTAGACATCACCGATTTTGAGTTTCCTCCCATGATTAAAAAAAAAAAGATCAGGTGGGGGTGGAAAAGATTCTTCATTAAATGGACATATAAGTTAGAAGGTACTTTAAATTTCATAAAACCAGAAATGTGATGTTACTGAATGTCTTTGACTTAATTAACATCTCTTGCAAACTGACAAGTGCAGGGAGAAGGCCAATGAGGTCATCACAACAGAGCTCTTTTATTATTTATAAGAACAGAGCTATAGAAATCCTAGGAATTACAGTGGTGATGACTACTCAATAAGCAAGAGTACTAAGTACTGCCTGAGAGGAGCCTGGAGAGGAAAGGGAGGATTCTTTTACAACATCATCACCTTGGAGCATGTGCACCAAGGGATCCCAAGTAACATTTTTAACATCCTCATACCTGGAATACAGTCATGATTGCTGCAGGGAAGGTGTCAAAGTTTGCTGAAGGAGTCCCATCATTAAAGTTGAACCTGAAAAGGAGATTCAGAGAGAATGAAATGAAAATCTCACACACCAAGTTTTCCCTTCCTAAAATTATGCCATTTTCATCACTCCTTTCCCCTTTCTTCACATCCCTGTCTTCCCTATTCTCCTTCCATTCCAGTAACTTACAAAGATGGTTTTAATGACTACTACTAAGAACTACCAGGGCTTCCCTGGTGGCTCAGGGGTTAAAGCGCCTGCCTGCAATGCGGGAGACCTGGATTCAATCCCTGGGTCAGGAAGATTCCCTGGAGAAGGAAATGGCAACCCACTTCAGTATTCTTGCCTGCAGAATCCCATGGACAGAGGAGCCTGGTGGGCTACAGTCCATGGGGTCGCAAAGAGTCGGACACAACTCATCGACTTCACTTTCGCTTCACCAGGAACTGTGCTCTTGAAGGGCACTGGTGATGGGATCTGGACTGATCTTGACTTGTAAGACCCCAAGCTTTCAGAGGCAGCTCCAAAGGGGCACCTTTCAGGGGCAGCTCCAAAGGGAGAGGTCCCCTCAATAAGAACCCCATATGGTGTGGAGGGATTAAAAACAGAGACATTAGTTTCACACATAACATGCATGGTTGATATGGGCCATGAACACGAACAAACACATGGTAACATGGTGAACAAACTGGTGACCCCAGAGCTCACAGGATGAAGTTGAGGTTTTGAGGCTGCTTTGGCTGGAAACTTCATTGGCGCTTACCTGCCCCCAAACAGCTGCATTCCTAGGAGAGCAAAGACAACGATGAAGAGGAAAAGGAGGAAGAGTAAACTGATGATAGACTTCATGGAACTCATCAAGGAGACCACCAAATTCCGGAGGGATGCCCAATACCTACAAAAACCCAGACAGCGTTACAGCGGCAAGTTCAGTCAGTTCAGTTCAGTTGCTCAGTCGTGTCCGACTCTTTGAGACCCTATGAACCGCAGCACGCCAGGCCTCCTTGTCCATCACCAACTCCTGGAGTCCATCCAAACCCATGTCCATTGTGTCGGTGATGCCATCCCAACTATCTCATCCTCTGTCATCCCCTTCTCCTCCTGCCCTCAATCTTTCCCAGTATCAGGGTCTTTTCAAATGAGTCAGCTCTCCACATCAGGTGGCCAAAGTACTGGAGCTTCAACTTCAACATCAGTCCCTCCAATGAACACCCAGGACTGATCTCCTTTAGGATGGACTGGTTACAGCGGCAAACTGAGTACCAAATTACCCTCAGGCTCAGCTGGGCATCTGCCTGGAGACCTATGAGATAAGCTGCATCTGGATACTTGTAGGAAGGAGAGATGGAGCGATAATGTGGGTCCCCTCGGGAAGCTGGCACAGGATCTGGCACTCAGGCATTTTCCTGGTTTGGTCTTTGGAGATGCAAGAGAAGCTGAAGAGTGGAGTAGGGGGTGGGGTAAGGAAATGGATCCTGTGGTGAGGATGTAAGGCAATATAATGTGTCAAAGAGGAGCTTCCAGGCCCAGAGGTGGTTGGGAAGAGTCTAGATTTTGATCACTTACTTGGTTATTTTAAATATTCTTAGAAGCCGGAGAGCTCGCAGGACACTGATTCCGAAAGACGTACCAGGTCTGAAGATGGCCCAGACTACTTCAAAGATGCTGCCCACTGTAACCTAAAGAGCCAAAGCCAGCCACGGTGAGAAGAAAAGGCAAAGGGGGGACGAGGGGGAGGGGGAGAAGGGGAAGGAGGTGTTCCTCAATCAACAGTTCTCACTGGGCTTTTCTGAAGTTAAATCTTTCCCTCCCCACCCTGCCTCCCTCATCTTCTTCAAAAGTCGCTCACTCCTTTCTGACTCTTTGCGACCCTGTGGACTATACAGCCCATGAAATTTTCCAGGCCACAATACTGGACTGGGTAGCCATGCCCTTCTCCAGGGGGTCTTCTAAACCCAGGGATCGAGCCCAGGTCTCCCACATTGCAGGCGGATTCTTTACCAGCTAAGCCATCAGGGAAGCCCACCTCCAACAGGACCACCTATTTGTGAAGGTTGCCAAGGAAAAATGAGACTCTACCACTTTTCTCCCCACTGTTCCCCACTCTCCTTGCTAAATTTCCTCCTTCATACTGTAGATTGCTTTACCGACTGCTCTGTCTTTCCTGAAAACTACAAGTCATTCACCACTTTTGCACCGATTTGACAGCTATACTGTTCTTATTAAAACACCTTGAACAGACAGACAAAAGAGCAGTCCTCAAATAAGAAAACAAATTTAAACGAATACAGGTTGCTTTCCAATATAAAAACTTCTGAGAAGGTCCACATTCTCTCACTGGCCTAGAATTTAGTGCTAACAAGAACGTTTCAGTCACCTGTGCATGAAATGGCTTTCAGTCACTCAGGCCCCACACACCTGGATGTGATGGTACTAATTAGTGGCATAGAATCTGATTGCTATAGGAAGCAGCAATGTCAAATTAGCCATTCAATTTGTTTTATGTTTTAATTATATGTTTATTGAAGGTCTAATACATTCCCCACATCGCACTAGGAGAAATAACAGAAATTAATCCTCACAGCAATGCTGAAAAGTATGTACATAAGGGAACTAAGATAAAAATGGTCTTTCACTAGTTCTTATGCCTGAAAATTGCCTCTACCCAGAAGCATATGTTCCAAGTTAAAATGCAGGTTGGCAAGTGCTCAAAATCGTTAGCACCTAACTGGAGATTTGGCAGAAAATGGAGTGGGTTTGGCAGAAGGAGAGGTGGTTCAGGAACCCAAAGTTTTGCAACCTAGTTCTGCTGCTAACTGGCTGTGTGAACTTGCACACGAGGTCCCCTGTTGACTCATGTGTAAATGGGTAGCCTAACTCCCAATACTTAACATCGCGGGCAGGACTGAAAGTGGCAGAGGACAAAAATGTGTGTGAACGCACCTTGAAGGGCATTGATAATGCACACATTTATGTATCGTCATTATTTAGGAATGTGGACATTGGGTGAAGTCTATGTGGGGACTTGCTACTATAAGAGGGTGTGTGTGCATATGAGTATGAATGTTTAAGGGTATATCTAGATAATTTTCTCAATTTTAAACTGAACTAAAAAAATAAATATATTTCTCAGTTTTGATCAAACCACTTTCCGGAATCAAGTCTTTTGTTCTCTCCCAGGCTTCCTCCAAGGTAATAAGTGGTTCAAAATTCAGGCTATGGGGAGCTTTGTAAAACTTACTGAGCTATATACACTGAAGTGCTTACTCTCTGGTGTGCATGTCACACATTTTCGTAAAAACATTAAAAATAAAAGAGCATTTCAAAAACCCAAACAAATCCTCGTATGGCAAGTATTCACTCATTCCTGACCTCCCTTTGGCTAATCCTATCTATCCTCCTTTAATAAATGCTGATTTCAAGGCTTCACGCTGAGCCCCAGAGCAAGGTTCTTATCTCAAACCACAGTATAGCAACCGCAGGCAGAAAGATGGGTGACTCTGGAGCACTTACCCCAAAGTCAAAGCAGTTGAAGGAAGAGTGAAAATAAAGGCGAGGCCCCATGCCATACATCTTCAGGGACATCTCTAGAAGGAAGAGCCCCAGAAACAGAAACTCTGCATAGTCTGAAAGCATTAAAGGCAGAAGCATTGGTTCCATGGATGGCACAGGCTCCTGTCCTCCCTGACCCAATCCCCACCACCTACAGAGGAGCCCTTAAGAGCGGTGGGACCCACACGGGCAGGACATTCAGTGACCATAGACCCGGTCAATGCCAGGCAAAACCTCTCCTGGTCTGAACATGCTCAGACCCAGGCTGAGTCCCACAGTCCACAGGGCAGCTCTGCTCTCTTCTGACAGTGGGTTTGTCACTACCATTTACATGGCAGATGGCTTTTAGGAGAGAGAAAGGGCTTGAGCATAGCTTTGATGAAAGAGCTGGATTTCCTCTCCACACACCCAGCTGTGACAGCCTCTAGGAGACTCACCCGCATCCCGGGGCAGCCTTACCAAGGGTTGACCTATGTAGGTTTCCTTCCTGGTCTGCTAAAGGTATCCATGTCCCTAAGAACTTGTCCCTAGGACTTGGGTGACCAAGACTCCCTAATCATTGAGCCTCCTGAAGGCACTAAGTGAAGGCCCTGGATTATGCAAGGTATAACACTATGTTGTTGACTCATCACTAAAGATTTATTTATCTGATTCAATAATGAAATGACAACTGAAAACAGTCATGGGATAATCCCGACCCCCTGAGGACAACTCTGGTCACAGCATGCTGGAGGCAGAACTCTGGGTGGGCAGAACCACTGCCAAGCCCACGTGACACCTTGCTCTCTTGACATTCACACACCAATCGAGTGGCATTTGTGAGAGCCAGCAGTCACCATTCACTTACAGAGGAGGTGGGTGAGCCACTGGGGCTGGTTGTGATGGACGATGGCCACACAGGCGGTGTTGAGAGCCACAAGGCTTAGCACGATCCAGTAAAACACCTGGGACTTAACCATGTGGCGGATAGAGATACGCAAAAGTCGCTCCTTGTGCCGGAAATAGGAGGCCCCATCCACCTTTGCGCTCTTGATGCTGGCTCGGGCAAGAGGTGTGCCTAGCGGGGGAGAAGGAAGGAGGAGGAATGAGGCTGCAAAAGAGGTCACCCTCCATGACAAAGGGGCATTCAGAAGTCCAGATGGGCACCTTTGGTCCCAGGGCTAGGGGACTGCCACGTTGCAGACCCCAGGGCATCCCCATGTTATGAGCTAAGAGTTTTCACAGCGCAGCAGGGAACTCTGCTTTTCCTCTGGGCACTCTTGGTCCTAGGAAATGGAAGGATTCCCCGGGGCAGGATAGCAGGCATCCAGCCGGTATCTTGAATCCTAATAGGATCCTGTTTATGTTTGTAACAGATTGAGCTTTTCTTTTTAAATATGCTTCAGGCACTGGAGTCATCCTGCTGCATTTGTGATTTTTCTACCCCTGGCAAACTAAAGCAGTGATGAGCTCCGAACGCCTCTTCTGCCTTTCAGGATGAAGTCAGACCCTTCCCTTTTTTTTTCCTGGAGAAGAAAAGTCTGCCATCAGCCAGACTCTCTAAGAGAACCTGGGATAGAACAGCCGGCAAGTTAAAGGGTTGTCAGTAGGAATCTGTTTAAGCATCACATGGAAGCAGGTGATGCAAGTAGGTAGATGTTACTATGATTAAGCAAATGATCGCAGTTTCTCATATGGGCGTCCTCAGTGAACAATATCCCAAAGTGGGTGCTCGTTAGCACATCCAGGAGAGACAGGATACACATGCTGAAGAGATACATCTGCCACACTTGAAGAATCTGGGTTGGATTCTTGGCCCCAAACCCCATGTTTCACATAAACATTATCCCTTGGTCCATTTTATTTTTTTTTCCTTTAAGTCACTGTTGATGAGATTAGATTCCAGCGCCTTTCCCTAATTATATCCCAAAGTTCTGGATTCTTTGGGCTCCCCTCCTCCTTGTGACGTTTCTCCTAAGATAGAATGCTCCATTTCACAGGAGGTCCGGAGCAGTGAAAGATGATCCAGCAACCTCCACTCACCCACAGAGGAGATGTCCACGCAGTGCTCATCGCTGGAGTCCCGTGCCATGGCCTCGGTCCGGCTTCTTTTGATGGTTGCCCTCCGAAGCACTACACCAGGGAAGCAAGGGGCAGAGAGAGGACATGAGAACCACCAGATCAGTCTGGTCAAAACAGAACTGTGGCCTCACGGCACCTGTGACACAGGCACCTGCCTTTAAATACCCGAATCAGGGTGAGAGAAGTTACAAAGGTCTACAGAAACATGGCTGCCCTGCTCAGCAGTGCCTCTGACACACGAGGCTCTTGAATCCCACGCAACAAAGCTCCTGACTCCTTGTGGGAGCTCTTCTAAACGCAGCAGGTAAACTGGCAACCTGTATCTATTTGTTCTGGCTCTTCATAAACAATGTCACTTCCTGCCAATGAAAGTGGTCCCAAGATGCCCCCCGCAAATTGTCAAAGAAGATCCCTTTCTGAGCCACTGGTTGTATGATGGCCTTTTCATTGCCCATTATCAATCACACGCCCTGGAATGAAACAACTCTTGGATTTCATTTTCATCACTTTAAAAAGCATTTAAACCCATGACTCAATTCCCTTCCTTTTAAAGCATGAGGGATTTTATGACAGAGAGACTCGCATTTCAAATCCCAAAGCACCCCTCTTTTCTTTCTTTCTCCTCTTTTGATCAAGAGACATAGCCGCAGACGAGGGGCAGATGAGAGAGCAATGAGGCCTTGGAGCACTTCCTTACCTTCTAAGGCTGACGTTCCAGCATTTTTGTTTTCTTCAGCAAGCATGACTTCCTCTATATGGAAACAAATGGTTTAGTAAATTATCGGTAAATGCCAAATTATTTTGCGAAATGAAAATCCCTGAGGAACAGCTCTGGCTCCAGGGCAATGTGGAGAGACAGCGGAGTTCAGAGCTGGTTGCAGGCACCAGCATCAGAAAGACATCAAGGGTCACAGACGCAGCACTGGAGCATCAGAACAGAAAGGAAGGTCTTTAATGAAGGGGGCATTGGGGGTGATAGGTTAAGATTCAGCTCTTTGTCTGATACACCGTTTAGGAGAATAAACAGCTCTGAGAGCGAGAGTTGATCTTTTTAACTAAAATCCTCCTAAAGTGATAACAATGAAAAATTTCCATTTCTGTTTTCTTTTATCCAGGTTCCTTAAAGCTATTCTAGCAACAGGAGCTTCCATAATTTTGCTTGTTTGCAGAAGCCCCCAGGTCATAACACCTCCCCCTCATTCAGAAGATGAGACCACATTTTGGGGTCTAGGCTACTTCTTTCAGGAAGGGGCGTAGGAAGGTGCTCACGGCCCCTCAAAGAGAGGAGCAGGCTTGTGGGCTTGCTTTTTCTCCCCCCACCATGTCCATCCTGCCTTGTTGAGCAGAGCCTGAGTTGAAGAGGCTTTGGCCCATCATGAAATTGTCCCTGTGACATAATAAAATATAAATATTTGGTTTTTGTTCACCATTCAAGCACAGAGCTTCCAAAGCCCATGGTATGTACTGTCTTTTGTATGCTAATGAGATGACTCACTGCGGGAGAGGCCTAGATAGTGTAAGGGGGGATGGTCACTCAAAAAACCACACCACATGATTAGGTTGTAGCTTTCAGGCTCATCCCCTTTCCCACCTCTCAGGAGCCGAGAGGGGCTTGACACTATCAGTCACCAATGGTCGATGATCCAATCAATCAGATCTGCATAAGGGAACCTCCACTTAAAACCCTACATGGGACTTCCCTGGTGGTACGGTGGGCAGGAATCTGCCTGCCAATGCAGGAGACACAGGTTTGATGCCTGGTCAGGGAAGATTCCACATGTCATGGAGTAACTAAAGCCCATATGCCACAACTACTGAAGACTGAATGACTAGAGCCTGTGCTCCACAACAAGAGAAGCCCACACACCACAACGAGAGTAGCTCCCACTCGCCCCAACTAGAGAAAGCCCGAACGCAGGAACAAAGACCCAGAACAATCAAAAATAAATAAATGAATCATTTAAAAAAAATCAACAACAACAACAAAAAAAAACCCTACAGGATGGGGCCCAGGTTACTGATAGGTTGGTGATCCCATCAGGGTGCTAGGATGTACCTAGATGTGCATGTAGGCTCGGTCATTCACCCATTATCCCTACCCGCTATATCATACCCTGTGTATCTCTTGAATTTGGCTGTTACTGACTTGTATTCTTCATAATAAACTGGTGATAGTTTTTCCTGAGTTCTGTAAGTCATTCTAATGAATTATCAAATCTGGAACCCTTTGAATTTGTACTCAGCCAGGAGGAAGTACAGGTCACCTGGGGACCCTTCTGTGGCTGGTGTGTGAAGGAGAGATAGGCACATGGGGTGGAGCCCTCTGCTTGTGGGGTCTACACTCACTTTGGATGTTAGTGTCAGAACTGAATTGAATGGTTGGATACCCCACTGGTGCTAGAAAGGGAAAGACTTTGTTGGCATTGTGACAACATTATTTGGTTGTTGGCATTTGAAAAACAACCACTCTGTTCCCTGGACTCCCCTCTTGACCTCCTCAGGAGCAGTCCTGTACTCCACAGAGGTGTCATCATGGGTGAGACACTATTTTCTGCCAAGACGTATTAGAATATGCCTTACTAAAGAAGAGAAGCAAAAGGCAAAGGAGAAAGGGAAAGATATCCAATTGAATGTAGAGTTGCAGAGAATAGCAAGGGGAGATAAGAAAGCCTTCTTAAGTGAACAATGAAAAGAAATACAGGAAAACAATAGAATGAGAAAGACTAGGGATCGCTTCAAGAAAACTTGAGATACGAAGGGAACATTTCTTGCAAAGATAGGCTCAATAAAGGACAAAAATTGTAAGGACCTAATAGAAGCAGAAGAGATTAAGAGGAGGTGGCAAGAATACACAAAATAGGTCTTAATGACCAGGATAACCATGATGCTATGGTCACACATCTAGAGTCAAACATCCTAGGATGTGAAGTGAAGTGGGCTGTAGGAAGCACTGCTATGAACAAAGCTAGTGGAGGTGATAGAATGCTGGCATGAGTTGTTTCAAACCATAAAAGATGATGCTGTTAAAATATTGTACTCAATAGGCCAGCAAATTTGGAAAACTCAACAGTAGCCACGAGACTGGGAAAGATCAGCTTTCATTCCAACACCAAAGAAAGGGAACGTCAAAGAATGTTCAAACTACCATACAATTACACTCATTTCACATGTTAGCAAGGTAATGCTCAAAATCCTTCAAGCTAGGCTTCAGCAGTACTTGAACTGAGAACTTCCAGATGTACACGCTGAATTTAGAAAAGGCAGAGGAACCAGAGATCAGGTTGCCAATATTCATTGGATCAAAGAAAAAGCAAGGGAATTGCTGAAAAACAGCTACCTCTGCTTCCTTGAATACACTAAAAACCTTTGACTGTGTGGATCACAACAAAGTGTGGAAAATTCTTAAAGAGATGGTAATACCAAACCACCTTGCCGTCTCCTGAGAAACCTATAGGCAGGACAAAAAGCAACAGTTAGAACTGGACATGGAACAATGAACTGGTTCAAAATTGGGAAAGCAGTACATCAAAGCTGTGTGCTGTCACCCTGCTTATTTAACTTCTATGCAGGGTACATCATGTGAAATGCTGGGCTGGATGAAACACAAGATGGAATCAAGATTGCTGGGAGAAACATTAATAATCTCAGATATGCAGATAACACCACTCTAATAGAAGAAAGCAAAGATAAACTAAAGAGCCTCTTGAAGAAGGTGAAAGAGGAGAGCAAAACAGCTGGCTTAAAACTCAACATTAAAAAAACTAAGATCACGGGAACTGGTCCCATCACCTCATGGCAAACAGATGGGGAAAAAATTGAAACAGTGACAGACTTTATTTTCTTGGGCTCCAAAATCACTGAAGATAGTGACTGCAGCCATGAAATTAAAAGACTCTTGGTCCTTGAAAGAAAAGCTGTGACAAACCTAGACAATGTATTAAAAAGCAGAGACATCACTTTGCCAACAAAGGTCTATATAGACATCCATATAGTCATGTATGGATGTGAGAGTTGGACCATAATGAAGGCTGAGTGCAGAAGAATTGATGCTTTTGAACTGTGGTGCTAGAGAAGACTCAAGAGTCCTCTGGACTGCAAGAAGATCAAACCAGTCAATCCTAAAGGAAATCAACCCTGAATATACATTGGAAGGACTAATGCTGAAGCTCCAACACTTTGGCTACCTGATGCAAAGAGCCAACTCACTGGAAAAGACCCTGATGCTTGGAAAGATGGAAGGCAGAAGAAAGGGGAGATGAGATGGCTGGATGCTATCACTGACTCAATGGACATGAATTTGAGCAAACTCTGGGAGATAATGGAGGACAGTGAAGCCTGGTGTGCTGCAGTCCATGGGGTCACAAAGAGTCGGGCATGACTTAGCAACTGAACAACAAGAACAACATCTCTCAAATGTATCAACAAAACAGACCTTCTGTCGCACATATAGTGGGATTCTGAGCCCCCTATTGAGAGTGGTATGGATGAGCTTTGATCCCCACTCCTGTCTCAGCCATAAGCGAGGGACCTGGAAGTGCCAGCAATCATTCCCTGAGATCCCAGCTGCTGGGGATAAGCATGCAGCAGTTCTATTAAGCAATGGTTTAATTTAAGCACTTCTAACAAGTACAAAGACAAGCATAAAAGGATAAAGTTATTACCATAATTCCACCTGCATATAAAACTGAGAGCACGTAATGCATTTCCCAGGGAGGGGAACACGTTGAGGCTCGGAATGTACCACGCAGGATGGCCATTATAAAGTCATAACATTTAGCTTTCTTTTTTAAGTACAGCCCTCTGGCAAAACTAAGTTAACAGGTTAAGTGTTATTGGTGGGATGCTCCTTGATGTGCACATAGAAGGTTTGAAAGTCACTGACAGCACTGGCTTTTGGAGGCCATCCTTTCAAAATTAGGTACTTGTTAAATACCTCATAGCAACATGAATGACCTCAGCCAGAGAGTCTTTTTCACTCTGCACAGTGTCTGGGGCTTTGGGGTGGGCAGATCCGAGGGCGCCCGAGGCAGAAGGAGGGTGGATGGTGCTGTTGTACCTCTGGGGAGCGCTCGAGGGCTCCTGATGGGCTGGCACCACCCCCTCCCCCAACGTCTTTTGCCAAGTTCGCGCTGGAACTTGTGAGTGTCTTTCCAGGGAAACGTAACCCATATGTCTCTGAATCACTCACGCTCCATTTGTAAAGGAAAGGGCCAGGAAGCACAATTTGACGTCGCAGTGCGTCTTTTTTTCTTAGAAGGAGAAGAGAGCAGGCTTTGCCAACTGGAAGAGAGTGAAGCCTTGGAATTCTGCATGTATTTTGAAAAGCAGAGCCGCAAAGAGCAACATCCTGAGCCCCCTGACCCTGAAGGGGGCCGTGGGAAGGGCGCAGAGGGTTCTCTTTGGGGTTTGCTGCCAGCCTGCTCACTAGGGTGGTCTGTCAGATGGCTCCCTTGCCCAGGAAGCCAAGGGCAGTTGGGAGCTTCAAGCTGCCAGGCTGGCCTGGAGGCAAATCTGTTGAGTTACTGTTCTGAGAAGAGGGAGGGATGATTCAAGTCCATGTCCACACAAGAGTCTCAGAGGAGCAAGGATGAAATGGGGAGTACAGTCACCATTCCATGGCTCTTGCTTCCAGAAGCAGCAAAGAAATGCAGATAGTCCCAAATGAGGAGTGGCTTTTATTTGGCTTTGGCATGGCACTTTGCATCATTCCTGCTCTCTCACCCGACAGATGATCAAACGTTGACTCCTGAGCTGAGAGAGCCTGTATGTGTTGTGGTCAGAATAGGAGTCATAGCATCCATCATTCCAAAGCTTAGAGAAGAATAAGGGTCAGGCCACTAAGTACCCAATCCTATTCCAAATTCTTCCCAAGAGATCTCTTTGTGCTCTGCTTTTCTACCAGGAACAGAGCTAAGATGCTGACTGTTATGCTTTTTTTTTTAAATTAAAAAAAATGTACTCTTTGTTCAGTTAGAAAATGAAGATATATAACACCAATGCAATGCAACCTTTAAAATAACAAGGAAAGCAAATGTATCCTCTTTACTGACAGATATGGGGTGATCGACGCCCCTCATAAACAGCAGAGCCACAGTCACTCTTGAGTTTGGAGGCTCTCTGTGGGTTCATAAAATCAGGATAAACCTGGACCTTTCCTCAGGGCTGGGCAACAATTATTCCTGAGGCTGAGCCATGAGTGAGGAGCTGATGACAGCAAGGAACAGGGAAAACCAGTTCTCGGCATCATCTCTTAGCTGGCCTACTGTAGTAGTCTATCGTTCTCCCTGCTCAGGCCCAGGTCTTCATACCGTCTGTTCTCAATGCAGCAACCAAGTGCTTCTATAAATCTTACACAGAGCATGTCCCTTCTCTGCTCAAGACCCTCCTGCGGTTCTCACTTGACTCACAGGAAAGCCCCAAACTTTACAAGGGCTGGTAAAGGTCCTACAGGCTCTGCCGCCTGCTCCCACCATGAGAATGCCTTCATCCCAGCTTCTGCCCTCCCCTGCTCACACCTCAGGCAGCTCCTGGAGCCCTCTGGGTCTCCTCCCACATTGCAGCCAGGACGCTGGGGTATGCTTCCTTCAGGGCTCCCTGCGGCTCACCCTCTTATCTCCTTCACACCTCTTCCCAGATAGGTCTACGCTGACCCTCCATTTAAAACTGCAACTCACCCTAAACCCCTAGCCCTACCTTGATCTGTTTTCATTGTACTTGAAAGTGGAAACTTTTGTCACTCAGTCGTATCCAACTCTTGTGACCCCATGGACTGTATGTAGCTGTGAGGCTCCTCTATTCACGGGATTTCCCAGGCAAGGATACTGGAGTGGGTAGCCATTTCCTTCTTCAGGGGATCTTCCCAGCCCAGGGATTGAACCCAGGTCTCCTGCATTGCTGGTGGATTCTTTACCATCTAAGCCACCAAGAAAGAGCTTCATTGTACTTATTACCCTATGAAAAATTACTCCTTATTTTGTTCATCACTGCCTTCCCAGCTCTAGGGTAGTTGAGCTCCACGAGAGTCGAGCTCTGGCTCACTGCTGTATCACAAATGCCTAGAACTGGACTTGGCACAAAGTACGCCCTCAATAAATATCGTGGACTGAATGGACTATTGTTAGTAGTAACAGTAGTAGTGTGAAATGGCATCAGCCCAGACTTTGCTCTCGCGCTGGGTTATGTGATCTTCTACTCAGCTCACCTTGCTGAAATGTCTGCCTCATGAAAGGTTTTGGTAGAAGAACAGGGACAGACTCCAGAGGGAGAAAATGGGACCAGCTGGGAACCCCCAAAGTCACCAAGTCATTTCCAGCTTCTCTCCGCTCTGGTCTAGACTGGCCCTTTGAGCAGAAGTACTGGGAATGGGTACTGGGGTAGGTCCCGGATGTCATCACCAACCTCCTCCAGCCCCCAGGTCTTACCTGCTTTGTCTATCCAGGCGCGGTACCCATTCAGCTCACGCTCGATCTGCTGCTGGCGCCGCAGTTTCATGAAGGCTCTCCGGTTCTCCACTCTCTCTCTCTCTTTGGCAAATTCCCTGTAGACAAAGTGGATAGGATTCACTAGGTTTGGGCAGTGCCATGACCAAAAGAAAGGGTGAAGCAAGCAGGAGAGTGAGTGAATGAGCAGGCACTGTGTATACCCCATTTCCTTTGTCCCAGCCTGCAACTATAATCTTAAAATGTTGCACAGAAAGAAACTTTGTTCAACCTCTTACAGGAAGTCTTCTCAGATCAGTTTCATTTCAGTCAGCACTAAAACTTTCTGCTTGCTCTAATTTTTCTTTTTTTTCAATATAAGTTATCTTCTTGAAATAAAATGCAATAAAGCTAGAAATCAATAACAAAAAGACAACTAGAAAACACTCATATATTTGGAAATGAATGAATACACCATTAAGAAATCCCTCAATCAAAGAAAAAAATTAAATAGAAATTAGAAAATAACTGAATCATACTTATAAAACTTGTACTATGAGTATATTTCAGGTTCTTGGAAAGAAACTTACACTAGAATACTATTTTTAAAAGCTGATATTAATAACATTTGCATTAATTTCCTTTTTTGTACTTATAAAGGTGAGATTTATTTTTTTTTAATCTTACTATAGTATGGTTGCTTTACAATGTTTTTGCCGTATAACAAAGTGCCTGATCTCATCTGCTTGCTCTGTTTTGAAAGCTACTGATTTAGTAATGTGACGAGCTAGGTTCCAGAATGCTATATATTATGTGGCTCTGGCTACAACAGAAAGTCAACCCTCTGAGGGGTCAAACTATCCTTTATGCTTTTAATAACAACAGTGACTACTGTCTATTGAGTGATGATTATGTGCCAGTCCTATATGAAGTTTTTCATATCCATTAACTCATTTGATCTTCACAATCACCCTATGAAGTAAGCACTATTAAAACCCTATTTAACAGACAGGGAACCAAGGCTTAGGGGAGGGCAGTCACTTGTCACTTACTGGGATCTGAACTCTACCCATAATTCTGGTGGCCTGACCCACTGGGCGTGGTGCTTAGTATGTGCTGCCACTGAAGACCATGACACCGATGCCCTGAAGGGTTGAAATGCTGTCTGAAGATGGCTGGTCAAGGTTGGATAAGAAAGGACACAGGAAGGGCACACGGCTCCAGAAGAAAGAAAGTGGGAAGATGGGGTGGGGTGGAGGGGAAAACAAGACAGGGGGATAAAACCAGCAAGAGCATCAGATGGAAGACACAGCCCCCTAACAGGGGACAGAGCCACTCTATGGTAAAAGACGATTAAAACAAACAAAACAACCCAGAAGGAAAGTTATGACCAACCTAAACAGCATATTAAAAAGCAGAGACATTACTTTGCCAACAAAGGTCCATCTAGTCAAGGCTATGGTTTTTCCAGTGGTCATGTATGGATGTGAGAGTTGGACTGTAAAGAAAGCTGAGCGCCGAAAAATTGATACTTTTGAAATGTGTTGGAGAAGACTCTTGAGAGTCCCTTGGACTGCAAGGAGATTCAACCAGTCCATTCTAAAGGAGATCAGTCCTGGGTGTTCACTGGAAGGACTGATGCTGAAGCTGAAACTCCAATATTTTGGCCACCTGATGTGAAGAGCTGACTCATTGGAAAAGACCCTGATGCTGGGAGGGATTGGGGGCAGGAGGAGAAGGGGACAACAGAGGATGAGATGGCTGGATGGCATCACCAACTCGATGGACATGAGTTTGGGTAAACTCTGGGAGTTGGTGATGGACAGGTAGGCCTGGCGTGCTGCAATTCATGGGGTCGCAAAGAGTCAGACACGACTGAGCGACTGAACTGAACTGAAAGCCCTATGGGAAAAAGAAGAGAGAAGAGGAATGAGGACTTCCTGGCAGACAGGAAGATGGTGAGATTCAACGAGTGAGATCAAGAAATATTCACTGGCTAGTAGGCCACTCTGGAAGCCACATTTGCACCAGTGCCCTTCTCATCATCAAACACCCTTCCAGCCAGAACACCCCTTGCTAGCGCAGTGCCTCCTGGCCATGGCTCACACATTCTCCTACTGCCCTGAAAGCTGTTCCACTTATTCATGAGTTCTCCATCAACAAAGAGCAGCAACCCGAGATAACAGATCCCAGCACCCACTGAGGGTGCTCCCTCATGTCCAGGGAGGAGGAGAGGAACCAGGGGCAAAGGTGCATGCCCTGGCCCCAGGGCAGCAGAGGGAGGGGTGCCAATTTACCGCGAGGCAGGGGGATGCCAGTTCATGCTTCATCTGGCCTCTCCTTCCAAGACAGAGGGGGTTCCTTGGGCAGAGGCACCTTACAGAGGTCACAGTCAGGCTAAGGGCCGGGACAAGGCAGACTTAGGAGGAGAAATTCTCCTGGACTTGGTGTCAGGTTCAGTGGGTTCTCCTAAGGGTGTCTTGAGGGATGGGAGAGTTGATTAGGACCAGCGAGAGTCAGGGTAACAGAATTTAACCCATGGAGCACCTCTTTTTTTCCACCGACTCCTCTGGATTTCAGCAAGTAAGAAAGTAACAAGGAGCTAGCTTGGTTCATGGTGTTACCACCTACCAAAGTTCTTACCTTTGGTTCTTTGTCTTTCTATCCCTGTCATTGTTTTGTTGGTTCTATCTTCAAAATGGCACTTGGATCCACCCTCCCTCCTCATTCTTACTGCTTTGGTCTAAGACCTCACCTTTTCCTGCATGGACTACTGAAATAGCAGGTACCTGGTCGGCCACCTGCCTCTCTTCCCTTCATTTCATCCATTTCACAGCAATTAGTGTCATCTTTCTAAAATATGCACTGGATCTTACCATGTCCAAACCAGAGTGAGTGACATTTGTGGAGCACTTTCTAATTTCCAAGTACCTGCATCCCCATTTTGTGCATTTAATCTTTACAACCAAAATGAGAAGGCGGCAAAACAGGTATTTTCAGCCTCAACTTAGAAGTTAAACAACTCATTCAAGTTTAACTAAGAGATGGAGCCAGGTTTGAAACCCTAGGCCTCTCTGCTCTAAGAGCCCAGGTTCCCCATATATCTGTCTAGCCCAGAGGCATATTTATATGCAGCTTTCTACCTTTACATAGCTGTGTGCCTTCATGTTTCAACTACACTCTAGGGGAATCCAGGAGGGTTTAGCAGGATGCAGTATTTTGAACAAGACCGTGAAATAGGAGAATTTAAGCACACTATGGGGCTTCCCAGCTGGCTCAGTGGTAAAGAGTCTGCCTGCCAATGCAGGAGACATGGGTTCAGTCCCTGGATCAGGAAGATCCCCTGGAGGAGGCAATGGCAACCAACTCCAGTATTCTTGCCTGGAGAATCCCATGGACTGAGGTGCCTGACAGGCTACATTTCACGGGGTCGCAAAGAGCCGGACACAACTGAACACACATGTACATAAGCGAGCTATGAGCAGAGAAACACAATAATCCTTTAGCATCTGCATTATTACCAACATCTCCATTTTCCAGCTCAGAACACTGAAGCTAACGGGAGTTAAGTGGTCATTTGAAAGGTCAAGTGTCCTAAAATACAGTGCCACTAAGAGGAACCATGACCCTCGGATCCTATAAATTCCCTCTTCTATCTTCTCTTCCTTCACATCTCCTCCACCAGCTGCTAAATACCAAACAGACCTTTCACAGTCCTTCATGGTTAGATCTGGACCTTTCTTTCAAACCTCACCTCCCATCAATCCGATCTACCTCGTGCCTACCTGCAGCCCCACTATAGCCAAGCTCCAGCCCCAGTACACGTCCCACGGTTCCTGAAAGAGCACTGAGGGATCTAAAGGTTTAATTCACACTGCCTAGAACCCAGCCTTACCTGCCTGAGTCTGTTAAAATCCTTCAAGGCCAGATTGAAAGGTCACCTCTAATGTTTAGCTTGCCCCTCTCCCTTGCCTCCAGTCTTCTGACCTCTGCTCTATACCTTCCCTCTGTCTCTTCATAGCTTGTCTTACAGCCAGACCTCTATGGCAGTGAGCTATACATGTGACTGTCTCTCTCCCTCTCTGTGAGCTTTTTGTGGAAACATTCTGTCTTACTCAACTTTGCATCTCCAGGACTAGACTAGGCCTGCTGTGTGGTACTTATTTAATAGATTTTTTTTTTAATGACAATATCTAGGCTGACTTGAAAACCATACTGATAGATCTGCCCTGAATTCCAAAGGCTTAGATGAAGGGATGCAGCATCTCTGCACGGACCCAAGCAGAGCCAGGTGAACTAACGAGAACACAGCAGTTGCCAGGTAACTCCTAGACAAGGCCACCACTGTGTTTCTTTGCTTGGCTCCACTAAAATCTCTGTAGCATTAGTCTATGAAGAGTGCAGCATGTCACCTCTACCCAATCCCCAGAATGACCATGTGGCTTCATTTCCGGAAGGAGAGGCAAGTCATCCCAGCCTAATCTCTCTTTATCTTTGGAAGTTTCCTGGCTCCAGTCTCACCAGCTGGTTTCCCTGCTCTCCTCTGCCACTGCAGGCCCCCGTTTCCTCCCACCCTCCCACCTGGCATCCTACAGGCCCAGAGCCCAACAAATCTGGCTTGGACTTTTTAAGAAGCCTCTTGGCTAAAAGAAACAGAGTGTGCACCAACAGGGAAACTTTCTAAGCAGCTTTCTGCTCGTCAGTGGAGGGGAAGAAGGGCTGTGTTTGGAGGCCTTCTGTATTATGTTTATCAATCAGCTTGTTTTGTTTTTCAGATGGGAGCCCAGGGCACCAAGTGTGGCACCATATCATTCACGGCACTTCCCAGCCCTCCCTTGCTGTCCGGGTTTGTGCCAAGGCTCCTCTCTCTGACAGGTCTGCAGGTTCTATGAGGCCAAGTAGAGTCTGAGTCACACCACATTCCAACAAGGACCTGGGAAGTTTAATCCACAGCCGAGTATTACAGTAGATACCACGGATTACAAAAATAAAATATTAAGGACACCTAATGTTCATAAGCCACATTTGTAAAAGTCTCATTTTCTAAATCGCTTTCATGTAAATTATTTCATGTAGATTTGCAGAAACCCTGGGAGACTCAGAAAGGTTACTTGCTCAAAATGACCAAATTAGCAGGAGACAGAGCCGGAATTTAAACGAATGTCTTTTGATTCCAGATTAAGTGCTGTTTCTACAAGGCCTGAGCTGTCTTCCATGTGTCTAGAAGTCACATTTAAAACCCACAAAGGGGACTTATTCTCCAGTCAAAGGCTGAGGAAAACAAGGACATAAAAACAGAATTTTGTGTTTTTTCTAAAAGGACTGTCTTTTAAATCGAGAGAGCAGCATATAATCCATTGTTCTGTGTTGGGTTAATAAGGACCTAGTAAAAATTTTGTAGCATTAGTCAAGTTAGTGAGGCACTGCTTGAGTTTGTGTATCCTTGCATTCTGGAGAAAGCAGGGACAAACAGGACTTAGCTCCATTACCTGCCCCAAATAAGTGATTATTCTAACCTTAGATACAACACGCTTGCCAGTCTCATGAGCATATATGTAGCCAGACTGAGGAAAGGGACGTGTGCTCCTCCGTCTGGTCCCTCTCTTCCCTGAGGACCTGAATACTCTCTCCTCTTCATAGAGGATTATCCTGGAGTTATTCAGATGACGATGCTTTTGCAAAGATAAAACATATGGCCGTTACCTTACTTAGCCATCCACTGCCAAACTTCTTAATGAAACGTGCCTCAAGGAATGGCCCTATGAATATTTCATTTTATAGAGTTTCTTTGGATTAAGCAACAGGAAGTTCCAAAGGAGAAAATCTGACACGAGAAGAGTGTTCATGTCCCCTAAGTCCACCTGACATTAACCTGCGGCTCAAGGTAAGAGGATGGTGCCTTTTTATTTGCTCTATCCAGTGTGTCTACACCCTAGATGTAACAGAATTCAGACTAGGATGCATCTAGACTTCAGAATTTCAAACCAGGCAAACAAAAATAAACCCTCACGTGATGTAGCATAAATACAACCAAGTCTACTCTTGGAGCGAGGTACTCCAGTAACCTCTGGTGCTAAAAATCTGAACAGTAAACCTCTCTGCCTCAGCTTCCTCTCCAGACAAGGTTGACATTAGAAAAACACAAAGTAAGATCTGCTCATAACCAGAGTAGGAATAAATCTGTTTTAGTCTGAGAGTCCTGAATGGATTCTTACACAAAAGATTGTAAAGTGATAAAAATTCAATGAGATGTCACGCTATGGAATGAAAAGGCAACCTATGGAAAGGAAGAAAATATGTGCAAACCATATATCTGATAAGGGGTTAATATTCAAAATATATCAAGAACTCACATAATTCAATAGCAAAACAAAAACAAAACCATTATAAAATACTCAGAGGAACTAAATAGACATTTTTTCCAAAGAAGACATACAAATGACCAACAGGTACATGAAAAGGTACTCAATATTACTAATCACTGGGGAAATGCAAATCAAAACTACATCGTGTTACAAGAGTTCTTATCAAAAAGATGAGAGACAATTGTTGGGGAGAATGTGGAGAAAATGGAACCCTTTTGCACTATTGGCACGAATATAAATTCGTGCTGCCACTACGGAAAACAGTATGAAGGTTCCTCAAAATATTGAAAATAGAATTACCATATGGTTTAGCAATCCCATTTCTGGGTATATATTCAAAGGAATTGAAATTACTATCTCAAAGAGATTCTGTATCCCCATGTTTATTGCAGCATTATTTATAATAGCCAGAACAGGGAAACAATCTAAGTATCCATCTATGCACATGTACACACATAGACATACAACAGGATATTATGCAGCCATAATAAAGAAGGACATCCTGCCATTTGGGACAATATAGATAGACCTTGAAGGCATTATGCTAAGTAAAATATGTCAGACAGAGAAAGCCAAGTACTGTATGATCTCATTTATATGTGTAACTTAAAAAAAACTGAATTCCGAAACAGAATATTGTGGTGGTTGCCAGAGGTGGGGGTAGGGGCTGGGGGAAATGGGTGAAGGTACTCTTGCCTAGAAAATCCCGTGGACGGAGGAGCCTGGTGTCCATGGGGTCGCAAAGAGTCGGACACGACGGAGTGACTTCACTATCACTAGTCAATAGGTACCCATTTCCAGTTATAAGATAAACAAGTTCTGAAGATGTAACATATAGCATAGAGACAAAGTTAACAACATTGTGCATATTTTAAAGTTGCTAAAAGAGTAAATCTTGAAAGTTCTCATCATAAGAAAAAAATGTAACCATGTGATGTGACGGATGTTAACTAAACCTATCGTGGTGATCATTTTACAATACCTACAAATACTGAATCATCTTATACATCTTAAACTAATGCAGTGTTATATGTCAATTATATCACAATAAAACTGGTGGGGGGATAATCTATCACATTTCATTGGAATACTTCTTTACTAATTCTGTTACTCATAATTTTTGGTTGTCTTTTTTTCTCCCTGGGAAGATAACCTACAGTTACCCTCACAACACAGTTACCACACAGAAGGAAGATGACGTAAAGAGGAGCACAGCTGAGCCTCTATTCTGCTTGTCTCATGTGCATGCAACGTTTGGGTTTCTAAACTTCAGCTACTGGAACTAAGGAGGAGGCTGATCTCACCACACTGCATGGTTAAGTACACTTTTCTTCTTACATCCAAGTTAGTAAATTTACACTTGTGACTGCTTTTGGTTTTTAGCAGTTTATATGAGAGGCATAATTTGTACAAATCAACTATTCATACATAGCCAATTCCATATTATTCATGATTAAAGTGGAAGAATGATAAAGATAATCTCAGACAAGGTTTGTTTATCCATGTGTGTTTATCATGTGTGATTAGGGGGTATGTGAAGTCATATTTAGGTTAATATTAAATTGATTTCTATTTGATGAACTTCCGGACTTATAGAGGAGCCCCAGACAATTCACCCAGCAGCTCTTCTGCCTATTAATAAACTAAAGTGATTGGTACAGATCCACAGCATGATGGGAGGGGCTTTGGCCTTTCACATTGCTAGAATTCTCTATGAGATGACTAACTGTTGGGGATTAGAGTGAGCTTCACTGAAGCCTTGCTCCAACTGGAAATTCCTGCCCACGTTATGTCACCTCAGAGTCTCAGGGTATCTGAACAGGCATCTCTGTATTCACCTAATGGGGAAGATGTTCTGGTAGGTCTGCTGTGAGTGACAACACTCTATTGGAGGACTACATGGCTCCCAGTTCTGGCTTCTAGCTCCAGACCCCTCCTCCTAGTTCAGTCCATGCAGGGAGCTTTGTTTACTGATGCAGAGGCCCTTGCTGTTGTCATGGCAACCAAAAGGAAGATAAAGCCTGCCTGGAGGGGCTGGTCCCTGTGACTCAAAGATCTGTTTACCCTCACTTCTGTACACACTTGTACGCTTTATCACACACACATTGGCATGAACACACACATGCTCAGGCTGGCATGCAGAAGCATATGTGGACGATGGACTCTGCCAAGCTCACAAATGACCACGTGGTCATATTGCTATTAATATTCAAAGCCCACATTTCTAAAGTGCTTCACTGCGTGAGGGGAACCTTGCCAGTCTTCCTGTAACACGCCTGCTTTAGGAAAGAGGATTTAGGTTAGACATAAAAAAAAAAAAACCAACTTTGACCCTACCTGTTTTGAAGTTAACAAAGAAATTGGGGAAGGTCAGACAGGCAATTGTGTGTTGGCAGTGTTTTCATTTCAATTTCACTGGAGAATGGCATGAGTGGGGGTTTTAGTGGCATGAGTTTCATGGCCCGTAAAACAATTTTTTCAGTGTGCTAGGAGCCTGGGGAACCTTTTCTCCCATTTTTTAGAGGAGCAAACACAGCCCAGAGAAGGTAAATACCTTACTGAAGGTCACACGGTTCAGCTGTATTACAGTTATTTACACCTTATCCCTTGATTTGTTCCAGAAAGGATTTAAGGAGACTTAGGATGTCAATAAATAAAGGCCAAAACAGCAGCCAATACTCTAAATGCCATCCAGTGTGGACTCTAATAAGCAGAATGGATGGGCATGCTGGAGGATGAGGAATGCATGAACTGAGGCACTGCGTCACACCATGTCACTTCTCCTTAGAGATCAGGGCCTTTAGAAGGGCTCCTCCAATGAGCAAAAGTCCTTCCCTAAAGCAGAGAAGGCAAATAAACAGCCTTGCACAGAGTGCGATGGTCCACCCCCTGACTGCCATACTACTCCCACAGTGATGAAAGAAAGGCCACGAGTCTCACGGGCCAGAATATCAGGTGGGAGGACCTGACAAGTCACACTCCTGAGTCTTGCCTTTTACAGGCGAGGAACTTGAGGTGCAGAGAGGTCAGGGGGTTGCTGGCCCAAGGCCGACAGTGCCCGTGGCGGCTGATCTAGAGCATCACTTTCATCTCAAGGTGCAGTCAGTGCCATTCACATCTTCATGATACTGCAGTCATGAGACCTCAAGGAGGCAGATGATTTTAAGATGCTGGGGAATTTTGCGTGGACTTTTTTCTTCCTTTTTCTTCTTGACGCTGAGATCTCATTTATTTATTTGAGATAAATAAATCTCAAATAAAAATAAAAAATAAAAGGCCTGGCAATTAGCATAAAGGAGATCACGAAGGAGCTATGTTTCCCTGTTTTGCTTTCTAACCTTGGAGTTGGTATAAACCCACACCGTTACAGCACAATGATGAGAAGGTCTGAAACATGACTGAACTGGGCTTGAATCATGGCTCCATCAGGGTGGGACCTGTTCTGAAGCCTCTCTGAGTGTTTCCTCATTTGTAAAGTAGGAATAAACACCACACCTCTTTCAAAGCATTTTGAGGATTAATTTAAATAAGAGATGGAAAGTGCAAAGTATAGTATCTAGCACAGAATAGGTATTTCAAGTGCCTATTTTAAGTATGTCTGACATTCCTAAGAATGTATCACCATATACACAACCTACTATTAAGGCCCCTATCTATCTATCTATCTATCTATTTATCTACTCATTGTGCTTCCAAAATAAAATTTACTGAGTGCCTACTACCTGGTTAGCATTGCTTTAGCACATGGGGATATAGCAGCAAACATAAAAGCAAAAATACTTGGCCTCATGAAGCTTACATTCTAGTAAAGAAGACTGACAATAACCAGGATAATAAGCACAAATATAGAGTATGCTCAATACTGATAAGAAGGAAAAACAAAGCATAGAAGAAGAATTGTAAGTATGGAGAGAGGGTCTGGGATTTGGGGGTCGAGTGGCCAGGAAAGGCCTCGCTGAGAAGACTTGAAAAGTGAGCCACACAGATGTCTGAGGAAGAGTATTCCAGAAGAGGCAGCCAGGGCAAGCTGTGGGCCAGGAACACTCCGGAGGAGCTTCCGCAGAACAGAAAGGAGCCCATATGGCTGGAGTGGATGCAATAAATGAAAAATCTAATAAGGTAAGCTCAGAGTGGGTAACAGGTCACACGGAGGCAGGGGGCTAGACCACGTAGACCATGGATAATAACCTGACTTTTACTTGGTATCATCTGGAAACCATGGGGTAGGGGGTTTGCAGCAGAGGAGTCACAGGATCTGATTCACAGTTTCACGGACTGTCTCTGATTGCCTGTTGAGAACAGACTGATGAAGGCTACAGGTGAAGGCAGGGAGAGACTTCCCAGGTTACTTCCAGATCATGGCGGCTGCCTCAGCCAGAGTGGCAGGAGTGCCGACACTGAGAAGTACTGGGATTCTGGGTATACTGCGATGTACAGCTAGGAAAACTTGCTGACACCTTAAACATGGACCATAAGAGCGATGTGAGTCAAAGAAGGCACTCAAGGTTTTCTCCTTGAGCAACTAGAAGGATGGAGTTCAATAAACTGAGATGGAAAAGATACCACAAGGAGTCATTTCTGGAGGGCAGACCAGGAGTTCATCTGTGTATTAAGTCAGCTGGATATCCTGACACATTTATGTTGAACATCATTGGGCCCAAGAGCATCAGTTCTCTGTTATCTACATGAAATGTGCCAGTCGCTTCAAACATCATCTGCTGTGACTGAAACAGTCGCTGGAGACTATCTCCACACCATTCTTTCTCCTCCCCTGCCAGCAAGTGTTAGAAAGACGCCAACTGATTTTTATGCACAATGTAATCAAGAAATTGTTGCTACTGCTGCAAATACAATTTAAAACAAAACAAAAACCCACAAATATTCTTGAATGCTGCACTACTTCACACCAATAAGCTTTATCATTTCCTTGTATTAGCAAAGATGACCACGGAACAGCAGGAACTATGAACCCTGTGAAAAGTTTTGGGTTCTCACAAGCTTGTCCTCACAGACTTTCAGGAAGGGAATTAAGGGAACATCACTTTTTTTTAAACCCACTTTGCAGACTGGGAAAATAAAAGCCTGAAGATGTAACACTCTTGCTGCTGCTGCTGCTAAGTCACTTCAGTCGTGTCCAACTCTGTGCGACCCCATAGATGGCAGCCCGCCAGGCTCCCCCGTCCCTGGGATTCTCCAGGCAAGAATACTGGAGTGGGTTGCCATTTCCTTCTCCAATGCCTGAAAGTGAAAAGTGAAAGTGAAGTCACTCAGTCGTGTCCGACTCTTAGTGACCCCATGGAGCAGCCTACCAGGCTCCTCCGTCCATGAGATTTTCCAGGCAAGAGTACCGGAGTGAGTTGCCATTGCCTTCTCCAACAACACTCTTAGGTATATATTATTCCTATCAGTGTTTTCAGATGTGAACATAAACATGTTGCCAGAATTTATTTTGAAGAATCTGTTCATTCTTCTTTAAAACTTAAGATGCAGGCTACATCAGTTCAGTGTGACTCTTGGAGTGACACAAGGTTACAAGGGGGAATTCTGATCTCCCTTCTCTGTCAAATTCTGCCCTGCCCCCATGCCAAGCCGCCCCGCCTCACTTTAGCATACAGACACTTTGGAGGCACAAACGCAGGGACACACATGCTGCTTTCTCCCTCTCTGTGCCTATAACGGTGTGTTTGTCAGTCGCAGTATTTCAGTGAGTTCAAAGCTCTGCGGTGCAGGCAGAAAAAGCCATGAGGGAAGTCAGAGCATTTCATGTTCCTCCTTCTCCCCCGTTTCCACCCCTCCACAGCACTCTAATTACAGTATGAAAGAGGCATCTTGACAGAGAACAAATGGCTGTGTTCTTTTCAGAGACACTTTCTGCACTCCTTTGAGAAGCGGCTGCAATCGGTACCCTCCCCAAAAGGTTTTGAGGCGTGTGAGGAGTGGGTGTGGCTGGGCTTAAGGGCGTGGCTGAGAGTTTATTACCAAGCTCAGCCATTATACACAGAACACTGTGTGGGCACTTGGTACTCTGTGTAAAGAGCCTTGAATTTCCCAGAATCCTTTGTTCCACTTTCCCAGATCATTTAAACATTAAAGGTTCCCTGTACTGGGTTGACCAAAATGTTTGAGTTTTTCTGTAACATCTTATGGAAAATCATGAATGAAGTTTTTGGCCACCCATCTTCCTGGTTCAATATCAAAAGATTCTTCTCTGTTAAAACCAGCCCTTTCTTCTGCTTTGGGATAGACAAGTAGAACCAAAGAGAAGACCCAGAGCAGACAGAATAGGAACAGTGAAGGGTGAGGAAGAGAGCAGACATCTGAAGGAAAAACCAGAGACTTGTTATAGGCTAACATACCACATGTCGACTCACCACACAGAGATGCTGACCAGGCCTCCCCACTCACTGTCTTTTTAGTGTTCCATGAGGGGCTAGACTGGAGTTTTCATTTGCTCATCCATCCATCACATCCTCAGGGTACATCAGAGAGCCCTTCACACTTAATTCCATTCAGATGGGAAATTTAGGTTCACAACAGCAACTATACTAGCTATGACAAACATAGACAGCATATTAAAAAGCAGAGACATTACTTTGCCAACAAAGGTTCATCTAGTCAAAGCTATGGTTTTTCTAGTTATCCTGTATGGATGTGAGAGTTGGACCATAAAGAAAGCTGAGTGCCAAAGAATTGATGCTTTTGAACTGTGGTGTTGGAGAAGACTCTTGAGAGTCCCTTGGACTGCAAGGAGATCAAACCAGTCAATCCTAAAGGAAATCAGTCCTGAATATTCACTGGAAGGACTGATGCTAAAGTTCCAAAACTTTGGCCACATGATGCAAAGAACTGATTCATTGGAAAAAACCCTGATGCTGGGAAAGATTGAAGGCAGGAGGAGAAGGGGATGACAGAAGATTAGATGGTTGGATGACATCACCAACTCAAAGGACATGAGTGTGAGCAAGCTCCAGGAGATGGTGATGGACAAGGAAGCCTGGCATGCTGCAGTTCATAGGGGTCGCAAAGACATGGACACAACTGAGCAACTCAACTGAACTAAATGCTTGCCTGGGTCACACAGTCTATACTAAAATAGCTATACCTCTACCATTTCTGTTCATTGTAATCGTCCACTTGCTGGTGACCCTGAGGGCAGGGACTGTGCCGAACCATTCTTGCTGAGCGTTATACCCACGGTCTCAGCGCAAATGAGCTGCTCAACGAAGTGAGTGAAGGGCACCTCACAGGAGGGGCAACCATTGGACATGCAGCAGGCTCAGGTTCTGGAACAAGAGGTGAGACTGGGTACAGTGGAGTGAGTGGGGCCTGGGCTGTGTCTCAGTCCTGGACCCTGGATGTGCAAGGTCAACAAGGGGCAGGGGGCACATGTGGGTGTGCAACACCAGCTTATTCTTTCAGGAGAAACTTCTTAGGTTCCTCTGCTTTGCTTCTTCTCTATCTCTTTGCTTCTCCTTAACATATGGGGGTGTCCCAGCATCCAGGCCTAGGTCTTCTCCGCTAGCTGTGTTCCCCTGAGATGATCCTGTTGGGCCCACAGAGTCAACATCATCTCTATACTATCAAATCTATGGCTCCAGCCCTAATTCTCCAATGAGCTCCAAACCCATTTATACAACTGTCTGCAGTGTTCAGCAACCTGGGTGTCCAACAGGCATCTCAAACTTAACCTGGCCAAAATCAAATTTATTTCTCCCCCAAATCACTCCTCCTCTAGACTCTCCCACCTCAGTAAGAATATCACCCACCCTAGGAGTCATTATCAATTCTTTCTTTTCTCTCACTGCAACCCCAGTCCAATGCAACAGCAATTCCTACCCTCCTACTGTCTCCCTTAAACTTTTGGCCCCTGAGCCCAAGCTACCTCAGTTTCTTACCTGGATGTTCTCCACCTTCAGTGTCCTGCAGTAACCTCTCTAACTTACTTTCTGTTTCTACCCTTGCCCCAATCCCCCTATTTCCCTCACAAGAGAAAATTAAGGAGCAGCTTTTAAAATACAAATTAGCCATGTTACCCTCCCTGTTTCAGACTCTCCCCTGGCATCCCACAGTTCTCTACAAGACCCCAGATGAGTCTGACTCTTGTCTGTCTCCTTGACTTTAGGGGACCTTTCCTGATTCAGAGAACTAAAATCAGTAATCCCACTACCTGTTACACTCTTTTACAGTCATCTGTTTTGTTAACAACATTTGTTGTTAAAAGATTATTGCTAAAAGATTACCTTGTTCAACTATTTGGTTTTCTGTCCTTCTATAAGATTCTCTGGTGGCTTAGACAGTAAAGAATCTGCCCACAACACAGGAGACCTGGTTTCAATCCCTGGGTCAGGAAGATCCATCAGAGAAGGGAATGGCAACCCACTCCAGTATTCTTGCCTAGAGAATTCCATGAACAGAGGAGCCTGGTGGATTACAGTCCATGGGGTCGCAAAGTGTCAGACATGACTGAGTAACTCACATACACACACACATAAGAATTAACAAGGAGAGGACTTCCCTGGTGGTCCAGTGGCTAAGACTCTGAGCTCCCAATGCAGGGGGCCCAGGTTCAAGCCTTGGTCAGGGAACTAGATCCCACATGCCACAACTAAGAGTTCACATGCCACAACTAAAAAGATCCCACATGCTGCAACTAAGACCCAGTGCAGCCAAATAAATAAACACACACAAAAGAGAACAAGGAATGCAATAGATATTTGTTGAATTAATGAATAAAAGTAACCAAACATGCAGAATTATACATTTTTTTTCTGGAGGTAAGTTACCATTATGAGTCATGACCACTGCAGATCCCATCTAGTGGTAGTGTGATCAATCCCTCTACCTTCAAGAATTAATTCTCCATCCAATTTAAAAGTAAAATCTGCACCATGTCTTAGAACATGAACTTTCAAAACCACTCCAAAGCTGTAAACCATCATCAGGGCAGGCAATTCCTTAGTGTATTCTACTTAAATATTTTCTATTGCAATTGAGACCTTTTCCTTCTGCATTCTTCTGCAGTCTCACTTATGTTTACATCATCTTTTATTTAGAAATCTTTCTGAAGTTGTGCTGTGCGCTTAGTCTCTCAGTCATGCCCAACCCTCAGGCCTCATGGACTGAGGGTTGGACTCAGTTGGACTGGACTGTAGCCAGCCAGCTTCCTCTGTACCTGGGATTTCCCAGGCAAAAAACTGGAGTGGGTATCATTCCCTTTTCCAGGGGATCTTCCCTACCCAGAGATCCCAGGTGGATTCTTTACTGTCTGAGCCACCAAGAATATTTAATAAATCACCAATTTTTTTTAGCTTGTCTTATAGTTAACTGGAGTTCTTCATGAAAATGTAACTCATTATTACTTTATTGAAAATTGCAATGTCTATTAGAAACAAATGCTACAAAAGCCGGTGGTGTATAAGCAAAGATGTTCTCCTGAAAGGCTGGAAAGCGATGGACATTACTGTGTAGGACTACTGTTGGCTACCATACAATGTCCAGTGAGGACTCTGTAGTAATACCTAACACACCCAAAGAAATAAGATGTTCTGAGAGATAATTAAACATGTACTATAGTATAAAAGAACTATATTTGGAGGCAGCACACCTCAGTTTGAATCATAGTCCATGGGAACGTCATTCAACATTTCTGAGGCTTGATTTTCTAATAAACAGCACTGATAAAAATACAAATCTCACCGAGCTGTTGTGTCAGTGGGCTCAAAAGATCAAAAGGTATCCATCATGGTGCAGAGCATGGTACGTCTTAAACATACACAAGTTGAATTTGAATCTGAAGCTCCACGGTAGCTAGTTCACTTAAAGTATAAAGTGCTGAGAGTGGATGACTCTTGCTATTTTATCACCTTGGGATAGTAACTCAAAACAAGTATTTGGGTGAAGGATAATAAAAATCAACACTAGAAAAGAAGGAATATCAGTGAAGTTCAGAGAGGACAAAAATAAATCTTCTGACAAAGTCTGTATTACCAAAGTATTAGTAAACTATTTGGCTGTTTCTCAAGTCTAACTGCTCATCTCATAAATTTCTAGAGAACTAGTCCTCTTGAAGAAAATTAAGATACCAAGGGAACATTTCATGCAAAGATGGGCACAATAAAGGACAGAAACAGTAAGGACCTAACAGAAGCAGAAGAGATTAAGAAGAGGTAGTAAGAATACACAGAAGAACTGTACAGAAAAGGTTTTAATGACTCAGATAACCATGATGATATGGTCACTCACTTAGAGTCTGACATTCTGGAGTGTGAAGTCAAGTGGACCTTAGGAAGCATTACTATGATCAAAGCTAGTGGAAGTGATGGAATTCCAGCTAAGTTATTCCAAATCCTAAAAGATGATGCTGTGAAAGTGGTGCATTCAGTATGCCAGCAAATTTGAAAAACTTAGTGGCTACTGGACTGGAAAATGTCAGTTTTAACTCCAATTCCAAAGAAGGGCAATGCCAAAGCATGTTTAAACTACTGCACAATTGCACTCATTTCACATGCTAGCAAGGTAATGCTTAAAATCCTTCAAGCTAGGTTTCAACATTATGTGAACCAAGAACTTCCAGATGTACAAGTTGGATTTAGAAAGACAGAAGAACCAGAGATCAAATTCCCAGCACCCACTGGATCATAGAAAAAGCAAGAGAATTCCAGAAAAACAGCTACTTCTGCTTCACTGACTATGCTAAAGCCTTTGACTGTGTGGATCACAACAAACCATGGAAAATTCTTAAAGAGATGAGAGGCACCTTACCTGCCTCCTGAGAAATCTGTATGCAGGTCAAGAACCTGCATGAACCAGACATGGAACAAGGGATTGGTTCCAAATTGGGAAAGGAATACATCAAGGCTGTATATTGTCACCTTGCTTATGTAACTTATATGCAGAGTACATCATGCAAAATGCCAGGCTGGATGAAGCACAAGCTGGAATCAAGATTGCTGGGAGAAATATCAATAACCTCAGATATACAGATGATAACCACCCTAACAACAGAAAATGAAGAGGAACTAAACAGCCTCTTGATGAAGGTGAGAGAGGAGAGTGAAAAAGATGGCTTAAAACTCATTCAGAAAACTAAGATCACAGCATCTGGTCCCATCACTTCATGGCAAATAGATGGGTAAAACATGAAAACAGTGACAGATTTTATTTTCTTGGGCTCCAAAATCACTGTGGACGGTGACTGCAGCCATGGGATTAAAAGATACTTGCTCCTCGGAAGAAAAGCTATGATGAACCTAGACAGCGTGTTAAAAAGCAGAGACATAACTTTGTTGACAAAAGTCCATATAGTCAAAGCTATGGTTTTTCCAGTAGCCATGTATGGATGTCAGAGTTGGACCATAAAGAAGGCTGAGGGCCAAAATATTGATGCTTTTGAACTGTGGTGTTGGAGAAGCCTCTTGAAAGTCCCTTGGATGGCAAGGAGATCCAACCAGTCAATTCTAAAGGAAATCAGTCCTGAATATTCACTGGAAGGAGTGATGCTGAAGCTCCAATACTTTGGCCACCTGATGCAAAGAATTGACTCATTGAAAAGACCCTGATGCTGGGAAATACTGAAGGCAGGAGGAGAAAGGGATGACAGAGTATGACATGGTTGGATAGCATCACTCACTCAATGGATATGAGTTTGAGCAAATTCCAGGTGATAGTGAAGGACAGGGAAGCCTGGCATGCTGTAGTCTATGGGGTTGCAAAGAGTTGTACACTAGTTAGTGACTGAACAACAAAAACAGGCCACCTGCAGAAGAAATGACTCTTGCGTAGGACCTTTTGATGGGAATTTCTAGAGAAAATTTTTCCAGAGTTTGGAACAATGAAGGACATGTGTGCAAATGAATGCATTAGAGGGAGAGCTGCCAGCTTAGGCCATAACCCCTCACCGCAACACAGACTTCTAAGAACTTCCAAGCCCTTTTCTTAGCAAAGTTTATCCTAAATGTATATAAAGCCATCATAGGTCTGCTCTTGGCAGAGCAGTGGTACTCAAAGTATAGTCCATGGACCAAGGCCCATCGGTACACTGTACACTGCTACTAGAACATGATAAAATAAATTCAGAAATTAAAAGTGCTTAGTAACTTCTATAATAACTTGATAGATATTTAATGTCAATTTAATTTTAGAATAAAAGTTGACGGCTTATATTTATGTCTCTGTATTTTCATTTCATTATTGCGGCAATCCATTTTTGTTACAATTTCATTTTACAAAACTATCAACACACACTAGACTGGGAATGTTAAAAAGTGATTTTTCACTACAGATAGTTGCATAAGTATTGTCCAGAACAGAACCGATTTGTGTGTGTGTGTGTCTAGAGGATGTGGTATGGAGATCATCATATTAATTACCATTTATTTTGTGCTTATGATGTCCCAGAAACTCTATTAAGTGCTTTAAAAGCACTATATCATTTAGTTTTCATAAAGACACAAAATACATGCTATCATCTCATTTTTAAAGAGGACAAAGGATGTTAAAAAACTTGTTTGAAGTCCATAAGGTGAAGCAGTGACAGAACCAAGCTTCTTTTGACCACAAATAGCTCTAGAGAGGCAGGTTAGAAGCTAGGAGGTCAGTGTCACTTGATGCCCTTATGATTATATTGGTAGCATTCAGTCACATCTTTTCAATGTATCTTACTCTTTTTTTTTTTTTTTTTTGTGCTGTCCTCCTCTGCTTTTTTTTCTTCTTTTTTCTTCTTTCTTTTCTGTCTTCCCTTCTGTCTCTCATCCCTGAGGTCACAAAAACCCCTGGACTCCACTATAGGATGTCCTTGCCCTTCCCTGCTCTGTGAAGTTGAATGGTTGAAGCCATAAAAGGAGGCATGAAATTCACATTCTTAGCATGTACAGGGAGTAGTAAATTTACATTACTCTTTTATTATCAAATGATAGTTAAGAGAAATGAATTCTCATTAAAAGCACCAATTTTCAATGGCATAAATCATGGCCATATCCTTTTGTAAGTTAAATACACTCTGCTCATAAACACTAATCATTTTTTCACATATCTGGCATATAAATATTACCATGGCTTCTAAGTTTAAGTTAAAATATGACTTATTTTCAAATCTTCACTCTTATCTCTTCTGAAAACGTCATCTCTGCATACCTGTGGCTATATCCACAATCAATAAAAGGCACACACATACGATGGGTCAACATGAAACACATGTATAGACAGAGCCCCACTTAAAGGAAAGCTGACACATACCAGGCCGACAGTGTTTCCAGAGGTTAACCTACTGCTTTGCAGTCATGCTTCCTATCTGGGGAAGCAGTAAGTACAGGCTTTATGTCTAAAGGGGCAGCCTGATAGGTTCTGACTCAACAATTTTGCTTAAGTGTGAAGTAAGATAGTCACTATCATGCTAGAACTGTATTTCCACCTAAAGCTGCTCAAAAACTGCTGTATCTAACAGGTATTCTGCAGAGTCAAAAAAACTGACTTCTACTTCAAGCAGAACTATGCACTAATGTTCTGAAATACCTTTTACATAAAATATCCAGATACTGGGTAAATTATAAGATGCATGCTAATTAATACATTCTTAAGCTTACAGGAAAGTAATAGAAATCTCTAAAGCTAAAAAGATAAAAACAGATACATATTATGTAAATATGGTGCCCAGTCTCATCTTTTTAATTCCTAGATGTTTGAATTTTTTTACATTAGAAAATTTTAATTCACTTACATCGAAATGGATCACTGCAAGTATATATAACACAATTAAATTTTTGTGTTTTATCTATGTCCTATAATCTTGCTAAATTTGCTTATTAGCTTAAGTAGTTTGTAGATTCTATTGCTAGATTTTCAAAACATGCAATCTTCCTGTCTGTGAAAAAAATTAGCTTTACTTCTTCCTTTCTGATCTGTGTGCCCTTTATTTCTGTTTCCTATTGTTATTAAAATAGCTCAGAACTACAGGACAATGTTGAACAGAAAGGTGAAAGTGAAAGTTCCTGCCCATTTCCATATCACAGGGGAAAAAGGAATTAATATTTCACCTTGAACTATGATACCAGCTCAGCTGTAGGCTTTAAGATGCCATTTAATCAGATTGAGAAAGTTCTGTGAGTTTTTAATCATAAAAGATTATTAGATTTTGTTATCTTCTTTTTGGGCATCTATTTGAGTTGTTACATGTGCTTTTTTCCCTTTAATACTGTTAATGTGCTACACTGATTGATACTCAAATGCCAAGCCAACCTCGAACTCATGGGTTAAATATCATTATCCTTTATAGTCTGCCAAATTTGACTGATGATGTTTTGTTAAGGAATTTTCCACCCATTTTCATGATAAGTACTATTCTGCAATCTTCTTTTCTAACTACATGTTTGTCAGATTTAAGGAAATCAACCTTGAATATTCGTTGGAAGGACTGATGCTGAAGCTCCAATACTTTGGCCAACTGATGCTGACTCACTGGGAAAGATCCTGATGCTGGGAAAGACTGAGGGCAGGAGGGTAAGGAGGAGACAGAGAATGAGATGGTTGGATGGCATCACCAACTCAATGGACATGAGTTTGAGCAAACTATCCAGGAGATAGTGAAGGACAGGGAAGTCTGGCGTGTTGCGGTTCATGGGACACAACTTCGCAACTGAACAACAATAGATTTATTTAACTTATATGTACAGTAGTACATGATGAGAAATGCCAGGCTGGATGAATCACAAGCTGGAATCAAGATGGCCAGGAGAAATATCAACAACCTCAGATATGCAGATGATACTACTTTAATGGCAGAAAGTGAAGAGGAACTAAAGAGCCTCTTAATGAAGGTGAAAGAGGAGAGTGTAAAAACTGGCTTAAAACTCAAGATTCAAAAAACTAATGTCATGGCATCTGGTCCTATCACTTCATGGCAGATAGATGGGGAAAATGTGGAAACAGTGTCAGATTTCATTTTCTTGGGCTCCAAAATCAATGCGAACGGTGATTGCAGCCACAAAATTATAGGAAGTTTGCTCCTTGGAAAAACAGCTATGTCAAACCTAAACAGTGTTTTAAAAAGCAGAAACACTATTTAGCCAACAAAGGTCCATATAGTCAAAGCCATGGTTTTTCCAGTAGTCATGTATGGATGTGAGAACCAGACCATAAAGAAGGCTAAGCACTGAAGAATTGACCCTTTCGAACTATGGTGTTGGAGAAGACTCTTGAGATCCCCTTGGACAGTAAGGAGATCAAACCAGTCAATTCTAAAGGAAATCAACCCTGAATATTCATTGGAAGGACTAATGCTGAAGCTCCAACACTTTGGCCACCTGATGCAAAGAGTTGACTCACTGGAAAAGACCCTGATGCTTAGAAAGATGGAAGGCAGGAGAAGGGGGTGATGAGACAGTTGATGGTATCACTGACTCAGTGGACATGAGTTTGAAGAGACTTAGGGAGATAGTGATGGACAGAGAAGCCTGGCATGCTGTAGTTCATGGGGTCGCAGACAGTCAGATACAACTCAGTGACTGAACAACAACAATAACAATTTAAGTATTAGGGTAATGCTGTCCACATTAAATGAGTTGAGAAGTTTTCTATCCTCCTCTATAGTCTAAAGAGTTCAAGAAGGTTTGGTATAATGTTTGACAGAACTTATTGAGGAAGCCATGTGGGCTGGAGTTTTCTTTGTGAGAAAATGTTAGATTATTCATTAAATTTAAGAAAAGAAATAAATAAATAAATTTAAGAGACAAGGTTTAAATAAAATTTCAATTTCTCGTATAAATTTTGGCAAATTATGCTTTCAAGGAACTTACCATTTTCTCTAAGTTGCTGAATTTACTGGTATAGATTTACTCATGCTATATCCCTATTTTCTAATATATGTAGGGTCTATAGTCATGATTTCCTTTTCATTCCTAATGTTGATCATTTGTGTTTTCTCTTTCTTTGAAATTTAATTTCAAAGGTAAGTTACACAGCAAAGTAGACAGCACTAAAAAAATATGTCAGTAAACTGTGAGATTAATGTTTTTTTAATGCAGCCCAATAAAATAAAGAGATAGAAAAGACGAAAGGGAGGTTAATACAAATGTTAAATTGGGTCAAGATCTTAAGTAGATCAAGTCAGAGTTCCATAAAGAGAGGGGAGATAGAAGGAGAGGAAATATTTGAAAAGATACCTGAATTGTCTCTGAATTAATGAAACACTCAAATAAATATAGTAAACACAATACATCAAAAGTAGGATAAATAAAAAGAAACCCATAACTAGTGCCATTAGACTAAAACCATATAATACCAAAGGCAAAGTCTTTAACGAATCTTGAGAGATTTTTAAATATCATCATTTATTAAGGGATGCCATTTAGATCTCATCAGTAATTTTGGAAGCCAAGATACAGGGATTATACCTTTAGAATGCTGAGATGAAATAATTGACACATTTGAATTATGAATCCTGACAAACTTTTAAGAATGAGGTCAAAATAAAGATATTTTCAGATAAATAAAAACTGAAGGAACTGCATCAACAGATCTCTGCCAAAGAAAACTCTGAAGGATGCACTTTAGAAAGAAAGAGAACAATTTTTTAAAAAAGTTTCTTCCATTACAGTGGAAGAAAGAATGGTAATCAAATAAAGTGGTAGGCATGTTAAGTATTACATACAATAAATCTAACAAATATATTTGTTTAAAACTGTAATGTTTATTTCTAAATTGTTGAGTTAAAAGATTAGAGGGAACCCCTGGCGATCCGGGGGTCTGAACTCTGTGCTTTCACCTCTGAGGACCCAGGTTCAATCCCTGGTTGGGAAACTAGGATCCAACAGCCATATAGTGCGGCCAGGAAAAAAAAAAAGCAAAGCCCTAGAGTTTCACATTGACCAATAATAGCTTTGAAGCCAAAAATTAGGCAATATAAGTAATTAAGTTTTTATATGACAGAGTAAGAGCATTAAGGTACTGAGTTTACAAAAATTTCATTAATTTGAAATGCATGGAAAAAATTAAAATTCAGCCACTGGAAGAAAATAAACAGAATGCAAATTCATATCTGAAAGAGGGCATAAGTAGACTAAGTGGAAAAAATAATTAAAAAGCTATGTGATCTTTGGGTGATAAGACTATACACTGAAAACCTCAAAAAAAATCTATGTATAATTTAATAGAATTAAGAAAGTATAACAATATTAATGAACACAAATTGTCAATTTCCAAAATCAATGGAAATAGTAGATACCAGAGCAATTACAAAATGAATAATAAAAAGGTACTATTTGTAATAGCAACATGAATCATGAGGTACCAAGGAATAAATCTAATAAAAGATATGTAAGACATTTCTTGAGTTATTAAATGATATTGAAAGACATTAAATAAGGCATCAACAATGAAGATATTTATATGTTCATGGATAGACATATTGTAAATACCAGTTTCCCTAAATCATACTAGAGGATGAGAAGCATTCCAACAAAAATCCTAACTGATATTTTCTTGGAACCTGATAAGGATGTTAAAATTCTTATGGAAATAGAAGAGTTAGCTGTTTTCCTTTACGTGGTGCTGGGCAATTCACTGTCTATATGGAAAATAAATGAAAATAGGCCCCTTTTCCAAATCATTCTCACACACTCACACACATCCAAGTAGGTTAAAGACTTACATACAAAAAGCAAAATTTTACAAATTTTTTAGAACAGCATATAAGAATATCTTTATAACTTTGAAGTAGAGAGTGAAAGTCACTCAGTCATGTCCGACTCTTTGCAACCCCATGGACTACACAGTTCATAGAATTCTCCAGGCCAGAATACTGGAGTGGGTAGCCGTTCCCTTCTCCGGGGGATCTTTCCAACCTAGGGATCGAACCCATGTCTCCCACATTGCAGGTGGATTCTTCACCAGCTGAGCCACCAGGGAAGCCCTGAAGTAGAGAAGGATTTTTCAAAACAAGATTTAAAAAAACATAAACCATAAAAATAAGATAAACATGAGTAAATTAAAACTTCAAATTTCTGTTCAGTTAGGACACCCTAGAAGATAATAATGACGTGCTACTCACTGTGAAGAGTTATTGATACTTCAAGACAAAAACAAACAACAAAAGTAATGTTTACCTGGAGTATATAAAGAACTCAGAAAAAGACCAACAATCCAAAAGAAATAGAGACAAAAGATGGAAACAGGTAAAATACAAATGGGCAATGAACATTTGAAAGCACAGTCAACCTCATTAGGAATCTAGAAAATGTAAATTAAAACCATGAGATGGTGTTTATATACTTCAAGTTCACATAAAATCAGTGGCCAAAAAGTTTGTGTTAACAAGGATGGGGAACAACAGGGTCTCTTATAAACTGCTGGTGAAATTATAAATTGGTACAATCATTTAAAAAAATAATTTGTACTATCTCATGGAGTTGAAGGTGCATATGCCCTATAACTCCAGAATACTACTTCCAGAATTTTCATGGCAACATATTTGCATCAGCAAAAAAAGTAGAAGGATCCATTGAGGAGAATGGATAAACAACTTGCAGCACATTTATACAGTGGAATTCTACACAGCAACAACCCAAGGTGAATAAAAATATACACTTTATGTTCCAATTCATACAAGCAAACAATGATTTATTTTGTAAGGAAACAGACTTAGGTATTCATAGTAAAACTAATGAAAAGCAAAGGAATAGTAAGTGCTACCCCTTGAGGGAAGGTGGGAGCAGCAGTTGGAAAAAGGCCGTTGGACTCCGCTGGTGCCAGTAACAATGCTCTCTCCAGCTTTATTGTGAATAACCAGATACTCATGGCACTTGTGTTTATAGCACATATATGGTACAAACCTTATACAAAATTACATACATATTTGTTCTTTTGTGTATACGAAATATTGTAGACAGAAGGGTTTTTGTGAGTCAATGAAACATGAGTCATGAAAACACATTGCTTCATGGTTATGAGGGTGTCGAGTTACTCTGAATAATAAGGAAAAAGCACTGAGGAGAAGCAGAAGAGCTGGCTTCCAGCCCTGGCTCTGACACCGCCGAGCTATGTGACCCTGGCTAAGCCACAGTCAACCTCGATTTCTTACAAAATCGGGATAATAATTTCTTTTAAAGTTATGATGTGAATAAAGGAATAAAATATATATGCAAAGGTGTTCTGGAAAAGGGAACAAGCCGTGTGTGTGTGTGTGTGTGTGTGTGTGTGTACAGACCCTAAAACATAAGCAAGAAATAATTTTTCTTCCAGTTTAAGAAACTGTGCCTGTCAGCTGCATTCTTCTATAGTTGACCCAATGCCCCTTTTTACAAGAATTTATTAAACACTCAGAAACCACTTTAATATTTACCCTCACCAAGTTCAGGGGTGAGCCTCTGGGCTCTCAGACTTGGCTGCCTGCGTTCACTTAAACAGACTCTCTGTCATGCCTTCCTCCCAAGTCTGCAGTTAACCACCTTCTCAAAGGGCCAAGCTTCAGGCAACTGAGGGGTGGGCTTAACAAGCCAGAGGAGCGATGAGGAACCCCTAGGCCATTTAAGTTCCTAAGTAGCAAACCTGGCTTCTCTGTGTATCACCCTGAGTGACTTTCCAAAGCATATTGTCATTGAATCCAGAGCTCATTAAAGGAATACTAAAGATTAAGACAGAAAAGAGGAAAATCCCAAAAGAAGGCTGTGAAGAGTGGTGCGAAAGTGCCATCTGTTCTCCCTGCCCCGGCACCTGCTGCCCTGATAACTCCAGGGTCTCCACTGCCATCTGGCTAGTGGGGGTTAGATGTTATACTTCTTCCTTCAAGAGGAGCCCTTCTGTACCTCCAACAACTGCCTCTCTTGAAATATGTAAATTAATTGGAGCTTGCTAAAACTTCCCCCGTCCCCATCTCATGTTCCCAATCAAGCCAATCACAATTCCCTTGCCAAGAAGACAGCAAAAGAAACCCAATCATAGTACCAGCAGAGAGCGACAGAGAGTGTGTATTAGTCGCTCAATCGAGTCAGACTCTTTGCAACCCCATGGACTGTAGCCTGCCAGGCTCCTCTGTCCATGGAATTCTCCAGGCAAAAATATTGGAGTAGGTTGCCATTTCCCTTCAGAACAATAAAAATTAGCACTGCAAGGTGCCCAGAATCTCCATTCCTCTTTGAGAGGAGCTAGAGGAAAGTTCACTGGAGAGTCTTTTTAGAATTCTCTTTGTCCCTGCCCCACAAGCCTGCTTCCTGAACACCTCCACACAAGAGAACTCTCCACAGAAAAGCCCTGCTAGTATCCCCACGTTGGCCTGTCCTCTGGACATGTCCTCCCTGGGTTAGGAGGATCTTATCAGTCCTACTAGCTGCAATTCAAGGTGCAGTATCTGGATAGCAATAAGGACTAAAAGAGGCTCATCAACTTCATATAAGCCAGAGCACATCAGCCTGAAAGGTCAACACTCAGAGACCCGAAGCCACTGCTGGGAAATGCGGGTTGTTATTGGCCTCCAAGACTCTGTAATGGAGTCTAAAACCCCTATCTAATAAGGGGCAAAAACTGTGGTCCTTAGCACCAAATCAAGAGCAAGGGATAACAAGGATAGAAGTGAAATAACAAAAGGCTCCCTGACAAGGGTAGATAAAACAATTATCACTGAATAGGAGTCAAGAGCCCTCGATTCCAGTCTAACTCTGCCACTTGCCACTCCGAGGTCTTAGCCAAGACAATCTGTGGGACAGAGGTGACTCTAGTTCAGCTGTGAAATATTTTCTAAGGCCCTTGCTAGCCTGAGAATTCTTAGGTTATAACTCAAATGAAGCTCAACATTAGTCACATCTGATACTCCCAGGAAGTGAAATTTATAGAACTAGGCTTGCAAGGGTGAAGCATATGAAGAAACAGTCCACATTGTATAAAAAGCAAAACAAACAGGGTACAAAATTCATAAACTCTGGAAACCAAGGATAATAAGATGAGGAGATATAGATGAATTATTCTAAACAGTCCTGGAGAAAGTAAAGAAAAAAAAAAAAAAAGAGGCAGCCAAGAGAGTCTGAGTCAATAAGGATAAGGGGACTGACCCCCAAGGAGGAATATGGTGTGGTGGGTTGCTGTTGGTAGAAAGTAGACTGCATTGACCCTTTATAGTTTGTCGTTCACAGGGTCCAGGTTGGTTCCCCTGGAGTCTTCAGAACACAACACTGATTGACTTGCAGGGTATGGTTTGTGGTTGCAAAACAGCTCGTCATGAGGACAATAATAGATATAAAAATGATTTGAAAAGTTAAAAGCGAGCTTTGTGCAACCCAGTTAGGTAAGGAAACATTTTCTTTGCAAACATATACCTAGGGGAAAAAAGGTCTTAGTTTGCTTATTGAATTCTCATTCGGCATCTATTATGCACCAGACATGATGCTGGATGTTAAGTATAATACTTGTATCATAACAGTATGATCCTTTATAGTTTGCAAAAAACCTTCAAGTATCTCAAGAGTAACTCATGTTGTATGGCAAAAACCAACACAATATCGTAAAGCAATTAAAAGAAAAAAAAAGAGTAACTCAGTCTCTGCAAAATATTAAACCCTCCAAGCAATATAGTATCCTTTAATTCAGGCTATCAAACTGCAAATTAGAATTAATCTGTTTATTTCCTGTAACATGATAATAAAATGGCAAAAAAACAAAAACTCAAAATCTTTTGTTTAGGGAGTATATCCATCTAGAATGCAAAGCAGTATTATTACCAAATGAGGAATAAAGCAAATCAGCAAACCTAATGAATAGAGGGAAAAAATCTGACAAGAAACAGCCTCTTATACCCAAGAATAAGAGCATGGAACACAATTTTGTAAGCGACTGAAAAATTACAAGCTGAATAAAATTCAGTAGAAAGTGGGAACAAGAATCAGGAGTCTTGGGTTTCAGTACCAACTCTGCCTGTTTGCGTGGTTGAGGGAATTGTTTTTGTTTCCAATCACTCAGACATAGACTCTTCTCCAGTAGCACTGGATAAAGTGCCGCCTGCTAGACTGGAAAATACAACAATGTGTGAGATACCGTTCTGGTACTGAAGTAAATCCAATCTTCCCAGGAGACAGACAAGTAAAACAATAAAAAATGGCACATGCTATAAATGAGACATGGATGAAATAGCGGAGATAGAGGCTCCAATTCTAAGAGAGGAACAAGGGAAGGTGTCCAGGGAAGAAGACGTGCTTTGAAAAACAAGTGGAAAATAAATGGTAACAACAGCCACTGAGAAAACACAGGCTGAATGATGGGATTTGCTGGCAATGATAATGAGGGCTCAGGATGGACATGCTGAGACTAAGATGTGAGGGAGCTGGAGGTGGGAAGGTCCTGCCCTTCTCGGTCCTTTGGTTTCCTCATCAGTGATGAGGAGAAGTGACTCAAAGATAGTTCGCATCCCTTCTAGTCAGAGCATCTTTGAGGGTTAGTGCTTATTGTAAAGTCCTTGACATATTTAAAACTGTTGTGTCCCACCCTCTCTGGAAGAAAGCTAATGAAAACCTGACAAGGTTGACGGACTAGTGGTCTCAGTGTCAGACCTTGATCAGGCAACGGGGTGACCCAGAGGGCGAGGGTCTGTGGTGACTGCTATGGGGTAAAGGAGTCGTTCATGCTGCTCACATAGTATTTTTGGCTCTCAGCCTTCTCAGCTCCTCAGGCTAGACACGGCCTTACAGCCAGTTCTGGCGAATAGGTTTGAGGACAAACACTTCATTGCTAGGATTAGAGCCTCCAGAGCACCCTTCCCCTTGTCACGGTGTGAGTCAGTGGCTGAAGTACAGTAGGCAATGGGGAAGGAGGAGGTCAGAGAGAGGCTACTCTATCAGCCCAGGTTCATGAGGAAGCATAATAACCAGCCCCCAGTCAACTGGATGATGGACATGAATGCAAGCCAAAAAAGCAACCCATGAGACAGGTATTATTTTCTTTTTATAGATTAGAAAGTTGAGAGTCAATGAGATTACATAGCTTACTCACAGCTAGTAGGCGGCAGACCAGGATTCAGGTTCTTGTCTGTCTCTGTTCAAATACAACCCCGTTCTCCCCAAGGAGTTGACGTGATTTACTTTATTCTGTGGGTTGGAGGAAATTCTCAAAGGTTTTTACATAAGGGAGCAACACGATTAAATCTATTTTTAGGAAAATCGCTATATTTTTGCCAAAGGCTAAAAATGAAGAAGAAACACTATTTGGTAGACTGCGGTGAGAATCTGGGCCTGGCATGATCAAGGGCATTGACAATGGAAAGGAGGATGAACAGACCAATAGACATTTCACAGAATAAAAAGGAATTTGTAGACCAGATAAGCCAGAAATTTTAAAGGTCCTGAAGATGGCTAAGCATGTGTGTCAGGAGAGAAAGGAAGTAGGGGATTTTGGTACCGGAAATTCATTTGATTTGCAGTATGATGAGCTTGAAGGATTGAAGGCGGGAGGAGAAGGGACGACAGAGGATGAGATGGTTGGATGGCATCACTGACTCAACAGCCATGAGTTTGAGTAAACTCCGGGAGTCGGTGATGGACAGGGAGGCCTGGTGTGCTGCAGTCCATGGGGTTGCAAAGAGTTGGATACGACTGAGTGACTGAACTGAACTGATGATGAGCTTAAAGTAATTTATTCAAATCTATCACGCCACTGGGGATATGGCTTTGCAGCAGAGGAGAGAAGCAAAAGTCGGGGATGGGGATTCAGAGTCAGAAGGACATGGAAGGCCTATAGCTGTAGGAGGAAACGAGCCTTCCCAGGAAGGGCGGGGGCATGTGGCCCAGAATGGCTTCCTATGGGGAACCAGCGTTTCACAAGGACCCAGGGGAAGAGAGGCCAGCAAACAGAGGGAGGAAAACATTACTGATCATTCTCCTCACCTTCTGAGCACATGCAGGACTGCTCTTTTCCAACTTTGACATTAGGCAAGGTTAATGACAGGTTCTGACCAATGAAATGTGAGAACTGCTATGTTAGGTGGCACTTCTGTACCAGAATATGGAACTGTCATCCCTAGTCTCTAAGAGGTATCTATGATATGCAGCTCTGACCTTGTAGTGTGAGTTAAAAATAACATCTATTGCTCTGAGCTACTGAGACTGGGGGTGGTTTCAGTCACATAACTTAATCAACTTGCGCTGTGTGCTCAGTCGCTCAGTCATTTTGCAACCCCATGGACTGTAGCCCACCAGGCTCTTCTGTCCATGGGATTTCCAGGCAAGAACACTGGAGCAGGTTGCATTTTCTACTACAGGGGATCTTCCTGCTCCAGGGTTCGAACAGGAGCCTCTTGCGTCTCTTGTACTGGTAGGCGGGTTCTTTACCACTGAGACACCTGGGAAGCCCCTTAATCGATCCACAGTATACAGATACCAAGAGGAAATCAAGGAAGTAAAAAAGAGAAACCTAAGAGAGTAGGAAAGGTCTCCATGAAGTCATCAACATTTTCAAACACTGCAAAGACGTGGAAGAGTTTCAAGACTGAAGAGGCTATTGACTTGGCAACAGGGATTCCCGGGGAATAACTAGAGACAAGTACTGGGCGTGGTGAAGTTTGCCATTGAGTAGACCTATATCTGGAAAATTGTAGAACTCACGGTCATGGGTTTTTTTTGTTTGTTTGTTTGTTTTTTTTGACTCTTCATTGCTTGAGGCAGAGAGCCTGAGAGGCAGGATGGCCTGGGCTGGTTTGCATGTGAATTAGAGAACACACAGTTCTTTGACTTGCCTTGGCCCTGCTGCTTGGCAGCCTACACGTTTATCAATGTGGCAGCTTTCATTCACTCAAGCCCATTGGGTTGACACATCCTTGGTGTGTGTCTTACATCCCTTCCCCCATACCCCGCCTCCTGCCCCTGGGGTTGGAGTTTCAGTTTTGTACATTACAGCACTTCTGCCCTGGCTGTTTACAAAGTGCCCAGGGTGCTTTCATAAGAAGGATAGAAAAAAAAAAAAAGAAGAAGGATAGAGAAACCACACTAAAAGCCCACCTTCTGCCCAGGGATCCTTCCAGGGCCATCTCCCCATCCCATGTCTGTGTTGCTTTTCCTTGCTCAATGACTCCTCCCACCCACTGGGTCCTCCAGCCAGTATCCCAATTCCTATTCTTTCTGTAGCCCCTTAGATGGGGACCCACTTTTAGAACACCAGTCCTCACTCTGATATCGGTCCCCTTCTGGGCATGGATGTTTTGTCAGTTCTATATACTGTTATGCTAAATAACAAATGGCCTGTCTATCCTAAGCTCTCCAGGCCACCGCTCAGTCTGGCCTGCTCCTTGTCTAGCCACTGAGAGGGGACAGATGCTGAGAAGCCCCAACCCTGTTGTACTGTCCTGATGGGCACTGAGTCTGGGGAGTGTGGTCAGGGGCTCAGTCTGTCTCTCCCAGACCAAGCCAGCCCTAAAGAACAATGGCAGTTGTGAAAGTACATCATCCCTTCACTTTTCCCCCACTTCCCTGTTAACATGTTTACTTCTTTCATATCTCTACAAGGGGCCCTTTGGCCTTATACCCTTAAGCCTCTCCCTGGCTCTCCTAGGGCCTTTGGCCCACAGAGTTTGCCTTCCTCCAATAGGTATCATTGCTCTGTCCATTTCCCCAGGGCCAGCAGAGGAGAGGACAAAACACACAGGCTTTGGATTAAGAGAGCCCTGAGTTCAAACCCTGATCCCTCCATTGATTAGCTGGGAGTCCTCAGGCAAATGATTTCATCTCCTGTAGTCTCATTACCTCATCTGTAAGATAATGAGAACAGCCTATCTGACTGAGTTAACATGAGAATGAAATAGATAATACATGAATTTTTCCTATCATATTGTGATTACTCAATACGTCTGGTTTTGAACAAGATATTTTGGCTTTTTCCAGATTCCTTTATCTTTTACAACTCCATTCCTTAGCTATTAAAATGATTCTGTCCTGCCTGAGTACCACTCTTCTGAGGCTCTGTTATTCTAAGGTGCTAATAAATGAGTCATGAGAACGTGTTAAAGGAGAAAACATGTAACTCTCACCATATATTGCATTTTAGTTATTTAGAGGCTCTTATGAAGCCTCAACTCAAAGATACAGCAGATAACAGAAAAATTGTTTCCACAGGAAGTTAGTTAAGAACGACCTTAATATTAATAGCTATATGTTACTGAATATCCACTACGTGCCAGACACTGTGCAAAGTTCATTGCATTCATTACCACATTTAACTGACATCAAAAAAATTCTAAAAACTATTACCATACCCACTTCAAAATTTGGGGAACTGAAGCTCATTGAGGTTGGAAAATTTGCCTGTAATCATACTGTAGTAAAATGAAGAGTTAGGATTTAAATCTGAACTTTCCAATTTCAAAACCACTATGCTAGACTCTCTCCCACTTTCAGTAAAAGACTCTTCCAAAACCTTCACATCTGAGGTTGCCTTTTTTCTGGTCTCAATTTACCCCCAGTACCGCAAAATCCTAATAACAGTTCTTTGTTAAAGACATATGTTAGAGATGCCCAAACACAGTAAGAAAAGCCCTAACACTCAGCAAACACTTTATAAACAGAGGCTTTATTATTGCTATTGTTATGATGTACAGTCCCTTGCTACAGCTTCTAGATGTGTGTGTTTATAGGGGAATGGTGACTATTATTCCTGATTTTTCACATATCTGAAAAAAGGCTTTTCTTTTGAAACAGTATGCATTCTCATGCCTAACTTCAAACCTCACAGCCATGGTCTCGGGGGAATGAAAGCTCTTTCAGTCCTTTCAGAAGCAGCCTAGCCTACCTTCTATACCAGGCATGTCTGCCACAGTCCAGAGTGATAGAGGCACACGGCCATAGTCCTTATGTAGAAGTAGCTCAGAGCTCCCAGAAGATGAAAGAGTTGGGGAGGTGGCAAAGGAACTAGAGAAGCAGGTGTCTTTGCCCACAGGACAAGTCTGTGAGTCCACTGCCTTTCCATAACATTGTATGGAAAAACCAAAATGAACTTTTTGGCCAATCCAATAAAATACCATATCCTGCAATCCAATAAAATACCATATCCTGCATGGTCATCCTGTATCCTCCATCCAGATTGCAAGATGACTCACCCACCTGCAGGATCCAGCCAAAGCTCACAAGGGCTCTTTTGTAAACCCTCCCATCATCTGGCCACACTCAATGAAGCCAACCTTGGTTGTAACATTGTTAATTGCACTGTCCTCTCTTTCCCACAAATAAATTAGGGCCTCAAAGGTAATGCTCACCCTATTCCTCCAGCCTGAAATGTTCCTCTCCCCTAATCCTATTCCAAGCCATTCCTGGCTTACCTAAATCTTAGCCACCCTTCAAAGCCCAGCTCAAACCCTACTTCTTTCCACAAAGCTGCTCTTCTGCTAGAAGCCATGGTTGATCCCCAGAACACCTGTTGCAGGGATGGCCAATATTAAAGAATGGCAGGTTTAAGCTTCCTGGAGGAGATACAAGCCCCAAGAGGAAGAACCAGGTCTCAGACTTCTCTTTCATTCTCCTATTTTTGGTGATAAGAAGGTCATACACTAGTGTGGTATGCTATAAATGTAATTTCTGTTCTGTAACTATGCTTTCATAGTTACAGATTGACCTTCAATATAAATATCTAAGGCATGCACACTAAAATTTCTGGATTCCTTTGATGTGACAGAAATCACACCTGAGATCGTACTGTATCATTTTAAATTGCACGTTTAAGGGAAAAAATGACTTTCTAATCAAGCCTAACAGTACTGTGGGGATCAATATACTACTTTTCCTCCTCCTGATTATAGAACCAACTGAGATAAACAGAATATGCAGGAGTCTGATACAAGAAGACAAAAACATCAGCTTTATTTCTGATCCAGCCCAGCAGAGACCATGGTTCCACTCCATCCCTTCATCCTATGACTTTTAAGACACCCAGTCATAGGTATGACCTATGAGTCCAAGCCATCCCTATTACAGGGCACTCTCCCTAAGCTAAGAGCCAGAGGAGGTGAGGACCCCTACACCTGGAGACAGGCCAGCTCTAAAAAGGAGAAAGAGGCTGAGGGAACCACATTCAGTTCTTCTAAGCTTACCAGATATGAGTCAGGAGGAATGAATGAAGGGTAGGGAAAGAGACGGAGTATTTTCTAGAAGATGTTCCTCCACATGGACACATGAAGCCAGAGAAAAAGAAGGTGCCCTCACTAAAAAATGGGTCTAAATATAGGAAGTGTAATGCAAATACTAACGATGTAACTGCTTAATATCTGAAAGGGAGATTAGTAGGTTAGTCTCTGCTGATCCAAAGAACTCACTCAATGATTTGCTAATTTCAGTGGCATTGCTATCCTCCTTAGGAGTATGGGGCTCACCCATACATCATCTGTAGAGCTTGATATGGATTATGGCCAAACAGTCCTTTGTTAGAGTCTGACCAGAGCACATGTAATAAGAAGGGCTTGATGCTTGAACCGGAATCAAGCACTCATTCACTCACTCAACAAGCATATATCAAGTAATTATTGTGTACCAGCTACTGTGCTTGACGGTAGAGATATAACAGCGTACAGACTAATGGGTATCGATATCAAGGCAAGCACAAGGTGGCAGCAGGATCCCCAATTTCACCCAGTTGTAAGAACATGCATGTTAATTCATGGATTCTTTCAAAATGCCGTAAGATAAAAGCTGATTATGTGAGGGAAGGATATGTATTTCAATGCTCACAGTTTATTCTGATGAGGAAAAAAAGAATGATCCTTAAAGAAGGACAAGACAGCACTGAGAGATTTCTTCATTAAATACACGTTTTTTTTTTAATTGGAGGATAATTTGTTTACAACAAACCTTTTTAAAGAGTAAACAATTCTAAGATGCTTCAGGTACATTTCCAACTTGAGAATGGTAGACAAACAAACCATTACTTACAAGTCCTTCTCAGCCCTCACATTTATGTTTCTCAGTATTGCCTTCCTTTGTCTGAATCCCACACAGTTCTGGGGCACTGGGCTGAGGACAAGAGCCATCTGGTTACAATGAGTGCCCCGTGATGGAGACCTTCTGTGCTGACCTGTTGTGGTGAGAGGGATGCAGCACACACTACCGTCTGGGTACCAGAGTACCCACTGCAAGCAGGAACGCTGGGGAGGGGGTCGGGGAGGCGAGGAAGGGGCAGGAGAGGCGGAGAGCCTGGCTTTCAGAGGCTTCTCCCCCACAGCACGCTTCACACACAATGCAGTTTTCTTCGTCAGAGTCTCTCAGCCTCGCATTGTCCACAGACCAGGAGGTTGCGAGAAGCATTGTACACGACGCAGCAACCACGCACTCCCTGCCACGGTCAGGCAGCAGCAAGCATCTTCCAAGGCCCAGGTCCCCAGAGAGTGGCAGGACGTGCTAAGAACCTCTTTAGAGGTGTCCTTGGCCTCATGATCGCTGCTTTATTATTTGTATTATTTTAATTCTTTCCTTCTGGGCTCCCCTGCCTCCCCATGCAAAACTAGTTCAGAGATGCCACTTTGGGAGCTCATTATGTTGTCATGGCAACCAGAATTCTCAAAGTTTATTTCTCCTCCTCTTCTCCCTTCCGTGAACTCCCTCTCCCATCTCTCGCTACGTATGTTTTGCACAAGAAACAAAACAGGGAAGAAAATACGACCAATATTTTGTAAATTTTCTCATACACTTTCTACTTAGCACAGCATGTCCCCAGTGGGTATTTGAAATCGCCCCTGTTCTTACAATATCCAATTATGATTCTTAGGCTTCAAATCCCTGTGGTGTTTGGAAGTAAGGCCTTGGGTGACAGTTATCGGCTTGCCCCTCTCTCCTCTCCTCCTCCTCTCTTCCTGCAGAGAGAAACTGATATATCCCTTCCTGCTTATATAAACCACACACATGCTGTGTCTTATTTATCATTTGTTAGCCCTTGAAAATAGTATCTAAAAAAAAAAAAAAGGCCACAACTACACATGAGGGAAAGCGAAAACACCTTGGATGTACTTCACAGGGGATCTCTGGAGATCAGAGGAGATCCAGTTGCCAAAAGGCAAGGAAATCCCCAAAGAAAATTTGCTAAATTGATTGTTTAATTATAACATTTTGCTATCAAAAACCGGATGCAGACAGAGAGGGAAAAGAAACCAAAACAGAGGAGAGAGCCTGAACTCCCACACTGCACACAAGCCATCGCGAGAGGCTGGCCCTTGCTCCCACGCGCTTCATTCACTCGTCGGGGGAGGAAGTGATGAGCTCCAGAAGGCTGGGGCTTCCGTAGGTGAAATGCTTGTCTGGGCCCCACAGCTGCTAAAGGGGCTGACACCCTAAGAATCTCAGCTCTGGTTCTGTGGGCTGGGATCTGAGAGACCCAAGAGAGGTGGTCAGGACAAGCACACCCCCTCCATTCATCCTCCTGACAGCCCCATGTCTCTGCTGGCCACCCCACGTCTCTGCTGGCCTCCACACTATGGGGAGGGAAGACTACTGGGCCAGAGAACATAGGAATTCTGGGCTGAGAGATGTGTGAAACTGACAGATGGAATCTGACCCAGACTATGGGACACTGTCCTGAGGCTCTAAGACTGGATGACCCTCTGGCTACCGAGGCCCAATATTTTTAAATTACAGACCGACTGAGTTTGAGATTAGACTCTGTGACATCAACCATGATGGATGAGTATTTTAATTGAGACCCTGCTTACTTATTATATTATTCATCACTGCTAACAGAAGGAGATCCCCAGTTGCTGAAGTCGTAAAAGCTCCAGACTCTAGCACTACTTAAATTGGCCTATAACAGGATTAGCTGTGAAGATGAGGGAACTAAATGATGATCAAGGGAACACTGTACTTCATGGTGAGGGGAGCGTTAAAAGGGCAGGAAGGCTGAGTAGGACAAGTGCACACTGGGATTCTAAGCAGCACACCTATCGCCAGAGCACCTGCCTCCTGGCCCTGTTGAAGGATGCTCACATTCCAGGCAGTGGACCAACCGCTCCTCCAGCCCACTCCATAGCTCAGGTTCTAGTTTCACTCTGCTTCTTTTAACTAACCTGAGAACACAAATTCCTGGCACATAGTAGGTACTCAACAAATCCTGGATGAGTGAAATATTTCTTAAATGGGCAGCAAGCAGTACATGCTCTGGATGGCCCACCTCACACCTCTTCAGTCACCTCTGAGTTGTCCTGAAGCTGCAGTGGATGGAGCCTGGGCACTTTGACAAATGTGACAGTCCCCACATGTTTCTGTTTCTCTGCCTGAGAGACTTCTCCAGTCCCCTACAGGCTTGATCAGCTCACAAGCAGGGCGGCCCCAAAGTGTCATCACTCAAGGAGGGATGGGAACTAAAGGAGACTTTATGTAAATATACATTGCCATGGCCCAGTCCTCAGTGGAGCAATGCTGAAATATATCTTATATGGTTCCTTGGAAGGTTCCCAGAGGGTTAAGCTTCAGCAACCTATACTAGTAACTCTCTCAATTAATACATGTTATTTTGCTTTCCCCCTTCTGTCTCAATTTCCTCCATTCTCTCCCTTTTGCAGCTAGAGATCACTTCCCAAATAAACTACCTAGACCCAATCCCTTTCTTAGGATCTTCTTTCAGGGGAACCCAGTCCAAAACACTATCTGTGAACTAGTCAGTTAAATCATTTTCCTCCCTGACAAAAGGATGGGGGAAATGGAATGGATGCCATTAAACTGGGGACAGCAAAGGTATGTCATCTGAAGCATCAATGCCTACTTTTCAAATTTTGTGAGGACCAAATCTTGACCAGGATTAAAAGGCTATATTATGGACCAGAAATTCCTAGAAAGAAGGAATGATTTTTGCTTGTCTGTAAAAATGACCAACCCAGAGACAGCTTTTTGTTACTGCTTCTGAGGACTGTGCTGAGAAAAGGGGCCAGAAATGAATGACTGAATGAATAACATCCCCTCCAGGGGGTAGACAATCTGGGACACAACTTGGCCTTGGCTGTTTTAGACTTTTTCTTTCCTACTCATAGGTGTGCACAGAGGGAATAAAGAAGGTGGAGTTATCAATAAAAGCATAGTCCTGGATGCTGGTTCATTACCTCTGAAAGGAATATTAAGTTGCTTGATCCCCTGGGGCATCTTTCACTGCTGGTTAACACAGAGGCACCCCTTTTAACCCCACGAGTACAGAACAAGGGGAAACCCACACAGGTTAACTAACACATTCAAGATACTATTGTTTGGTCATTTTTGTAGCCCCATTGGTTGGGAAGTGACATTTTCAGAATAACAGACACTGTCCCTTTAGAGCAAAACACAGGTAGTTTTTCTAGGGAGGAGAGGAGCCCTTGCTTCAGCTCAGAAAAGTACGTCCAGAGATTTGACATCTAGCTAACCCATGTTGTTCTCTCCAGTCTGATGCTTTTCATCTGAAGATGAGAGTGAGAACTGCTATTCAAAGCCTGTTCATTTTTTTTCACACCAAGTATTATTAATATGGAGCTATCAACCTGTTTCCTGTCCTAGCCATTAGACTACGGAGTGCAAATGGTACCGATGAACCTATTTGCAAAGCAGAACTAGAGACATGGACATAGAGAACAAACATATGGACATCAAGGAGGTGAAGGGGAGGTGCGATGAATTGGAATACACTATGACATGAATACACTATTGATTTTGTTACTGTTCAGTCGCTAAGTCATGTTTGACTATGACCCCGCGGACTACAGCATGCCAGGCTTCCCTGTCCACTATCTCTCGGAGTTTGTGCCAATTCATGTCCATTAAGTTGGTGATGCTATCCAACCATCTCATTCTCTGCCACCCTCTTTTCCTTTTGCCTTCAATCTTTCCCAGCATCAGGGTCTTTTCCAATGAACACTATTGATACTACGTATAAAATAGATAACTAAATGAGAGCCTACTGCATAGCATAGGGAACTATATACTCAATGCTTGTGGTGACCTAAATGGGAAGGAAATCCAAAAAGATGGGATATATGTATACATATGGCTGATTCACACAAAAGAAAATAACACAACATTGTAAAGTGACTATATTCCAACAAAATTTAGAAAAAAAAAAAAAAAAGAGTATCTCCTTCCCTGAGTTCTGGATCTCAGATACTTACTGGCTGAGGCACTGATGTCCACCAGTAAGATCACTCCTCTCTTGTATGGTATTCAGATTCTCTTGCGTGGCAATCAGATCATTCTTCTCTGATTATCGGGTATTGATCTCAAGGAAGAGCATGATGTGAAAAAGCAGGGGCGGGGTGATGGAGGAGGTACTTCCCTATGTACAGCACACAAGGCTGGAGGAGTCGGAAAGAACTGTGTCTCATTTTACTGCCATTTCTGCCAACTCTGGTGAGGGGTAAGGGGTCTCCTCTCTCTGTTCTGGTCAACTTGAGCTTAGGGATCTTTCAGCTGGCAAACAAACTGGTTGTCAAGTTTAGTTTCATGTGGGTTAGGGTAGTGTGGCCCCTTTAACAAGCTTTGGGGTCCCTCCTGCCCTCTCACTGCTCTCAGTGGCTGTTCATTTCCCGGGTCCTCTGGAACACGCCATCTCTATGTTCTCCCTGCATAACAGAGCTTGCTTCTTCACCAGGAAAGAATAATTTCAATATTTTTGCTAAATGAGGAATATTTTGGGATGCGATGATAATTGAGTGTTGAGAATGTAGTGATGCACTTGACACTGAGGGGAAAATAAAGAATTTTTAATTCAGCTACAACTCTAATGGCTTTGGAACTTAACAGCTAGACATGCCAAGCACCCAGTATATAACCAAGTTGTAAAGGCTGTGATTATCAACCGGGGAAATTGGGAGGTATTATTTCAGCCACCTCAGTGTGCACATGTCTGCAAGCGCACAGAAAACATGTCTAATTATAGGGGCTTGATTGTGGGCTATAAGCTCAGAATGAAGTGAGGCTCTGATACTATTATGAATTTCCATGTGGCAAAATCAATTGCTATGAGATTCCACTGATCAGAAAAAGAGACATAGGTTCAAGCAAAAAAATATTTCTAATCTTGAAAAGACTAAGATTTTGGCATAAAAGCCACAGTGAAATGAGCATATGGGATAAATTTTGTAAGCAAAAAAAAACCATTAAAAACCCCTCCAACAGCAGTGATTTGATACACTGGCTTATGTCCATCAATCTGATAATGACAAATGTTCCCTCCTTCTCCCTGTAATAGAGAAAGTCTAAGCACAATTTTTAGAGTTGTCCCTTGACACCAGCAAAATAATGGAGTTCTGCTACAGTCATCTGTGCTCTGCTCTTCAACTAACGTTAAACTTGGGTTTCAGGGGAATTATACCCATTGAAAACAGTGCCCAAAATTTCAGGAAAGTTTCTGAAGAATGTAGACATCCCATAAACAGGAAGATGGCCTTTGATTCACTCACTGGAGGGCATCTACTGGGAGCCCACTGAGGACCTGTTAGGTTTGCCAAGTGCTAGAGAAAGAAGAACTCACCATGGTGTCTGGTGTCTGCCATCACAATGCTACGAAAGGGGCAAAAAAGTGTGCATCACTCAGTCGTGTCCGACTCTTTGTGACCCCATGGACTGTAGCCTGCCAGACTGTCCATGGGATTCTCCAAGCAAGAATACTAGAGTAGGTAGCCATTCCCTTCTCCAGGGGGTCTTTCCGACCCAGGGATCGAAGTTGGGTCTCCCTCATTGCAGGCAGATCCTTTACTATCTGAGTCGCCAGGGAAGTCCATGAAAGGGGCAAAGGTCTCCATAAATAACTTCAAGACAAGGGCTCTAATAGAGGATTACCTATACTGCAAGAAGAAGAAACTTAAGGGGAATTGGACCTTCAAAGATGAGTCAGAGCTCACAAGTCAAACAAGTCAGGTGTGTGAAAGGGGATACGGTAGTTCTTTCTAAGTAAAAGGAACAAAGGAACATAGGTGTGTGCTCCTGGGGAATCCAGGAACAGCGAGTGTGTGGCAGGGCTAAAGGAGAGAGGGCAGAGCATTGAGGCTGGAAAAGTCGGTTGAGCTAAGCTTGCCATGCCCTCCTCCCGGAGATCTTCCCAACCCAGGGACCGAACCCAGGTCTCCTGCACTGTGGGCAGATTCTTAACCATCTGAGCCAGTGTTTGTGATTATCCCCTCTTAAAGCCTTTAACTGTTAAAATGAAAAGTTATTAACTCCATATTCATCTTTCCAACCCACCCAGTGTTAGTTTTACCATTATGTATCCTTCTTCTGAGAATGTACTAGTCAAAAATGTTTAAAAATGTGATCTACCTAATAATCACTGGTTTACATTATTTATATTACCTTAAAATTTCCACATTAACTGTGATACTTTTTAGCATTGATTGTTAATTATTATTTAATTTTTTTAAAACAAGCTGATGAGAACAAGGAAAAACCAGAACTCTCACTTTTGCTGGCAGGCACATAACTCTGGAAGCAGATTGGCAGTTTCTTATAAAACTAATCATGCACTTACCCTATGATCCAGCAATTACACTCTTGGGCATTTATCTCAGAGAAAATAAAACTTACGTTCACACAAAAGCATGTACACAAATGTTCATAACAGCTTTATCTGTAATAGCTCAAAACTCAAAACAACTCAAATGTCTTCCCAAGGGGTGAATGGATAAACAAACTGCAGTACAGCCACACCATGAAAAGCTATTCGGAAACAAACAGGAATAAGTTATTAATATGTGCAAAGATCTAGAAGGATTTCAAGGAAATTATGCTGAGTGAAAAAAAAGGTCAATTTAAAAAAGTTATGTACTGTATGATTCCATTCTTCTAACATTCTTAAAATGACAAAATTAGAGAGATGGAGAACAAACAACTGATTACCAGCGGATGAGGGGGTAGTGGGTGGAGGACAGTGGATGTGATTATAAAGGGGTAGCATGAGGAAGTCTCATGGTAATGAGAGTTCTGTGTCTTGATTATGGTGGTGGTTACACAAATCTACACTTGATAAAACTGCATGGAAACAGACACACACACACACATGGACACACATATAAGAATACACATTAAAAAAACAGTTAAACCTGAATAAACTTTTTGGACTGCACCAAAGTTGTGACATTATACTATACCACTAGAATACTATACTAGTTGTGGTATTATACTATAGTCATGCAAGATGTTATCAAACCAGGTGTAGGGGATACAAGTCTTCTACTTCTTCCCCCAACTTTCTGTGACTCTATAATTGTTTTAAAATTAAACAAACAAACAAACAAAAAAGACCTTTTGAAAAAAGCTAGCCAGGTGCTCCACACTGACAACTTCAACAGTTATTTTTTAGTTATCTTTGTATCAAGTCACTATACACATTAAGCATTTGGAATTTTCTCATTCCTTTTAGAAATCCTGCATTTCTTTGTCCTCTACGATGTGATGCTTTTGTGATACCCTTGTGACCAATCTTGATATTCTAATACTTTAACAGTGTTACTAGAAGTCTCTATCCTTGGTTCTGTTTTTTCTTCTCTACATGCCCTCCATGGATAACCTTATCTATTTGTGCCATTTTCTCTATTATGTTCTGATAGTAGGTCGTATCTCTTCTCCCTCTGTTCTTAAAACACAGATATTGGCTGATCCTATCTACTTGTTTGGCCCTCCTGAACCAGACACTCTCTGTCTGGAATTGAATGCATCTTCCTGCCAGAACAGAGCTGTTTTTCTTCCTATATTATTCAACTTAGTAAGTGGAAAACCAAAGTTCTCCAAGATATTTGCAAGTGAATCTTGGGATGTATGGGCTTCCCTGAGGTCACAGTGGTAAAGAATCTGCCTGCAACGCAGGAGCTGCAGAAGACTTGGGTTCAATCCCTGAGTTGGGAAGATCCCCTGGAGAAGGAAATGGCAACCCACTCCAGTATTCTTGCCTGGAGAAGCCCAGGACAGAGGGGCCAGTGGGCTACAGCCCAAAGGGTTGCAAAGAGCCGGACGCGACTGGACTGACAGCACGCCTGGGATGTACGCTAAGTGATCTTCCCTCCCCCATACAGCCCATCATTTACCCCATCCTGACTATTTTACCACCTACACCCGTCACCTCTGCTTTCCCGTTACATTTCAGCCATCAGTGCCTGAGATTCTCACCTTCTATCTACAACTAGAGCTTTCCACAGAATTATTACTAACCAGTCATTTTTTCAACCCCCTTCCCTAATCCTCAATCTAAAATTCAAAACTAACTCAAGTTTTGTTTTTTGATCTAATTAATGAATTGTGATAGTACATTTTTATTTTTACAAATTCAACTTATCAGCTGTTTCCTTAATGTCTTACTGATTTGTATCACACTCAGAAAGGCTTTCCCCCTTAAAGATTTTTAAGCTGTCCAAATCTTTTTGAATATTTACAGCTTAATTTTCAAAACATGGGTACTTGCTCCACCTGCAATTTATTTTGGTATAAGTTATGAGAGATAGGGAGCCAATTAAGCCTTTTCTTTCCAAGGGACTGGCCAGTTATCAACACCATTCACTGAATAATTTCACTAATTTGAAATAAAACATATACTGTAAATTCATGTATACATATTTGAATCTCTTTTGATTCTCCTATTCCTACATCAGGCCACACTGTTTTAATTACTTCAACTTTAGGATACACTTTACTACTTGGAGAAAACTCCCTGTTCCTCACTGTTTCAAGAAATGTCCTGGATATTCTCATATACTTAAGTTTTCATATAAATTTCTATTCAGTAAAAATCTTATTTGCATTTATTAACATTCATGTTAGCGATGAAACGAGGGGAAATAGACATCTTTGCAATCTGAAAGATTCCTTTACATGAACTATGTTTGTATTCTCATCTACCTAAATGAGAAAAACAACTCAATCTCCCCGTGTTGGAATTCAAACTTCACAAGTGCAAGACTTTCTGCTTGTTTAGTTCTACGCTACATTCCCAGTTTCTAGAACACTTTTTAGCACAGGAGAAGCACAATACCTATTTGTTGAAAAACTGAACAAACAAACATAAATTATTCTATTATTTAGGCAATAGAAACCCATTATAAATAATTATACATAAATCATATAATTAGCCACGGATTCATGTCAATGTATGGTGAAAACCACTACAATATTGTAAAGTAATTAGCCTCCAACTTATAAAAATAAATGAAAAAAAAATCATATAATTAGATAGTCTAGCTAGGAAAGGCTGCTTTGATCATGGAGAGCTGGCTGGATTAGAGTAAGGAGAACATTTAAAGAAGCAATGGCTACAGTCCAGGATACAGATCACGAAAACCTTCAAAGGTGGAATCAGTAGGTTTTGATGAGTAAGCAGATGCAGAGAATAAGTGAAAAGGACAGACCGTGGTTAACTAAGATTACTATGTTGGATTACAAAAGTGATAAAAGACAACAGAGGAAGAGTATGGAAGAGTAACACATGTGTTTAGTGTTGGGGTAGGGCAAGGAGGCTGGAGAAGGCAACGGCACCCCACTCCAGTACTCTTGCCTGGAAAATCCCAGGAACGGCAGAGCCTGGTGGGCTGCTGTCTATGGGGTCGCACAGAGTCGGACACGACTGAAGCGACTTAGCAGTAGCAGCAACAGGGCAAGGAGGCAATGAAATGAATTTAGTTTAGAACATCCTAAATTTGAGACACGTAAGGGATGTCCCAAGTGAAAATACCTTTTGGAGCAGATTGGTAAATTAAATCTAGGTTGACCTGGTAATAAAGCCAACTTCTTAAATATTATTTCACATAATATTATTTTACTAAACACAAATGAGCTCCTCCTCTGAAAAACAGATAACTAAAATGGGGTCTTAGGATGGAAACAATCTTTAAGGAGGCTCGAATACAGTGTGCAAGAGTACAACACAGTGTATACTATATAAGGCAAATTCAGAAAATGGTACAGTCACCTACTGGGTTAAGTCCCTCCCTTCATGGAGGGACAGAGACTGGAGTATAGCATGTATACTGAGTTTAAGCATGGATATAAGCATAATGTACTATGGAAATGTGTGTGTATATATGTATATGAACACACAAATGTGTATATGTATATACACAAATGTGTGTGTATATATGTATATGAACAGATGTAGATGCTTGCTCCTTGGAAGGAATGCTATGAGGGGACAGTGTATTAAAAAGCTGAGACATCACTTTGCCTAGCAAGGTCCCTATAGTCAAAGCTATGGCTTTTCCAGTTCAGTTCAGTTCAGTTCAGTAGTCGCTCAGTCATGTCCGACTCTTTGCGACCCCATGAACCACAGCACGCCAGGCCTCCCTGTCCATCACCAACTTTCAGAGTTTACCCAAACCCATGTCCATCGAGTCAGTGATGCCATCCAACCATCTCATCCTCTGTCGTCCCCTTCTCCTCCTGCCCTCAATCTTTCCCAGCATCAGGGTCTTTTCCAATGAGTCAGCTCTTCGCATGAGGTGGCCAAAGTACTGGAGTTTCAGCGTCGACATCAATCCTTCCAATGAACACCCAGGACTGATCTCCTTTAGGATGGACTGGTTGGATCTCCTTGCAGTCCAAGGGACTCTCAAGAGTCTTCTCCAACACCACAGTTCAAAAGCATCAATTCTTCAGCACTCAGCTTTCTTTATAGTCCAACTCTCACATCCATACATGACCACTGGAAATACCATAGCATTGACTAGGTGGACTTTTGTTGGGAAAGTAATGTCTCTGCTTTTTAATATGCTATCTAGGTTGGTCATAACTTTCCTTCCAAGGAGTAAGCATCTTTTAATTTCATGGCTGCAATCACCATCTGCAGTGATTTTGGAGCCCAGAAAAATAAAGTCAGCCACTGTTGCCCCATCTATTTGCCACGAAGTGATCATGTACAGATGTGAAAGTTGGACCATAAAGAAGGCTCAGCACTGAAGAACTGATGCTTTAAAATTGTGCTGCTAGAGAAGACTCTTGAAAGTCTCTTGGACTGCAAGGAGATCAAACCAGTCAATCATAAAGGAAATCAACCCTGAATAGTCACTGAAGGACTGATGCTGAAGCTGAAGCTCAAGCTCCAATACCCTGGCCACCTGATGCAAAGAGCCGACTCACTGGAAAAGACCCTGATGCTGGGAAAGATTGAAGGCAAAAGGAGAAGGGGGGTGGCAGAGGATGAGATGGTTAGATGGCATCACCAATGCAATCGACATGAATTTGAGCAAATTCTTCAAGACAGTGAAGGACAGAGGAGCCTGGTGTACTGCAGTCTATGGGGTTGCAAAGAGTTGGACACAACTTAGTGACTGAACAACAACATCAGAGCATTACAGGGTGAATCTACAGCAAGTTATTTAGATTATGGCAGAGGAGGTAAGTTTTGTTTCAGTCACCTAAGAATCTGGCCAACCAAGAATTCCATGCATGAAAAATCTTAAACAGAGAGTGGAAGCATTTTTATATTTAGCTGTAGCCTTCATCACCAAAAAGGTACATAATGAATTCCCAGTCTAATTGTTCAAATTTCTCTATAAGGATGAGTCCATGTAAAACAGTGCCTTGCTTTGATGATTTATCTTGACTGTCCTCCTCACCGATTTCTCTATTTCTTTTCCCTTACCACTTTGACCCTGCCTCTCGGAGCTGACTTTTTTCGATATGATTACTAGTTTCCACAAGATATGACTTCACCACTCTATCCCCACCACACATCTTCAGACAATGACCCTCCCACGTTGGCCCAGGTCCCCAGAACTATCGATTCTAGTATATTCTCTGCTTGTCCAGATAAATAACAGAGTGCATTAGAGCTTGATTTTTGAGATGGAACTGAATTTTAAACAATAAAAGAGACCTGGAGTCTTTTTCTTTGCAAAGCATTACATTTCACAGTCACAATCTCAATCCACAACTTTATCGACAAAGGCGATTTCAGGGTATTAGTACCGATCATAATTCTTTCTTGTAGCCCAAATGGTAAAGAATCTGCCTGCAATGCAAGAGACCAGGGTTCAATCCCCAGGTCGGGAAGATCCTCTGGAGAAAGACAATGGCAATCCACTCTAGTAATCTTGCCTAGAGAATCCCATGGATGGAGAAGACTGGCATGCAACAGTTCTTGGGGGTGCAAAGAATCGGACACGACTGAGCAACACACACACACACAGACACACACTCTTCTTCCTAACAGTACAACTTAAAATGGGGGGTAATATTCTAGAAAATAAAGATTACATGTGCAACATGGGAATACAAGCTCCATGAGGGGAGGGATTTTTCAATTCCATCTAGAACAGTGTTTGGCACAGAGTAAGGGCTCAGTAAATATTTGCTGCCCTAACAACTAAATTCAAACGAGCATTTTGTTGTGTTAGAGTGTATACGTAAATTGCATGTCTATGCTCTGAATAGAAGCTGAGCAGCAAAGATTTCACTGGAAGCACCCAACTCTATATGGGAAAACAGTGCTGTGTGAAACCAGGAACAGAGGACTAAGGGTCAGAACATCACTCCCTTAGGTTTATTACACAGAGCATGCTGCCTGTTCACCTTTGAGCTACAAGCTCCTTATTTGTAATATAACAACCCACTCCCTAGGATTGCTATGAGAACTAAACAAATGAATACAGATGAAATGCTTTCCAAATAAAGTGCTCTACAGTAAAAAAAAAAAAAAAAAAGAAAGAAAGAAAGAAAAAGAACAACTGCTCTAGTCTTTTGTGTTTCCAATGGAGTTAGCTGCCCACAATTCCCACAAGGATGACAGCTTTATCCTTAAGTGACTGTTCCCTAAATATTTGCCACATATGATATAAATGGATTATTTTCCTCTCTATACAAATAGATCTTTTACGTTCATTTGAAAAAATAAATATGGCTAGAGGAAAATGAGCAAAGGACATGAGAAATTAGCTATAAGAAAAAAATCAATAGGTGTGAAAAAATGTATAACGTGTGACAATTTCATGTCTATAACACCTCACAGATCTTTGGAGTTTCTGCCGGGCTCTCCTGTGCTAGTGATTATGCTCCAGGGTTTTAAGATACCAGCCTCTTCCTCAGTCCTCTGCAATATTATTCTCTAGAAGGTCACAACAGGGTAAGGAATCCCCTAACAGGGGCCTGGTGTTACTGGGTTTCCCTTCAATTCAGCAATTATGTACGGAGCACAAGAACAAGGCACTGAGATGTTAAGAGAGGTCCAACTCTGTGGAAAGTCGTCTCCAGCATTAGGAACAAAATCTAACAGGTGACGGAGACATTCAGTACTCCAATACAAGGACAGTGCACCCTGAGGAGGAGACAGGAGGGCTCTGGCCCTTGTCAACTGTGCAGTCTTAGGCAAGATTCTCCAACTCTCTCAGCCTCCATTTCCCCATTTATTATAACATGGGACTAACAACAGTGACTTATTCATGAGGCTGTTATAAAATCAGCCAAATAAAGTATTCAGCAGAATACCAAGAAGATAACGAGCTTCCAATAAAAGTTAACTCTTTTCTTTAGCATTATTATTACTAAATGACACAACAAAATTGCATAATCTTATGATGAGTAATGCTTCCCTGGTGGTTCAGTTGGTAAAGAATCCGCCAGCAACATGAGAGACCTGGGTTCAATTCCCCGAGTTGGGAAGATCCCCTGGAGGAGGGCATGGCAACCCACTCCAGTATTCTTGCCTGGAGAGTCCCCATGGACAGAGGAGCCTGGTGGGCTACAGTCCATGGGGTCACAAAGAGTCGGACATGACTAAGCACAACACATAATGAGTGGTAGGTTGTAATGGACAGGAACGCAGTGTGACAGGAGCGTATGGAAGAAAGATTTTAGTCCCAACTGCAGAATGGGAGTAGGGGTATGGATCTAGAAGGATCTCATGAAGGCAGTCAAAGCTGAAATAGGCCCTGAGGGAGGAGCAGGAATTCAACAAGAAAAGCTAACAGGGCAGGGCTCATTCCTGACCACAGGAGCGTAGAGCATTGCTAAGAAACTGCAAGAAGTATAGTGTTCAAGGTGATGGCCACGTGTGGAGGCACAGGGGTGTAACACAGTGGTCTGTCATGACTGCTTCCTCTAGGGAACAGGTTGCGGTGGATGATCAGTCTTACCAGTGACATCTGAAAACATCCAAGTTCTATAAATGACTCCCAAACCTAATTACTTTACACATGCTAAGTTTTTAGTACCTGGGAGATAGTAAATCTTTAATCAGCGTTAGCTCGGAGTGGCAGAATTCTTCCCTCCAGGCCTTGGTTTATACCTCAGTCATTTTTATTACCTAGTTGCCCTATTGAGTATGAACTTGGGGGTAAAGAGTCAATATTATACAATAACTTGTAAGGGAAAAACATCTGGAAAAGTCTGTGTATGTGTGTGTCCACACACATAACTGAATTGCTATGCTATACACCTGAAACTTACATGATACTATAAATCAACTAGACTTCAACACAAAAAAGAAAATAAATAAATCTAGGGGCTTTCCTGGTGGCTCAGTGGTAAAGAATCCACCTACCAATGCAGGAAACACAGGTTCAGTTCCTGATCTGGGAACATCCCACATGCTGAGGAACAAGCCCAGGCGCCATAGCTATTAAGCCTGTGCTCTAGAGCCTGGGAGCTGCAACTACAGAGCCCATGTACCACAACTATTGTGCTGGATTGTCCTAGAGCCTGTGCGCTGCAACAAGAGAGGCCACCACAGAGGCCACTGCAATGAGAAGCCCACGCACTGCAACTAGAGTAGCCCCAGCTCACCACAACTAGAGAAAAGCCCACGCAGCAATGAAGACCCAAGTACAACCAAAAAAAGAAGAAGAAAGATACTAGAAGCAGTCCAAGAGACTTCCCTCTTATTTCCACCCCCAGTATGGTTAGATACACTCATACAGTCACCGAGTCATGCAGATCCCATCCCACCAACATCTTCTGGATCTGGTCCACCTTCTCCATCACTACTCCACTGCACTCTCTGCTGCCTCACTGTTTCACTGCTTCTTTCTTCAACTGTCACTCCAAAGATGCCTCTCTGTCTCCAATCTCACTCCTCCAGGGCAATCACCTTCAAATGCAAACTGGTGGTCTTCCTCGCCTAAAGCTTGAGAACCAACCCCGCACCATGAGCTCCAGGGGTCAGGTTGGAACTCAGGTTCAGCTTAGCCCATAGGAGGAGCCCTTCACCATGAGCCTCTCGCCTCTAGTTTCATCTCCTCTACATCCCCCTGGGCGGGCTTCACTACAGTCTCAGAAGAGCCTCTTACACGTTCCTGACAGCCAACCTGATGGAAAGCTCTTCTCCCATCTGGCTGGCCATTACTCATCTTCTTCAAGTGGCCCTGCCTGATCCTTGCCCCCGTCTAATATAAATGTGCACCCTGAGCTATGTCTCTAATAGACTACAAGCTCCTTGAGGACAGCAGCTCTCTGTCCCTGTTCGATCTCATTCCCAGCCCCGAGCAGCAAGAACCCAGGAACTGCTTGCTGAGTTTCTCCCACTGATTCCAGGATCAGAATCCTGGGAGAAGAATTACCCTGTGGCTTATGCACAGGCTCATCTTAGCCAGTCTCCTTTGATGTCAGCTTGCCTCTGGACCATGACACACAGGCCAAACTAATACCCACCAACTCCTCAGAGGAGCGTTGCATGCTCACCTGGACCATTGAGCTGGACAAGAATAACTTCCTTCCTAAGACCACCAGCTATTCCTATCTCAAGTCAGGCCTGAGAAATACTTAGATGCCAACTCCTAACATACAGAGGGAAGCAATGGCAGGTGACTCAGGAGATTCAAGGTTTAATTCTGAAGATACATTCTTTAGCCTCTTCCTTGTGGATAGGACCTAGGTCCTATTCACCTTTGTACACTTAAGAATGCCTCGCAAGATAGTAGGTGCCCAAAATAGATGACATATGAATCAAACTTTTGATAGGGCCAGAATTCTGGATCTATTGAATTTAGACACCATTACATGTAATTTTGAATGAGTTCCTTAACTAATCTACAATCTTTTTATTTTATTCATCGTTGTAATCTCAGTGTCTGAGATTTCCTTCTGGAGAAGGAAATGGCAACCCACTCCAGTACTCGTGCCTGGAAAATCCCATGGATGGAGGAACCTGGTAGGCTACAGTCCATGGGGTCACAAAGAGTCAGACACAACTAAGCGACTTCACTTCACTTTAACCTCAGTGTCTAGTACAGTGTCTTAAGCATAGTAACCATACAATCAGCTTTTGTTGAATTGCCCTGAACTTGTCAAAGCTATCCAGCAAATGAGTTGGTGGCAAGACAGACCTCAGCAGTTATCTGGTGATAGTTATCTTGCCAGTAACAAGAGCCACTCCACTCAATCAAGATATGCATGCCAGGCTTCCCTGTCCATCGCCCACTACTGGAGCCTACTCAAACTCGTGTCCATTGTGCCGGTGATGTCATCCAACCATCTCATCCTCTGTCATCCCCTTCTGCTGCCTTCAATCTTCCCCAGCATCAGAGTCTTTTCCAATGAATCAGTTCTTCACATCAGGTTGCCAAAGTATTGGAGTTTCATCTTCAGCATCAGTTCTTCCAACGAATATTCAGGACTGATTTCCTTTAGGATGGACTGGTTGGATCTCCTTGCAGTCCAAGGGACTTTGTATGTACAAGGGACTTTATATGTATCAGGCCACACTGTGTATGTGAAGACCAGTGTGTGTGAATAAGTATGTGCATCAATGTATGGACAGCTTAAAACTGGCACCAACATCTGTATGGTCAGGATGATATTCTAGGTTAACCATTAGCTGGTTTTCTTTAGTTATGCCATGTTGGGAGCCCATATTCCTGGATATGGGCCATGTGGTGTAGGTGTATCAGAACAAGTCTCTAACCACAGGTGGGAAATTATAACCTTTGACCATAACTCTGCCAGTAACTAGTTGGGGCTCAGAATCTCTAAACCCTCTTCTTTCCATCCGTAAATAAATAGAGTATCTACCTACTGCACACAGCTGTTACAAGGAACATATAAGAGCAAGAAGCAAAGGTGCTCTGAAAACTATGCCATACTTTATACACACGCTCCCTGTATATGCATGTGTCAGCAGTTCCTGGCTTAGCTGTCCCTGCCCTGGTTTGGAGACAGCATGATGGCTCCCTCAAGACTCTCTCCCTCTCTCCAGAAACCCTGGGAGCAGAGGGTAGAGGTAATGGGATAAGGGTCACTTTCTGTTTGCATGAGCCTTCTGCCCTGTCACCCCTGACTGCACCTCAGGACATGCTTCTGCAGCCCTGGTTTGTTTCCATGGAGACAGGAAGCTCTGCTTCTCTTCAAGCCTAAGCTAATAGTTTTCATCAAATCCCATTTCCTCCAAGACAAGTAAAAATGCGACAAAGCTATCCACAGTTCCTGTTTAAATACACTGAGACTCTCAAACATACCTCTGAGCCCTCTACCCACCTAGGCCTGTGCTTCTAGGATGGGTGCCACAGTCACTTTCACACCTGGTGGGTCATGAGCACTCGTGTGGGCTACCTGCCCTCCCTTACTGGACTCTTATCATTTGCCCAATAGGATCTCCTCCTTCCATAGCTCTTTTTCTGCTTTAGGAAGCCTCAGGGCCTAACATTAAACTGCCTGCAGGTCACAGGGAACACGTGCCCCAGAGATAAAACCTTCAACCTTCTCCCTGGTTTATACATGCAACTCCCAACCAACCCCTTACTCCAAGCAGAACACCTACATCCCCATTCAGGGGCATGTGAGAACCAGACAAAGCGAGAGAGAGAACCCACACCCCCACCACCCTGTACACAGAACTAGCTGCTGCCGAACCGTCTACAGACACACCAGTGGAACCACATAGGTGTTGAGTATCAGGAGAAGGAGAAACCAGGACAGAACTATGCCAGCTCCAGTCCACAAGGCTCCTATTGTTAACACTCTTTTAAATGTCAGAATGTCTTCACACCAGCTGTTCCCAGCTGCTGCTGTCACCTCCGAACCTTCTCCAGAAGTGCTAAGGAGGCATGTGCCATGCTACTTCTGTTTCATCTCCCAACCAGAGGAGGCCGCCTTCCGGTCAGAGAGGAGCTCACAGTCTGACAGTGGGCTCGAGCCCAATATCACACGCTGCTACTTGGATGATAGCCACCTGCACCTAACAGTGAGAGAAAATGAGCATCAATATTATCAGATGGGGTAAGAGCTGACAGCTACTCCATGCCATAGCTGGGCCTCAGCCTGGGAGAGGGATATTGCTATCCCATTTCACAGGGGAGGAAGCAGGCCCAGAGTAACGTCCAAATGCACACTAATAAGCAGCAGGGTTAGGATTTCACCCATGGAAGAAAAAACCATGACAAACCTAGACCGCACATTTAAAAGCAGAGACATCACTTTGCCGACAAAGGTCCACAGAGTCAAAGCTATGGTTTTTCCAGTAGTCATGTATGGATGTGAGAGCTGGACCATAAAGAAGGCTGAGCACCAAACTGATGCTTTCAAACTGCAGTGGTGGAGACGACTCTTGAGAGTCCCTTGGACAGCAAGGGAGATCAAACCAGTCAACCCTAAAGGAAATCAACCCTCAATATTCATTGCAAGAACTGAGGCTGAAGCTCCAATACTTCAGCCACCTGATGCAAAGAGCTAACTCACCAGAAAAGACCTTGATGCTGAGAAAGATTGAGGGCAGGAGGAAAAGGGGACGACAGAGGATAAGATGGTTGGATGGCATCTTCGACTCAATGGACATGAGTTTGAGCCAACTCCATGAGATGGTGAAGGACAGGGAAGCCTGTCATGCTGCAGTCCACAGGGTCGCAGAGTCGGACACGACTTAGTGACTAAACAACATGACTATCAGATGCCAAAGTTCGCACTTCTTCCAACCTACCATGCTTTCCCACCAGGGTAAATATGTAGAATTCAAACAGGCAATTCCAAACTAGCGCTAGTACATCAGAGCAGACACAGTCAGACACAGGACTGTCTTTCAGCGCCAGTGTTCTGTCCCCTTCCAGCTCTGTCAAGACACATTCTCAACCCATATCGGAACTTTATCTGGAACATCACTGACTTGTTATTCAAAAGTGAGAATCTGACTTGAATTTTTCCAACTAAAACATCGACACACTTAGGAAATAAGTAAGGACAAAATGTAGCAGATAAGATTATACAAATGGGAGATTATCCCCTCAGTAGAAATACAAGAAGAAAGAAGTCTGTGGTCAGACCCATCCTGGGCAGCCATTAAAATAGAAGACTTGAGTTGCAGCTACAGGATATGTGGAGACAATTACCTATTGAACATAAAGGATGTCAACGAACGCTCACTGAATGAGCACCTACTTAAGAAATCCTATTACATCTGTGACTCTCCGCTCCAGACACACACTATTAAGAACTCCTTCACACTGTCTCCTGTTTTTCCTTCATAACCATTTCACAAGTCACCCAAGGCTCTTACTACTACAGAGTTGACTAATACATCAGGGTTTTCTCTTAATCTTCCTGCATCTGGTCTCTCCCCAGGCCAATCCTCTTCCTGGGGAAGAGAGATTGGTCTCTTCCTCAGGTCAATGTCTCATACAGACCTTTTGTCCTATACTTTTGTGTGTGTATATGATCATTATAAAATTTAATTTCTATTTTTCTCAAAGTTATGCATGTTGTGCTTTAAAGTCAAATATTTTTTAAAGCTTATAGTGAAAAAACAGCAGCCCACAGCCTCACCCTTTCTCACCCCTAAATCTGACTCCCCATAGGCAACCACTTGTAATTCTTTTACCTGCTTCTTCTAATACTCATTTCCAATTTTCTAAATATTATACTTATACAACTGCTACTTCTTAATCTTTCCATTTTAGGTATTGCTTAAGGACTTTCCCACTGTGGAACCCAAGATTTCAGTCTCTGACATTCCCTTCTCCTCCCCCTACTTATTCTCTCTTATGCTCTCAAGGCAACCATAGCACCATGGGGGCTATCTCAAAATCCAGTGTGAACAATGCACACCTGACTGACAGTTGAGCTGTACGGAGTACCTACTTTGCTTATATTCTTTTGATGATAACACTTCTGTATTCTGTGGAATTCATTGCTTAGATTGATGTATGTGTGTGCAAATACATACAAATACTTATATATAGTTTTGGAAAAAACATTAAACTTTTCTAACTATACTAATACACATTGGGAATTATTAATTCCATTTTTTCTTAAAGATATCGTTTTTAGAGCCTTCTGTCATTCTACTCAAGTCTGAACTTGGTGTTCCCTAGACTTTCGGACAGTTAGCATCCTAGACTTCCCTTCATCATCATCCTGGAAAACTTTCTTCCTCTCTAATGAATCTCTTGTTTCCATGAGTAGCATATGTCCTTCTCCCTTCTCAATGAATTCCTTATTTTTAGTGACTCGCATTCTCCAGTAACTTCTTCAGAAAGAGTGTCTCCAAGTACGGCAATTTCATCCTCACAAATAACTGCTATTTTGGCTAGGTATTGAATCCTATCTTGGAAATTTTTTTCCTTCAGAAAGTTTTAGGAGGTTTTCTATTGGTTCCTAACTTTCAATATCATTGAGAAGTTCAAAGCCATCCTAACTCCAAAGCCATCCTAACTCCAGATTCTTTACAAATAAAATTCATCCCCTTAATAATCACCAGAAGCTTACAGAATATTATCTTACTCAGATGCTCTGAAATGTCATGATTTATCTTGGAGTGCTCTTTTCTCTTTCATTGTGTTGAGTTGTCAGTGGGCATTTTTCTTATTAATTCATCCATTCTCAGTTATCTCCATACCCACCTCCCATTTCCTTGCCATATAAATAACTGTTACATTATATTCAGTGTATATTTTTAATGAATTTTTACAAACTGTGTACATTTTTAATTTATGTGGATGATACTATACTGTTTCCTTCTTGTTTTCACTAAACTCTGCTTTCAATGTGTACATGGTCTTTGTTGCTCCTAACTGCCACATAATATGTCATGGTCTGCATCCAAGAGAAAGCTCACTACTCTCTTAGTTATGGATACCCAGATTTTCGCTAAGTCTCCACTATAAAAACCTAATGACAGAAAGAGTGTCTTTGCACATGTATCAACAGATCTTTTAAATTTGGCAATGTGAGTTTACTAGTTCTAAGAACATCTTTGGTATTTTTCTTTATTAATTTCTTTCTATCCATTTCCCTATTTTCTTTATGGAATTTTTATTAGTTCAATGTTGAAACAAATCTTTGATTTTCTTATTTTTGTTTTACTTTCTGTGCGATTTAAACTTTATAGTTCTACCATTTACTGTTTATTACATTTTTATACATTTTACATTAATTCATTGTACATTAATATAAATTTTACATTAATTCTTTTACATTAATTTCCAAATGCTCTTAACTGCTAAGTGTTCTTTTTCATAGCAATCTAATATCTTGTGGATAATCTCTTCTATCTCTGCTGATATTAATTATGCTTTTAAAAAATTACTTTCTGCTCCCTTCATTATTCATATTCCCTCAAGCTCCTTCTACTTATTTATTATTTTGATTTGTCTTCGTGTTGGACCTTTTCTTTGAATGCTGATGACCCCTAACTGTGTTCATATTTAAGATCAAGGCACAAAAGGCTTCTTGGAAGCTCCTGTGAATGGTTGGGGCATATAGAATGGGGCAGGGGGTGTAGTGGATGACTCAGAGAAGGCAATGGCAACCCACTCCAGTACTCTTGCCTGGAAAATCCCATGGATGGAGGAGCCTGGTAGGCTGCAGTCCATGGGGTCCCTAGGAGTCGGACATGACTAAGCAACTTCACTTTCATTTTTCACTTTCATGCATTGGAGAAGGAAATGGCAACCCACTCCAGTATTCTTGCCTGGAGAATCCCAGGGACGGAGAAGCCTCGTGGGCTACCATCTATGGGGTCACACAGAGTTGGACACAACTGAAGCAATTTAGCAGCAGCAGCAATGGATGACTAGTACTTGCCTCTCCCAAAGATGCGTCCACATGCTAATTCCTGGAATCTGTGAACACTCCCTTATTTGGAAAAAGGTAATGTAATTAAGGATCTTGAGATGAAGAGGTCATGCTGGATCATCCAGATGACACTAAATCCAACAAGTGTCCTCATAAGAGAGAGACAGAAGGAGGTTTTAGACAGAATAGGAGGCAATGCAGCCACAGAGGCAGAGAGTGGAGTGATATAGTCACAAGCCTAGGAATGCCTGGGGCCAACAGAGGTTGGAAGGAGGAGGAAAGAAATTCTCCCCTAGATCCCTTGGAGGTAGCATCACCCTGCCAGATTTTGGCCCTCTAACCTCTATGAGACAATTTCTCTCACACTCTTAAACCACCTGGTTTGTGATAATTTGTTGCAGCAGCCAAAGGAAACTAATAAGTGAACCTCACCACAAGTGATGGGTCAGACCATTTTTCTGGTCACCATCAAATATCAGGATACAAAGGTCTTTTCTCTTCAGATGGATGGTTTTCCACAGAGGAATGCTGTGAAACCCTCTCCCTCTCCTTCCCCAGACTGCTACAGTTCTGAGAGCCAAGCAGTAGAATTGGGCTGGAAACATGACATCCAGTTTGTGGACTTTCATATAATACTTCTGCTTTCATTATAAGAGATCAACCCCATCTAATATTAAACTCTGTTTAAACATGGTGGGTTGAACCAAGTTGGTCATCTCCTGTGTGTCCACAAACCCAAGCTTTTCTGATTCAGCCTTGAGAGAGAGGAAGTCTTCTAACTAGGGCAGTGTGGGGTTGGGTGGGGCAGACACCTATGAGTACTGTTTGGTTGAGGGGAGGACATATCTAAATGTTCCTCACAAGGATTTATGAAAAATCTTGTTTAGCATCCCCCATAATCCAGCTTTACATGATGCCTCAATTCCTGACCCTTTTTTGGCATTCCTCATTGTAGTTAATGGAGCCTCAGCTTTCATGCCACTAGATTAGTTATCATTTACTCTCTGTCTCAGACATTTTGTTGGCAACTCTCATTTGTTTTCATACCCTCTCCTATTCTCTCTGTCACTGCGTCCTTCTCAAAATTTATTTCCTGTGTTTGTGGATGCACAAGAGATAGCCAACTTGGTTCAATCCACCATGCTTAAACAGAAGCACCACTTTATAAATTTCCATTTCAAGAACGTTTGCCATTCAGACAAGAAATTATGTTCAGTTTTGCTCAGAAAACAGAAGACCCTCTACAACCCTGTTTTTGCCCTTCTATTTTCTCCTTTCAATTCCCAAAGTGAAATTTCCACTTAAGTTAAATTAGGTCACATCATAGTCTTCTCACTCTCCATAACAAATCCCATTTCGTCATGTTGGCTTATGGGGGGTGCTCCCCTTTCTGGAATATTCACTCCCATGTATTCTATTTTATTCTATTACATATTTTGAATCCCAAACAAAATCCCAATCCTTTATGAAACCATTCCTGATAACTTCAGACTATATAGATTTGTCCCTTCCCCAAACAAATGAACTATAACTTATATTAGCAAGTAAACAAACTTCTGCTCCCTAACTGTTTCAAGTGTTGTTGTTGTCTTTTCAGCAAAACATAAGTTTTTTAAGGGCAAAAACTATGCCTTAAACTTTATGTGCTCCTTGTAATGCTTATCATGGCAATGAACACTGAATGTTTGTTAACTGATGTACAGTAATTCAAGCCACAAATATGAAATTTGATGTCCAATACAAGATAGATTAAGAACTTTTTGAGGATACAGTCTGTATCTTATTAAACATTATATGCCTAACAACCAGTACAGCATTTAACAAAAATGGTCTCTTTTGAGTGATGGAATGAAAGAATGGATAAATGGACCCTCACTACATGTCATGTTCAATGTTGTACCAACTTAAGATTTTTAATTCCTAAGAATACTAAAGATGATTAAAACGACTGTATTCCCAGCATCTAGAGCAGCTTTTGGCCCAAAGGGGCTGCTCAGTAAATGAGGGTTGCATGAACGAATTTGCAAGAAGTCCAGAGCATTAGTTTATAGTCAGAGAGAAGAGAAAAGAGAAACATCTGGCTTACCCGGAAAGCACTCCCAGGACGAGGTTGAGAACAAAGAAGGATCCAATGATGATGAGGGGGATGAAGTACAGCCAATTCCAGGTGGCTCCTAAGGCATCATTGGTCTGAAAGAAAGAAAAATGGTTCTTTAGTATTATACTTCATCAAAACCATCTGCCAGGTGAAGGCCTCCATTCCCACAGCTTCACATGGAAGGTTATGCAACAAGCACAGTGCAATACAAACATACACTGCATTGCTTCACTCCCGATTTGATGTGATTATAGATTAACTCATTCTCCCATGTATACTGTGCAGGGCACCATGTCACTGTCATACAATAGCCTGCATTTGAATAGTCTAATATCCTCACCCAATGGATAACAGTCCAGAAAGGTCAAATATTTTTCTAAGATCACACAAATAATCACTGGTTTTACAGTGTTCGGTGATGTGGGTTCTAAGCCTTTCTACTCTAAATTAGGCAAATTTTCAAAAGACAGAGGCAAGGTACGTCCATCATTTTAGTCCAGGGATTTTGGTAAAGGCTATGACAGGTTGCTTGGAAGAGATGAGTGTTATCCACGTCCTGCTCAGCTCCTGACCCTGGGCTCTGGCTTTCTTTCTTCCATCACATCATGGTCCAACAGTACACAGCTAGACCAGGCCAGGCCCTGGGAAGACTCTGGAAAAACAAGGAATAAATCTAGACTTGAAAAGGGATCCCTTATTCTCTCTGTAATGCTAACACATCGTGAACTAAACCCTGCATGGAAATCCACATTCTGGATTCTAATACCACAAGTGTGACGCCAGGTCTCTGAATGGTAGAGGTTGAGGGAGGATCACACCACGTGGCTCAAGAAAGAGAAAAATCAACTCTTGGTAGGATTTCTCATTAAGCACCTTGAAACGGTTTTGGAACATTTTGAAAGTCCCATCTAACACTTGGATCTCTCAACTCAGCTTTCCCTTGACTCTCTCTCCCCATGATATCAACCCCAAATCTTCCTAATTAGTCCACTTGAATTACATTTTGCATACATAGGGCTTTGAAATCCCTCCCAATCCCATCCTACTCTCACACACAAACTTTAATACTTGTTTGAAACTCAACAGTTTCTAGAAAGATATCTTATTCCCAATTCACTGGAGAAACAAGGCCATCCAAATCAAACGCCATGCCTAAAATTCACACACTAAATTAGCAAAATGAAGATCCGAACTCAGAATTTCTATGGCAAAGTGTTTCTTGTCCTGATGTACCTTTTTCTCCCTCTCACTTTGCCAATATATTTTGATTCATCATCTTCCTGCTTCCCGTGGACTTCTATGACATTCTATCTTGTTTTTCCCCCAAATTATCTCATTTTCCTTCTGCCTCCCAATCAAATATGTCAGCCTATAAAATACAGCCTCCCACTGATCATGGCAATATCACTGCACAATAGATTTTTCCATTAAAAAACAGCTTCTAAGGCAACCTCTTTCACCAAACTTGTCTCTTTGTCTTGCCCCTACACTGTTCAGAGAGGTATGTTTGCAAACGAAGCAGAATAAGAGATAAAAACAAACACCTTCTGAACTGAATGAACAAAAGAAGAGACCTGACAATTTCAGTAAATAAGAGCTAGTGTTTTGGTTCAACAGGTCTGGTGAGTCAAATGCAAACAAAGAAGATGCGGGCCAGACCTTAGAGGAAACCACTCCTGGTATCAGAAGGAAGATGCAAAAGAACTAGATGCCAAGGCCTACAGGGGGTTTGAATGGACATCAGTTCAATTCAGTTATTCAGTCGTGTCCAACTCTTTGCGACCCCCTGAATCACAGTATGCCAGGCCTCCTGTCCATCACCAACTCCTGGAGTTTACTAAACTCATGTCCATTGAGTTGGTGACGCCATCCAAACAGCTCATCCTCTGTTGTTCCCTTCTCCTCCCACCTTCAATCCTTCCCAGCATCAGGGTCTTTTCAAGTGAGTCAGTTCTCCACATCAAGTGGCCAAAATATTGGAGTTTGAGCTTCAGCATCAGTACTTCCAATGGATATTCAGGACTGGTTTCCTTTAGGATGGACTGGTTGGATCTCCTTGCAGTCTAAGGGACTCTCAAGAGTCTTCTTCAATACCACAGTTCAAAAGCATCAATTCTTCGGTGCCCAGCTTTCTTTATAGTCCAACTCTCACATCCATACATGATTACTGGAAAATCCATAGCTTTGACTAGACGGACCTTTGTTGGCAAAGTAATGTCTCTGCTTTTTAATATGATGTCTAGGTTGGCCATAACTTTTCTTCCAAGGAGCAACTGTCTTTTCAACAACTCTGTGGCTTAGACAGTCACCCCCACCCTTAGACCTCTTTGGCAGCAAGAACTCAGTCTGCTCCCGGTACCCTAATCAGGGCTCAAGTGCCAATAAGCATTAGTTGGTGTCAGCAATAGCAATGATGAAATTGTGGCTTTTAAGCTCTCTTTGGTCCCAGGAGTGACTGTGCTATGTCTTGAGGATGGTGAGAGCAATTTCAGTTGGGTGACTATTTGCCAAAGATATTGCAGAGTGAAGAACAATTCCCAAATTGTGGTCTTCTTATAGCTAGTGATCTGTAAGATGCTCACATGTTCTGTGGAAAATGAGCTTCTGGAATCAAAGAAACTCGGGAAACACAGCAGATTTTATTTTTGCATTAGCCTGTGAGAAGACCCACCCAAAAGAAATAATATTCAAGTTGCTTCCTCCATCATTTCATATGATTCCTTGATTACAAACCTCCTTTTCAACAGAAACCTATTAGCATATCAGAAAACACGGCCCGTGAAACACAGGGATGGAAGGACTCCTCTCACGGGCCCAGAGGCTGGGATGTGCTTTCTAACTCTTCTCTAAAACACTCAGAGTGTTGTGAGAATGTTTTGGTTTTGCTTTAACCTACATTTAGGCAAGATACTTCACTGTCTGCTCATTTCTGTACCTGGCACCTGACAAAGTGTTTGGCACACACAGGTGCTCAGCCAATCAATAAATGACCATGATTTGAGTAAAATGATTCTCGGGTTTAAAATATGCCAAAAATAAATTCATTCTGATATTCTCCCCAAGCTTTATCTGAATTGCGTTTAAAAAAGTCATCCACCATGGTATTGGAGCCTGTGGAAGGAGAAGATGAGAAAAGAAAGAGAAGGAGAAAAAGAATATCCGGGAGGACCCCGGCATCATGCCCTAGGGGGTTATTAAGGATGACTGACAGCTTGAAAGGGTTTTCTGGAGAAAGCAGCTTGACGGCTCCCCTAGATTATTCACAAACCTTTTAATAGACCTGCTGCACCCTCTTAACACCTTCCTCCTCTCCCTCCGGCTTCTCTTAGATCTTCCCCTCCCATCCTTCCTCTCCAGGTGGCCTTACAGCCTCACCTCCCGTGCCTGTCGGTGGATCAATGACAGGTCCACTAAGACAAGGGAACAAACCTCAGCAGGAAGTGGGCAAGTTTGGGACTTCACGCCTCCCTCCTCCAAAATGGCAAGGTTCTTTCTGATGCTAATTAGAGTTTCAATCTCTTTCTGATTCATCATTATTACAACCTTAAAATTGTCCAGTGTAGGAGAGACAACTACTGCAGTATCTTTTGAGATGGAAGAAGAAAGCACTCAACAACTCTGAAGGCAGCAAGTGCCCTGACACCATATGAGGTGGGAGTCAGGAGCGCCAAGCAGAAAGTTGCCAGTTCAGCTCGAGAGTAGGGACTGTGCTCCCTCTCAGGGTGGGCATGCATGTCTGTGACACAGTAGGTGGTGGGAGAGCAAAGGGGCTGCCTACGTGAGAGGAAGCATCTCCCCTTCCCTTCTCTCTCCCTGGTACCCACCCGCCCAGCTTCTGTGATCCCAAGCACCTTGGATGTGGGTGCATCACACTTCATTCTCCCTACTGATTCTTCCCTCAGGGACTGGAACAGTCACACTAAGAACTCCCTGCAAGAATGAGGGAAAGAAGAACCACAGCTCTCCCAACACGGTCCACTGATTTCTGGCTCCAGGAGAGAGAGAGTCTCACGGTGGAAGCTTCCCTGCCCAGCCCAGTATTATGGAGCAGCTTAAGTATAAACCAGCCCCTCCTTGCAAAGAAGGCTTGACAACGCATTCCAGCCTCCTCCTTCCCCACCATTCATGGAACACCTACTCTTTGGCAGGCAGTACCCGAAGAGAGCTTTTCTTTGGAGCAGTGTCCTCTTATTTAAGATGCTGAGTCTCCTCCCACTGACCCAGTCAAGCCCCTAGACTCGACAGGCTGGCTGTCCTCCACTTCTCTCCCCTCCCCGCTCCCTGAGTGACACACACACGCACACGTGTGCGGGGCGGGGGTGATGACAGACAGAGAGCGCATCGGAGGCGGCGGCCCACCTGCGCACGCAGTGCTCAGCGGGTAGCAGGCCTGACACAGTGGGAATGTGTTCCTCTGGGAACCTGCCTGACTGGGGGTGGTGAGCCCACCCACTCCCTGGGCAAACAGGCACACATGGCAATTATCACATTAATCTCCGGGGGATGGGGGCGATGGGGGAGGGCAGGGGTGGGAGGAGCTAGACTGGAGAGAAAGATGGGCATGAGGATGGCAGGAGGCAGGGGGTCCCAGGGTTTTCCAGGCACAAGGCTGAAGGTAGGGCTAGCCTCCGTAGTTGGAAGCAGGTCTCTATCAGGGTTCCACAGGGCTCTGTGGAAAACAGGCTGAAGAGCCTCCTCCTGGATGTCCACGCCTTTCACAGAGCAGCTTCCACCAGGGAGGCTGAATGACCTACGGCTGCAGAATTGGGAGGCTGATAAGTTGGGACTGGGAAAATATGGGGGTTCTTTCAGGGGAAAAAAGGGTCCTTTCAGGGGGGAGAAAAGGTCTCTCAGATACACCTACTCCCCAGGCTAGAGGCGCCAGCAGGCAACCCCCAGCCTGGCCCCCAGCAGGGTTCCTCGGCCAGCGCGTCACTAGTGTCTTGGGCTGGATGATTCAAGGCTGGCTTGGGGAGGAGGACACTGTCCTGTTCACTGCATTTGCAGGATCCCTGGTTTCTACCTATTAGATGCCAACAGCATTTTTCCCAGTTGTGACAACACAAAGTGGCTTCAGAACTGCCAGACGTCCCAAGGGGGCAAAAACGGCTTGCTATTGAGAACTACTGGCTTAGAGATTCTTGTCTCAAAGACAGCTTTGGAATTACCAACTGGACTCAAGTCAAGGGATGGCTGCAGCAGCAGCCCTGGGCTGTCAAAGAGGCCAGGCCATTCATCTCCACAGAAACATCTGTCCAAGGGGACTTCCCTGGTGGTCTACTGGTGAAGATGCCACACTTCCACTGCAGGGAGCACAAGTCCAATCCCTTGTCAGGGAACTAGGATCTTGCATGCCATGTGGTGAGACCAAAAAAAAAAGTCCAAGGCCTCTGCTGACCGCTCCAGGGAAAGAAAATTCAGAGAGGGCAAGAGTGGAATAAAGGAAAGGGGCAGAGACCAAAGACAATTCCACAATTCCACCTTCCCTGATGGTATGATACCTGGGCACCCATCATTGCCCAGCTTGCTGGCCTCCCCTAGGCCCGCACTTCATTCCAGCACCAAGTGAATGCCTCCTTTTCATCCCGAGAGACTTGAAGTCCACGGCCCAGCACCAGAAGTCATGGTTTGTACGACAAATGTGTGGACCATGTATTAATACCAAGTGACAGATATTCTCCTAGATACTGGGGACAAATGATGGACAGAACAGTCCCAGGTCCTGGTCCACATGAAGTAGTATAATGGGGAGACCCCCATTAAATAAGTGAGCTCACACAGCCTGTTTGACTTTAAACTGAGGGGAGGGTGATGAAGGATCACTCCGGGAGCTGACCTGAAGGTGCATCTGATCTGGTTCAGGAAGTCAGCAAAGGATTTGCTGAAGCTTTCAGAGTAAAGCATCACATGAGTCTAGGAAACTACCTTGGCAATGGCAGCAGAGGTTAGAAAGGCAGAGGAAAGGTTTATTATGGAGGGGAAAGGGAGAAGAGGAAAAGGTTTAAATTAAGAAGTGCTCACAATCATAAAAAACAAGTTTATGCTTACCAAAGCAGAAAGGGGGATAGTGGGGTAAATTAGAAGCTTGAGATTACTATACACGTTACTATATATAAAATAGAAAACTGACAGGGACCTACTGTATAGCAAAGGAAACTCTATTCAGTGTTTTGTGAAAACCTGTAAAGGAAAAGAATCTGAAAAAGAATTGATCGATATATGTGTGTGTGCGCGCGCGTGTGCATGCATGTAACCGAACTGCTGTGCTATGCACCTGAAACTAACATGCTGTAAATCAGCTACACTTCAATTAAAAAAAAAAAAAGATTAAGAAGTGCCAAGAGGTAGGGGACACATGAGAAGAAAAATGAGGGCAGGGAACGCTGACACCGAACTCCTGCCTCTGCAGTAGCAGCCCCCAGGCACCTGGGTGGATGTTGTACTGAAACATTCATAAATCATAAGGGCACCACCCTCAGTGGATTTTTTCAAAGTGTACATAACTGTGCAGCCAGCATCCAGATAAAACCAGGCTTCCCTCACATCCCTTCCTAGGAATCATCTCCTTCTTCTCAAATGTAACGGTCTCCTGACTTCTATATCCATCAATTACGCTGGCCTAATTGCCGGGAGAAATATCAATAACCTCAGATATGCAGATGACACCACCCTTATGGCAGAAAGTGAAGAGGAACTAAAAAGGCTCTTGATGAAAGTGAAAGAGGAGAGTGAAAAAGTTGGCTTAAAGCTTAACATTCAGAAAACTAAGATCATGGCATCTGGTCCCATCACCTCATGGGAAATAGATGGGGAAACAGTGGAAACAGTGTCAGACTTTATTTTGGGGGGCTCCAAAATCACTGCAGATGGTGACTGCAGCCATGAAATTAAAAGACGCTTACTCCTTGGAAGGAAAGTTATGACCAACCTAGATAGCATATTAAAAAGCAGAGACATTAGTTTGCCAACAAACGTCCATCTGGTCAAGGCTATGGTTTTTCCAGTGGTCATGTATGGATGTAAGAGTTGGACTGTGAAGAAAGCTGAGTGCCGAAAAATTGATGCTTTTGAACTGTGGTGTTGGAGAAGACTCTTGAGAGTCCCTTGGACTGCAAGGAGATCCAACCAGTCCGTCCTCAAGGAGATCAGTCCTGGGTGTTCATTGGAAAGACTGATGCTGAAGCTGAAACTCCACTACTTTGGCCACCTTATGTGAAGAGTTGATTCACTGGAAAAGACCCTGATGCTGGGAGGGATTGGGGACAGGAGGAGAAGGGGACGACAGAGGATGAGATGGCTGGTTGGCAACACCGACTGGATGGGCATGAGTCTGAGTAAACTCCAGGAGTTGGTGATGGACAGGGAGGCCTGGCGTGCTGCAATTCATGGGGTCGCAAAGAGTCAGACACGACTGAGCGACTGAACTGAACTGAATTAAGAAATCACGTCTCACATTTCTCTCAATGTCCTGAGCCATCCACATTCCCTCACTGCTCAGGGACTTAACATTCGGAAGAACCCTCCTACTGTTGAGCTCTCACCAGCCTGGATGTGGCAGAGTCTGTGCTGTCCCCAGTGGTTTCCTTTAGAGCAGGTGGACCAGCCCCCCCCACCCCCCGGCAGCTCTGAGTTTTGGCTGCTAATGGCTCACACCTGGATCCTCCTGAGAAGTAGGCCCCCGGCTGACAGACCCTCCTCATCTGGGAGTTTATGCCTATCCTGGGGGCCATGACCTGGAACCAACAGCTCACTGATACAAGGGTGTCGCAGGCCCAGCCCCTTCCCCTTCCCCTCTGCGCGGGACAGCCTCCGTGGTGCAAGCTAAAACGTGTACAGCTACGTCTCTGTCTAGTATTTTCTCCTGACCTATTCAACTTTCCTCCTATTAGTTCAGGCTTCCCCGGCGAGCAGTCCATCAGTTAAAATCATTGACACAAAAATCTCTGTCCCAGAGACAGTTGATAGGGAATCTGATTTAAGGCATTAAATCGTTTTCTCATCAGGGTTTGACTAACCTCACAAAGCAGTAACACTCTGCCCCGAGCCACCCAAATGGATAGTAGATGATGTTTCTAAAGGCAGAGCCACTGCCCTTTGACCACAGTCACATTTTAGCGAAAGGAGGTACGATGTACAGCGCACCCTATGACCACTAAGCAAGTTAAGGCCTGTGGACCACGTGTACCAGGAATTCTAGCCACCATCTAAGTAGATTACAGGAACACACTACCCAATCCATCACTTGGTAGAGGAGGAAACTAACTAAGGTCTGGACAAGCAAAGTAATGGGGCCACAATCTAGAGCCACATGGGGTCAACTTCTTGAGGACGCTTGACTGCCCATTATCTCACTTGGTCTCTTAATAGCAATCCTACCCACTCTACCACCACCTTCTAGGGCAGAGCCACAATAAAGAAGAAAGCCAACACGAGGGTCTGGCAGCCAGAAGGTAAGAGCTGTATGTCTCAGACCCCAGGCAAGAAAGCAGGGTCGGGGGAGCAGGTGGAAAGAGTGAGGACAGAGAGCCTGAGTGAAGCATGGCCACCTGCTGCCACCCAGCAGGAAGGCGGAGCCTGTCAGTCCTGGAGGCAAAGCATTCCATTATGTCTCAGACCCCTGCGTGTATTTAATAAACATGCTAAGTCTCCCCACATAAACAAGCTCCAAAGGCAGCATCTGGCTTAGCCAGGGGCCTGAGATAAGTAATCAAGGCTTTCCACGCATTCTGGTCCTTTGCAGTCCCCCAGATTTGATGGCCAGCGGCCACTTTCTCCTCTTGCCTGGACTGCCAGCGACTGTCACTGAGGATTCGGCACTGCCTTAGCCCACATGCAAAAGTACCTCCAGAGGGACTTCCTACTGGGCCTTTCACCACTTATTCTTCCCTTTCTCTGACCAGTGGAAAAACAGAGCAGGACCAGTGGGCCCAGGACGAGAGCCAGAAAAATCTGCTCTCCCACCGTGTTCACAGGCAGCAGCATGATGCCATCAAGCCCACCCTCGGGAGCTCTGCTTAGTATCACCGACCAGCAAACACTGCCCCACCCTGGACTTGGGTGGCGATCACCACTGGGGCTGGGCATACAGGTATGGATGTATCTGTGAAAATCCATCCACACTCCTGGGAAGAGGACGCAAATAAATGTCAAAGTGAGGGCGGATGAGCAGCGCTCCATCTAACCAGGAAGGCTGCCATGACCTTGTCCACGCAAGTGAGCGCCTTCACGCCCACACAGCTCGGGGCCCGGCTGTGCTGAAGAACGCTTTGGTAAATCGTAACGGTTCCAATAATGTTGTTATGTGAGGTTTGCTGTCTCTTCCCTTTCTGATCACTGGTCCCAAAGCCCAAAATGGAGATAACACATCTGTTCAAGATCTTGTACTGTTGAAGCCGGGATTGGGTTCCACAGGGGCTCAATAGTCTATTCTTTCTACTTGTGTGTATGCATGAAATTTTCTATAATAAAGAGTTTTTAGATTTTCCCCAAATAAAACTGTATAGGTTATTTATACGGTTCAGGGTCATATGTGGGTTTTTAGAGAATCCTTTGTGGCAAAACACTGAAAAATGGTAACAGTGATGGTAACTGGGCAAGGGTAGAAATTAGTGATTTTATTTAAAAATATTTTTATCCTTTCCTATACTTTGCAGCTTTTTCTGCAGTAACTAGTGGGTTTTGTTTTGTTTTCATGGTCAGAGAAAACATAAAGAGTACTGTAGGGAAATAGCCAGAGAGAAGGGAAGGCCCTCCTGCCAGGCAACTGCAGCAGAGTGCTGGGGAGGTCAGCTTCCCTGGGGTCACTGGGAGCTGGACAGTTGACCACACAGCGAGCCATCCAGGCTGAGATGCTGCTCACCTCTGGGAAAAGGTGAGCATGCTGTTCTGATGCTGCCATATGTACGTTGGCCAAGTTGGCCACTCAGAGAGGAAATGAACAAGGATACTTCCAGGACTTCCCTCGTGGTCCACTGGTTAAGACTCTGAGCTTCCAGTGTAGGTGGTACAGAGATCGATCCCTGGTTGGGAAGCTAAGATCCCACATGCTGCAGCACAGCCAAAAATAAATAAATAAAGAGGTTGTTTTTTATGATGATCAGCTAACACACATCACCCTTCTACCCAGTCTACACGGCTGGTTGACGAGAGACTGAATGTATTCTTGCAAGAAACTCAAGCACCAGAAAGAGCTCAGAGAATGAGAGAAGACATGAGTCTCAGGAGACCCTCCCTTTAAGGCCCAGGGACAAAGGGTACATGAGGCTTGACAGACCCTCTGCATTGTGAGAGTTCTGTGTAGTTTAGAAAGGCTATACTAATGCCCTGATGACACAGGGCAGCAGGTCTTCAACCAGTCCCCGGCTGGTTCTCTGCTCCATCCCACAGTCCTCAGAGGTCAATCCTCCTAGTTACGATCATTTGCTGCCATTTCCACGAGTCCCCTGTCTCCTCCAGTTAAACATCTCTATTTCCCATTCGTCTAACATGAATTCTGTACCTTTCATCATCTTGAAGTTTAGAAGGAAGAACAGCATCTTGTACAAGCCCCTTACTTTAGGAATGAAGAACCAAAGGTCAAAAAGCTGATTTCTGAAAGATATTCCCTAGCTGATTACAGAAGTACAGCTAGGACTTCTGACCCCCAGGCTACCTTCTATTCTCCCCCACATCATTTAGTATTGAGATTAAATATATGGTCCTACTCCCTCTGGTCATTTGTATGTAGTTACTCTAGCCTCCTGCTCTCCCTTGGAAGCTCCCTAAAGTAGGACACCATGATGATGTCTTACTTCTGAAGGTTCAGAGACTGGAGCTATGAACATGGCTATCAGATTTCATGAAGAAAGGAGTGAGGCTGGAGATGTCCTGGAAGGCATCCTGGGGCTGTGCCTTCACCTGGACTTGAAGTAGGACAAGGATGTAGATTGGCCCATCGATGGAGGAAGACAGTCCAAGAAAGGGAAACAAGCGGGAATGATGAGGCCACAAAGAGTAGTCGTGGGGAGCAGCGAGTAAGGCAAGATGAACAGGAGCAGGTCCAGGCTTCCCTGGCAGACCAGTGGTTAAGAATCCATCTAGCAAAGCAGAGGACACAGGTTCAATCCCTGGCCCGGGAAGATCTCACATGCCTTGGGGCAACTAAGCCTGTGCTCCCCAAAGAGAAGAGCCTGTGCTCCTTGAAGAGAAGACGCCACAAGGAGAAGCCTATGCACCACAATGAGAGAGTAGCCCCCACTCACTGCAACTAGAGAAAAGCCCGAGTGTAACAATGAAGACTCAGCACGGCCAAAAATAAGTAAATAAATAATTTTTTTTTAAAAAGAGGAGCAGGTCCTGGAAGACCCTGAATGGGGGTGTAAATGTTTGGATTTGCTCACTACCCTAGAGCTCTTCCTTCCTTCTACCTTCCCTCTCTGCCAAGCCATGCGTTCCCTCATACTAAGCCTGTTCAGTCTCCAGAAGGATTCCCTGAAGCACATCACTCGACTTTTCTCTAGAATTTCCCAGCACTTAGGTGCACCCCGTAGCAGCATGCATATTCATTCAACATTTTTGAGTGTGTACTCTGAACATGATGAATGAGAAAGGAAAACAGCCTTGAGGGCCTTGGTATCCATAAGGAGGTAAGTCATGAGTATAAATGCCTATAATTGAAAATAGAGCATTAAGTACTGCACTTGGGTTTTATTTGTACTTGTTTACAGACCCTCTTTATATGCGTTCTGTCTCTCTCATATATTAGTCCTCCCTTTCCATTAGGGTTGACGGGTTCTTATCGACAGAACCACATCCTTTATCCACTCTACTAATGCCTACAAACAAAGAGATTCTCAGTAACACTATGAACTAGCAGATTTTAACACTACTACCATTCTTCTGCCTCACAGGCCTATATGAGTTTCCTTTTCTGGAAATAAATATATCACCTGTAAAATGGCATCTCTGTTGACACACAGCAAGTACACTTAGCTAACTGAAATATTCAGTACAGCACATAAGAGCAGACACTCAAGAAAAGAGCTTCAAGTATAATCATTTTTCGTGGCTTTCATTCCCTCCATAATGCCTTCTGAGTAGGTAAATTAATTTATCATCCAACATCCATGTTTTAATTAATGACTGCGTGTCAAACACTATGTAAGGCTGGTAAGCCCAGCTGCTTCCCTAAAGAAGCCCCAGGCCAGTTAGTTTCATTTATTTTGTGGCCACAGGAACCACTCTTAGTCCTTGGTAAGAACGGCTTGAAAGCAAGGTATCATAGCTTTGATGTCTTTGTATCTTCTGACTTTAAGACATAGCTCTTGAAAACATGCTCAGTGGGTCTGCACTGGTGCTGGTAATGGGGATAATGAAATGTTCAGTCCCATGATTTATTTATTGTGGGATAAATATGCCTATTTATCAGCCAGGGGTCTGAGAGTATCTAGGTGAGGTTCTTAAGTGTGATCTGTCCTGCTGGATCAGTTTCTCCAAGAATGCTGGGCTGCACATGGGCCCAAAACATCACTCTACTCACCTCCATGGCCATTGGGAGAGCCTGGCTCAGCCTGAGTCCCCAGGGCTGGTCACCTCCACTTGTGAGCAGCTTTGTCCACTCACCCCAGTGTTAGACAAATGTTATTTTCTGTGTGTGCCATGATGTGAAAAAGAATAGGAATCACTGTGCCAGACACCATCTGTCAGGGACACTGAGGAGGGAATTCCTCACTTGAGTAGGTGCCTACATCAGACAACAGATGTGGGGTCCCTTCCCACTCAGACCCAGATTCCTCACTGTGGTTCTCCTCTATCTCATGGACTTGAATTCTCTGGTCTTTTCCCCAAAACCCTCCCTTTTCTCATCTTTTGATTTCTACTAACTTGTTTACTCTGCTGCTGCCCTCCTAGACACTCATCTTGGTGGTTCTTCTTCTTTCCCCAAAGATACACAGGGTGTGTTCCAACTGAGCATTCCTATTGGCTTAGGGGAGTAACAAGGCTGAAACAGAATACAGATAATAAAGTAATAATGTTCACTGCTTTCCCAATCTAGTAACCACTGGAAAAAAATCTCTTTTGGTCTTTATCATTCTTTGCACAACTTTCATTGCTGTACATTAGGGTGGAATGTACTGATATCAACCATGTCGGGTGACACATACAAGACTGCATATGAGCTGTTGGATGGCAAATCCAACATGGACCCAATCAAACCTATTTCTGGAGGTACTAAGTGTACACCAAGAAGACCTGATTAAAACATTTTTATCTCCACATTTTCCTGTGACTTACACCCTAAGGCTCCAATGTAATTGAGAAGGAAAAAGAATCAAGGCTTCCATTCATTAAGCATCTAGTCTACACTGAACACTGAGCCAGGTGCATACCAACCACGTGTAAGAGAGATGCAACTGTAATTTCATGTGTTAGAAACAAAACAATAAAATCCAGGCTCATAAAACCTGAGGACTTGCCCAAGGCCCCGTCGTCAGTATATTATAGAACCAAAATCCAAACCCATGTTTGATTTCCTCTTAAGACATGACATGGTGTTGCCTCTTGTATGGTGCGGGAGGGGGAGAGAAAGAGAGAAATAAAAAATTTTAACATGGAACATATCAGAACAAAGCTATGAATGCAGGTATTTACAACAGCAGTGACAGCAAAAAAAAAAAAAAAAATAGTTCTCATCAATTGCATATTGAAATCCTATCTAAATATTATATTGTTTCCACACCTTTGAAAAACGCCTTAATGCAATGATTTCTTCTCATTTCTTCTAGATAAGGTTGGAAGACTGTCATAGAGAGTTCCCTGGCTAGTAGTGCAACAGTCACTCTGTTGCCAGGGTGATCTTGTTAAGTGGGACAAGTGACTTCCAGCCACAGCTAGCTTCAGTCTTCAGAGGAGGGCAAAGCTGTCATTTCTAACCAACATCTCTCATCTGTCAACATCTCTCTAACCTGTTTCTCTTCTGCTTAAAACCCTCCAAAGGCTGCCCATGCCATATCTCCTACCACGAGAGACGAGACCCCAGCCCAACCTCTCTAGCTCACCTCACTGCCCCCGCCTCCTTGTATAACCAAGTCACATGGCCACACCGAGATTCTTACAATTATCCCACATGCCACTTTCTTACACAGCTCGGTGCTTTTGCTCATATAGTTCCCACTGCCTAGGATACCTTCTCCGCCTTTTCCTCCTGGAAAACCTCTGATTGAAGGTTACCTTCACCCAGAAACCCTCCCAGAGTCGGTCATTCTCTTCACTCTCTGCACATAGGCTACCATGTCACTCAACTCTGTCCCATACTCATGGCTTACTGGTATGCCTTTCTCTACAAAAGCTGACACTGCCCAAGAACGAGGAGAAGGTCTTCTTTTTCTGTCTGTCTCAGAACCCAAGTTAGTTCCCAGTGGGTACTCAGTGCCCAGTGGGTACTTTATTCAGAGTGAATAAAAAATGAAGTTAATATGCTGAATGTGTCATGACTGAGCAACGAAGCACAGCACAGCACACGACTCTGATTAAATCTAAGACAAGCAAAAGAGAGAAAAGAAAAGGTGATGAGAAAGAGGATTTCTTAAAGAGTTAATTAAATGTCCAGAGGTTTTTTTTTATCACTAAGAGGGCAGAGTCACAGGTTGCCTAGAGGGGTTTATCAGGGATTATCACTTAATAAGCCCTTCCCAAGTATATCTGGCCACTAAAGGACTTCATCCTCCAATATTCTTCTTCAGAAGAAAAGCTCTATCACTCTTATCTCTGATGAACTCGAAAGAATTAAAAACAAAACTGGTAGATTCTGCCATTACATTCAGCTACAGTTTCAGCTGTAAAACTGAGTTTGAGGGAGGTGGAAAATACAGACTTGTATGTGGACTGTGGTTCTTACACGACCCCAGGCAGAGATTAGGAGAACTCTTTCTGACTGTGAAACTATTGGGTTGGCCAAAAAGTTTGTTTGGGTTTTCCATAACACCTTACGGAATAACCTAAAAGAACTTTTGGCCAACCTAATGGAACAGAGAAACACATCTCTCAGTAGATGGTGAAGGGGGTTGAGGGGGAGGGAACTAAGAGGGGAGAGAGCAGCCTCTTTGGGAAAGCATCAAAAAAACACAATCTCTCTGCAGTGGCCAGAGGGTACGAAGGTGACGGGAAAGAAAACATGTCTCAGGGAAGGTGACCCTGGTTCTCTCAATGTCAAAGCTAAGCTTGAAACTTTCTAGATCCCAGATGGGGAGTTCTGTGTTCTGTCCTCCTAAGCTTTGTTGGGTAGAGATGCTTCTACAGCTGGAAATTCATTTAAGCCTCCACCTGAAACCCCCACTCATCTTCTCAAAGATGAAGAAATGCATTGTGAAAAATTCTGGCCATCCTTCAGGGCCTTTCTTTTACCCCTTCTGGATGAACCAATACCCTGATCACCCAGACAGGGCCCTCCAGTGCCCCAGGGGCTTTTCCAACTAGTTTTGAGATCCTCTAATTTCCATATTCAGAGCTAGCCCCAAACCATCTGCTTGGCTTAAACCCTGACCATGTATTTAGTCTGAAGAGTATACATTTCTTGAGACAGACTCTCTTGATATTCAACATGAGGTCACACAACATCAATAATAAGAGTCAACACTTTTGGGAGCAATTCCGATGTAACGTTTTGCCCACAGGTGCACACTTAATTTTCTCAAGAATCCTTTGAAGCAGATACTAGTAGCATAGCCTTTTTCTCTCATAAGGAAACTGAGGCACAGAGCAGTTGGCTAGCCTGCCTGAGGCTGCACAGACAGCAAGTGACAGGGTGAGGACCACACCAGCTGTCTGATAACTGAAACACAGAAAATGCTCCACACTCATTACACATTAATGTTATTTAAATAGGTTAAGTTCAGTTCCCTTTAACCCTTGAAAATGGGGGGAGAAAGAATGAATGAATCACTATTATTTATATCTGTCTCATCTAAATATTTTACTTGGAGACTGTACCTACTTCTAAACCTCTTATCATTTGCAGGGGATTGTAATATTTATCACACCACATAATGATTATTTACTTGTCAGGCCCCTGTACAAATGTGTGAAATCCTGGAGGACAGGGTTTTGTGGTTCATTGTATAGCGTACCTGTTACAGGACTCTGAATACTGCTCAATTCATATCTGTTGTATGAGTGGGTGAATGAGCTAATCAAATCTTTTAGAATAGAAATGTAAAGGAATATTCCAGCCACAACTAGCTCAAATTGGACAAACACAGTCTAGAACAGTGGTTCTCAAGGGTGGACCCTGGTCCCCCAGCACCAGTAGCTTTGGGGGGCCTTGCTGGAAATGCATGTTCTTGGGTCCCAGGGCAGACCTTCAGATCAAAACCCTCCAAATGAAGCTCAGCACTGAGCCACTTGTACTTTTACAAGCTTTTCAGACTATGCCTCTACAGTCTGAGAACTAATGGTCTAGGGGAAAAAAAATAGAAGTCTGTCATGGGTAGCCTCAGTTGCTATGCTGCTGTATCCAGAAGTGGAAAAAAAAAAAGAGATCTGAGGAAAGTCTGAGGTTGAGTGGGGAGGAGGGAAGATGACAGAAGGGTGTGGGGAGAGATGAAGAGGGAGGAGAAAGAAGGTGGGTGAGAAGGAGAGACTGATTCATGCCAAAATCTGCTGGGAATGAAATGGGTTCATGATTGCAGCCACGTGTTGCCACAGCAACAGGTCCAGCACCTCCCCAACCCTCCCCTCCCCAGGATGACCAGGCAGCAGACACACCTACGCTGAGGCCTGAGCCCTGCAGAAGGATTTAAGCTTCAGCAAGCTGGAAAAACACAGTTAGGAGAAAGCTTATGGAAGGAGCTCCCCACACAGGCTCTGGCCCCCAGCTGGACTCCTGGAAAGGCTGGTTCTTCCTAAGGGCAGCGATCAGTCCAACAGGAGGTGAAAACACAACCGTGTGGGTTTGTTCCTCCGCACCCTGGCTCACAGCGTCACACAGCCTGGCTAGGATGGCTCCGCCGCCCTGCAGGACTCATTGTGAAAAAGGATGAGTAGCTTAAGAGGAGAGGGAGAGAGCCCACCATGCTGCAGGCGTGGAAGCAGAGGAGGGCATGAGGAAGCAGGGCTCACAGACCAGGGAAGGATTACTCCAGAAGCCAGGGCAGGAGACCAAATGGGGACGGAGACATGGAGCAGGGTTCATATGAAGACAAAAGGCCAGAGGTTCAGGAGGGAGAGCAAGGGGCTAATAAGGAGCAGAGGCTCTCAAGAGCATCTCAGCACTTTGCTGGGAACGGCTGGAGCTTCCAGGGGACCCACAAGGCAATCATACATCCAACTGACTTCACTAACAAAGGCAAGACAGGGGCTGCAGGAGGACACTGAGGCAGGCAAAGCGCACAACGCTCCATACGCTAGATGGAAATAACTCCGGGAGAGCGAGTTTACAGCCAATTAGACATTAAAAGTAAGATATAATTGCTGTTGCTATGTTTGTTTCCAAGAAGAACTGTGTTATGATTAGACTAACAGCTAGTGTTAGAATTCTGAGCAAGCTGCATGGAAGACTTAGCCTCACTTTGTCTCTGCGTGAGAGAAAAAAGCAGGTGAGAAAATGCTGAATCAATAAACCACCACTATTGTTCAAGGTATCTGCCCTCTGAACACCCCTGTGCAGCCCCTGAACCCTTTTTAGGAGGGAGAGTAGGGAGAAATATGCTGAGATATCTCCCATCCAACTCCTTCTAATCCTCATAACGAGCCAACTAAGGCATTATTACAACACCCATTTTTATGGATAAGAACACCAAGCCCAGAGAAACTGAGGAACATGCAGGTCATAAAGCACTGGGTTTTGAACTCACCTCTGCCTGACTTCAAAGACCATGCTCCTTTACTGACAACAAAAGGCACAAATCTGTCCACAAAAATGGAGAGGGGAGAACTGGTGGTCCATAAGTTACTCAAAAGCTGTGTACCTATTCCAGCCAGAATTGGGTATCTTTCACTGGACAGGTTAGCCCTGTGAGATGCTATAGTGTAATGGTAAGACCCTAGCCTCCCCTCTTCTTAGTTCTGTGACACTGGGCAAATCATTTAAACTCCCAGTGCCTCAGCTTCTCATCCTGCCTAATGGGGGTGATAATCCCTCTCACGAAGCAATGCTGGGAAGATTAAGTGAGAAGCATAATCTGATAGGTAATACACACCCCACCAGGTATTAGCTGTGGGATTGCAGGCACGTTATTTAGCTTTTCTGCCCTTTGGCTGCCTCATCTCTAAAATGGCTGGATTAGAAACCATGTGGCTAAGACACTCAGCTCAAGGGATGGCAGGCAGAAAGCACGTGAAACGTGGATGCCCTGTGGTCCAGACCAGGGGTCCTCAAGCTCCAGAATCTAATGCCTGATGATCTGAGGTGGAGCTGATGTTATAAGAATAGAAATAAAGTGCACAATAAATGTAATGCACTTGAATCATCCTGAAACCATCCCCCCAACCCTGGTCTGTGGAAAAATTGGTCTTCCATGAAATTGTCTTCCTTGGTACCAAAAAGGTTGGGGACCTCTGTTCTAGCCAGCTCCCCTCCTCGGAGAGGACAAGCCCATCCCACAGCTGCCAGGATCACCCTCTCCTGAGAGCTCACAGCTGCATCCATCACTGGGCACTGTTCTGCACCTCTGAAGGGGCACCTAGCCCAGCTGGTGTGGGTCAGCCCCTCCTCTGCCCGCCTTTGGTCTCCTCACTTCCTCAGGTATTATCTCACAAAAGCACACCCCGATCAATATTCTACCTGAAATCCAGTGCAGAGTTGCCTTCCAGAAACCCCAGTCTGAGACAGGATCTCTATCTCAGTGCTCAGTAAGGAGAACTGATAACAGCATTTATGAAGTCTTCAAACTCAAAAGGCTATGAAATCATCCATGTGACTCCTGGAAGCTTTATAGAATTAGTGGCATTCTTTCAGAAACAGGACTGTGACTTGAATGTCTTTGTTTCCTCCAAGCACCTTCAAGACAGAAGATCCTCTAGAAACATATTTGACTTGTACAGACTACATTTCTATTGAGTCCAAAATCAAATCCATCTGCCTGGGTCCAGGGGGTAGGAATTTCATTTCCACAATGTTGACATACATGGTTCATAACCAGAGCACACACAGTCTCAGCAGTAAGGAACTTTAGAAAAAGAAATCCCTCTGTCAGAATAACTCTGTAAAAACAGGCCACACAAATCAAACTGGGGAAGTAGGTTGTGTGAACTATTATTAGTTCTTTAAATATTAAACATTAAACAAAGCTCACATCTGTAAAGAGTTGCTGACCTGACCTTCCAGCCTTCTTGGGAGTGAGGCATGAGCTCCTGGGGGACAGCTGATCCCAGAAGAAGGCTCCCTCCAGCCCATCTCCCACCAAGGTAACAGAGAAAGTCAGTGACAGTGCTTGGAATAGAAACTAGCTCCCTTATTCCCAATGCTGTATTCCTGAGTTATACTATACCCACTATAATTGGCTCCTCTGGAAACCCAGGTACAAGAGAAAAGAGGAAATGCACAAACGTGCTCTTTCCAGGCCATGACACAGGTTAGCTCTGCGCTACTGACAGTCCTCAGTGACGCCCCTGTATTGGCTGCAGGGTGGAGAGGGGCTGAGAAAGGATGTCTCTGGTGGAGAACGCAGAACTTTCAACACTCTATCAGCTCACTCAGTTCAGGGAGACTCTGGTTCAGTCTGAAGTCCATGGGGCTACACGGAGATGAGCTCTTTTCTCAGGACTCCCAGACAGACATGCTCCTATTGACATCTGTCTGAGTTCCGGTGGGGTCCTGAGATCCACGGAGCAGTCTTCTATCACCGCATGAAGCCTGGGCTGAATCTCATCTCCCTGGGTTTTGTGGAGCCAGACAGGAGGCCCTAGGAAAGGCTGTGTTGATCGGGTGGCTCCCCTGAGGCCTGGCCAGAGCCACTCATCAGAAAAAGCGGTCGAACTGAGGGTTCCTCAACAATCCACATTCAGCTTGCAATGGGAGACAATAAACGGGCATTTCAACAGGTAAGCTCTCAGCATGCTTGCTGGAGGCCGAGGAGCCAGCTTCTCCTTCTCTTCTTCCCCTGGGATGTGTGTGTGTTGGGGCAGGGTGGGGGAGGTGTTCCCTCTTCCCCTCAGCTACTCAGGGGTTCCCTTCACTCTGAGGGGCAACATCCAGATGAGTGGCCAGCAGGAGGTCCTGCGATGAAAGGTCCCTCCCCACCACCCTGCCGGCTGGGACAGGCCCTGGGAACACAGCTCCACAGGCTCCCCGGAGGCCACACACGCTCCAGGCAACTCTGGGCTCACTGAACACTGCCCAGGCCCAAAGCACTAGGCTGGGTAAGGCAATTGTTACAGGGGCACTCCCGGACCTCAGGCAGCTTAAGATACAGTCAGGGAGACTGGAAAGTGCAATGAATCAAGACAAAACAAATAATACACCAGGAAAAAAAAAACACAACACTGAGAAGAGAGAGAGCGTCTGAGGGTTTGAGTGGTCTATAAGACGTTCTCAAAAGAACAGTCATCCTGGGGCCTAAAACATGAGCGATCTCTGCAGAGGACATCCACTCTCAGCCAGAGGTCTGTCTCCGCAACAGCCCAGACTCACGAGCACTCAGCTTGGGCCATGGGACAGCCGATAATTACCTAATTAACCAAGCGTCACGCACCTGGCTGGCAGCTCCGCCGCCCTGGGCACCGAGCCTGAGAAAGTGCCCCTGTGATGTGGTGTCGAGTGGGGTTTGTTCATTCTTGGACAGCAGGCCTCCAAAGAGCACCACCCAGCTGAGGGTGACCAACTGGGCTCCTTCCAGTCAGGCCTTCCGGTTACCCGAGGACAATTCCAGAAGATGCTAGCCTGCCTGCCCTGAGAAGAATCAGGTCAGAACTGGAAAAAGCCACGCTGACACTTGGAACGTGAACAGGGCTCAGAGCCAGTATAGGTGTAAAGTCTGACACAGAGCAGGCAATTGTGTGTGCGTGTGTGTATCTCTAAATGATAACTAAGAAATCGTGAATGAGCAAATGGATGATAGGGCTTCAAAGTGGAGAGGCTAAAATAAAACAGATAGTAAGTAGTGTCAATACTGCTCTATTCTAGGTCTGATACTAAAGTCCCTGGGAGGAGGCAGGGCCTTCCCCTCACTTGGCCTCACAGAACTGTTTTCTAGCTGGCTTGAACAGCCGTATGGCCAGACAGGAGCAGAAGACGTGCCCTCATCAGTTCTTCATCTTTCAGTTCAGTTCAGTTCAGTCGCTCAGTTGTGTCAGACTCTTTGCGACCCCATGAATCGCAGCACACCAGGCCTCCCTGTCCATCACAAACTCCTGGAGTTTACTCAAACTCATGCCCATTGAGTCGGTGATGCCATCCAGCCATCTCATCCTCTGTCGTCCCCTTCTCCTCCTGCCCACAATCCCTCCCAGCATCAGGGTCTTTTCCAATGAGTCAACTCTTTGCATGAGGTGGCCAAACTTCTGGAGTTTCAGCTTCAGCATCAGTCCTTCCAATGAACACCCAGGACTGACCTCCTTGAGGATGGACTGGTTGGATCTCCTCGCAGTCCAAGGGACTCTCAAGAGTCTTCTCCAACACCACAGTTCAAAAGCATCAATTTTTCGGTGCTCAGCTTTCTTCACAGTCCAGCTCTCACATCCATACATGACCACTGGACAAACCATAGCCTTGACGAGACGGACCTTTGTTGCCAAAGTAATGTCTCTGCTTTTTAATATTCTATCTAGGTTGGTCATAACTTTCCTTCCAAGGAGTAAGCTTTAGTACTTGTGAAATTTGAAATTACAAAAGCAATGAGCATTAGGAATAAGTAACAGTCCAACAAGACAAAAATGTATGAAGAAAGTGTTGAGTTTCCCCTCACCTCCACTCCCATCCCACTGGGTTTACAGTGTTCATGGCCTGCCTCTCTCCATGCACCTTCAAACTGACATACAGCACTTTGCTATTTATTTATTTTTTTAATGGGATCACACTATACACAGTACTCTGCAGCTTGCTTATCTTATGTAAAAAAACATTAGAAATTTCCCCCCAGGATGAATACATAGATCAAAATCATTAAAATACCCCATACACACAGCCACATGGACACAGACTTCTACAGAAGCTCAGCTATGCAACACTCCACAGATCTCCCTACTGCTGTTTGCTTTTGGGCTGTAAAACACAGCTGAATACTCTCTTGCATATGATGTTCTTATTAACTGATCTTTTAATTTCAATAGGTGAGCATCTTAAAAATAGGCTTACAGGGTCAAAGGGAATACATATTTTTGGTATTAATTCTCCTAAATGTTGTGGCAATGCACTAGATCCTCACTGAAATCTCATGAATGCCTTTTCTTCCACATTCTTACAGGTATTGAATGTTATGACCCTTAAAAGTTGGCCAATCTGATGGATGAAAAATGGGATTTAGTGCTTTATTTTGCATTTCTCTGGGTTATTAGCATCATTTCAGGTGTTGATTAGCCATTTGGATTATCTTTTCTTTGAACTGCTTACTTATATCCTTTGCTTTTTTTTCCCATGTGGTTGTTTATCTTTTCCTTATAAATTTGTTGGAACTCTTTATGTACCAGTTATACCAGCATTTGTTTTCTATGTCATTTTTCTCAGTCTATCAACTGTCCTTTGAAGGGAAGTGAAAATCGCTCAGTCGTGTCTGACTCTTCGCTGCCCATGGACTATACAGTCCATGGGATTCTCCAGGCCAGAATACTGGAGTGGGCAGCCTTTCTCTTCTCCAGGGCATCTTCCCAACCCAGGGATTGAACCCAGGTCTCCCCCATTGCAGGCAGATTCTTTACCAGCTGAGCCACAAGGGAAGCCCATCAACTGTCCTTTGACATACATATAGTGTCTTTTGCCATGGAAAATTTGCAATTTCTTAATGTTGAGCAAGCTCTGGGAGTTGGTGATGGACAGGGAAGCCTGGCGTGCTGCAGTCCATGGGGTCCGCAAAGGGTCGGACACAACTGAGTGACTAAACTGAACTGGAGGGTGCTAGTCAAATATTGGAGTTTCCACTGGAGATTATTCATGCTCTTTTTTCTCTGTTTTGTTTAAGGGTTCCCTGCTTCATGAAAAATAAGGTTCCAGTCTTATAGAATGAACTTGAAATAAGACAGTTCATACAACAAACTCCACAAGTGTACTTTACAGGAAATTTGAGAGAAAAATACTTTCCTGATGATTAGGGAAACAAAGCTTTCTGAACTTTCCACAAATATTCACTCCATGTAGAAGGAAAGACCAACAACTGACACTTGAAACCATTCAACACCAAAGTCCACCATGGCTCTGATCCTAGTTATCTTGAGGGACCACGGTGTGGGGGGGCACGGCACGCATTACAGCAAGCTCCCCCTCACATCTTCATCTCCTTGAGCACTCAGCTCAAGTAACATCTATGCCTTCCCTCGCCACCCCAGACAGGGACACTCTGCTCAAATGGGCCTCCCCACACTTCTCAGTATATTACACTTACCTCTTGCTTGGTAATTATTTACCTGCCATTCTTATTTACATTCCCAACACCTATTACTGTGCCTAACTCACAGTTACTTGCTCCTTAAGTAGCTGGTGAAAGAAAGGGAGCAAAGAGAAAGCACGAAACTGAGGAAGAAGCATTAAAATCTGAGGCTGAATGTTCGCAGTTAACTGCCAACTCAAGATCAATCAGGAATGAATGCTAAACATTGCTGAAATTATAGGGTAAGTTAATGAAAAAAAAAAAAAGATTCCATTTACAAAAAGCTGATTGACACACACAATTTCAGAACATGCCTGGTTCATAAAGAAAGACCCGCCTACACTTCAGGCTTGCTGAGCTGTCATTCTTCAGTGACCATGTTCCACTCTGGGACAAATGGGTTTTGGTCAAGGATAAAGTCTAAACATTCATTTTTCAGACTCTTAATGAGTTTTTTAGAATGATCACTATCATTCAGCCCTAACTGCAGCCAATTTTCTCTGAGTTAATCTTGACATCAATACCCCACCTAAAGACTTTTCTATGATAAAAAATGATTCATGTGTTCACACAATCAAGAATGCATTTTCCAGAAGCAACACATTTTTGAACTGACTACCAGACTACAAAGAAAGCCACCAGCAATGAACTCCTGGGAGAAAGGACTTCAAGTTTTTAATACAAGAAAGATAATCTGGTTATACAGATTCCTCCTTTAGCAACAGAGTCCTGGCTTCCTCTCTCTAAGTGCTATGGACATTAACTTTCTGACTTGGCCTCATGTAAGCCCTGAGAGTGAGTGTTTCCAATCCTGGGGAATGCTAAAGAAGCTTAGAAAAGGGAAGACTCCTGAGATACCCCCAGTGATCAGAAATGGACACATACATTTGCAATAAGACAGCTGGGCTTTTCACCTAGGATGGGGTTTAAAGGTTACTGACTGGCCATTTAAAGAACACATAGCCCACCTCAACTCCTCATCATGCCATCTAGTTTCTTGGTGTTTTTTCCTTCCTTAAAAATATGACTTAACCAGTCCCATGATACTAGCTTACAGCATTACAGAAAATTTCTAATGATCTCAAATGTGAGTTTCATAATATAGAAGTAATTTAGTTCACTTAAGAACTAAAATGAACATGAACTAAATGTCAATAACGGGGTGGAAAAAAGCTAGACAGAGAAAGCAGAGGTTGTTGGTTAACGAGACACCACATTAAAACAGTAAAATTATTGTCTCGCTCCAAAAAGCTTAGCAACCTTTAGCCTCACCCACTGGACATACTCACTTGTGCTCAGTCACGTCTGACTCTTTGTGACCCTATGGACTGTAGCCCACCAGGCTCCTCTATCCACGGGGTTCTCTAGGCAACAATACTGGAGTGGGTTGTCATGTCCTCCTCCAGGGGATCTTCCTGACCTAGGGATTGAACCCTTGTCGTTTGTGTCTCTGGTGCTGGCAGTCAGATTCTTTACCACTCTGCCACCTGGGTCCCATGTTAGTGACATAAGTTAAACCTTTTTCTCCCTAAGCCACCTGGGAAACCCCTTATTCTCCCTAATCTATAACAGTTAAGAAAAGTGGGTGACATAAACACACTGCTATGTAATATAGATAACAATAAGAACTTGCTGTATAGCCCAGGGAACTCTACTCAATACTCTGTAATGGCCTATATGGGAGAAAAATCTTAAAAAAAAAAAGAATGGATGTGTATATACATAAACATATATACATACAACACACATACACACACACGGGCTTCCCTGGTGGTTCAGTGGTAAAAAATCTGCCTGCCAATGCGGGAGACACAGGTTCAATCCCTGGTCCAGGAAGATCCCCTTGAGAAGGAAATGGCAACCCACTCCAGTATTCTTGCCTAGAATATTGTCCAAAGGGTATGGACAGAGGAGTCTGGTGTGCTACAGTCCATGTGGTTGTAAAGAGTTGGACATGACTTAGCAACTGAACAACAACATATGTATACATATAACTGATTCACTTTGCTATACACCTGAAAATAACACAGCACTGTAAATCAACTATACTCCAATTAAAAAAAAAAAAAGAACAGTGGAGAGAAGTCTGGTGCTCACAGAAGTATCTATCATCTTAAAAGGCCTTTCTCAAAACCTAGCATCCCTAGACAACATTCTCTTATAGCTAAACTACTGTGCTAGCCTGATGAGCTTCCTCCAACCCAACCAGAAGCCAATATACTGCCTTATGACAGTCTTCTGCTCAGAACTCTGCACTGGCTACACTCTGTTAATGGAGGCCATGAGCACAGCAAGCTGGGCCCAATCTGTGCACTGGAATCATCTCCCTCCTCTCCCAGACAAGATCCCTCCCACTATCTAAACTTGACCTTCCATAGTTCCTTGATAACACACTACATTTCCCAGATACAGGTACTGTTTGATTTGACAGGTCTGTTTCCCATATTCTATCAGTTGCTAACTCTGTTCACGAAGCCTAGTTCAATAGCTTTCTCTTCTGTGAAACATTCATCCTGTGATCAGATCGCCATCTTGAATCATCATTATCATAACCCTCATAGTGCTTGTATTATAAAGGTTAAATAAATGTTTGTGGAATAATAGGGGTGTGTGTTGAAATGAATTGAACTTTGAAATTTTTCATTGTTCTTTCACCTTGCTAGGATGTTATTTTTTAAATAAAATTCTGCTCTTCTGCTTATGAAAGCAACACATGAACATTTGAAAAGTACAAAAAAACATAAACAGGAAAGTAAAACTTATAATCATCACCTAGAGACAACCACTCTCATTACCCTCTTAATTGCACATTTTACTTCAATGCAATTTAACAAATTTACGTATGGAAGTCCTACGCCCTGTGCATGTTCTCCTGAATTTAGATCAAGTCACATACTATGTACTCACCCAGCATTTGGTTGACCAGAAGTCTCTGCCAGTGAGCACTCCTACATATCAACAGTACAATGCAAGCAAATGTTCTTGGTGATGACTATGAAGCCTTGCAAGTTTCTGAAGTGCTTTCTCCCAAATCATAAATTCAAAGAACTTTACTGCTCAGAGTGACCTCAGAAAACATCTCCATTAATACCACTTCTCCTCCCTCGTGTGCATTTGGTGTGTGTCAGTGACTCAGTCGTGCCCGACTCTTTGCAACCCCATGGACTGCAGCACCAGGCTCCTCTGTCCATGAGATTTTCCAGGCAAGGATACTGCAGTGGCTTGCCATTTCCTTCTCCAGGGGGTCTTCCCAACCCAGGGATTGAACCCGGGTCTCCTGCACTGCAGGCAGATTCTTTACTGACTGAGCTACAAGGGAAGCCCCATTTGGTAGACATGGCTAATTATTTGAGATACTCTTCAAAGATGGATGTGGACATGATCTCAGATTCCTCTAGGAAATCATATCCACTGGCTGAAAACTGCATGCAATGTGAAACCTAGTTGTCATTTGAGACTCCATCCCTTCATTCTGCCGATGGCAAAAGATCCTAAGAGAGGCTGAGTAACTTCCCAAGGACCAAAAGCCCATGAGAGACAGAGCAGGAAGCAGAACTCTGCAACTTGGCTCTAATGTCCTTTGTCTAAGAAAGATGAGATTTGATGTTTATTGTCTGAATTTAAAATGTATTTTACTGCAATTTGATTTTTTCAAAATCCATAATCTGAAAATCTGTAGTATATTAGGTACTACGTTTGATTAAACAGAAATTTCTAAGTGGATGGACCTAAAGAAATACCTCTGCTTCACATGTCCCCTAATCATGTAATCATCCAGCAAAACCCGAGAACCTACTCTGTGTCTTACTCTCTGCTAAACTCTGGCAGAAAACATAATACAAGGAGTGATCCTTGTCCTGGAGGAACTTATCATGTAAGGTTTTTAAGCAAACACTTCAGATCCCAGCCTTTTAATTTCTGGAAACAGCCCAAATGGACTCTCAGAAAAGGTATTGCAGGAAGTGGAGACAACAGAGGATGAAGGGTGAAGTAGAGAAGAACTTTCCCATTTTTATGGGCTGCACTGTGCCCTCCAAAATTTCTGTGTGGAACCCTGAAATTTTTAACTAACTCCCAGTAATGTGACTGTACTTAGAGAGACAGCCTTTAAAGTGGTGATTACCTTAAAAGGAAACTATTAGGGTGGGCCCTAATTAAATCTGATGGATGTCCTCCTAAGAGGAGGAAATATGAAAACATGAAGCTATACCAGGGATGCACACATTGAGGAAAATCCATGGCACAGCATGAAGGTGGCCATCTGTAAGCCAAGGAAGAAGCCTCAGGAGAAATCAGACTGCTGACACCTTGGTCTTGGACTTCCAGATCCCAGAACTGTGGGAAAATAGATTTCTGTTATTTGAACCACTCAGCCTATGGTATATTTTGGCTTCCCCAGCAAACTAATACACCCATCAACTACTCTAACATTGCTGTCCTAATCAGAGAAGGTTAAACAATGAAACTTGACTCCTTGAAAGAGAGCAGCCCTCTACTAAACCAAGAGCTGGCTTTCAGAAAGATCTAAGCGATTGTGGAAGAAGAAGGAAATAGGGGAGCTCACCTTGGATATACTGAGCATAACCTGAGAAGCCTGACTGGCTACAGTCCATGGGGTCACAAAGGGTCAGATACAACTTAGAGACCGAACAACATCTGAGAACAGAAATGGACCAGAGGCAGCTCTGATGGATCATTACCAAGGAGAAGTGGTGGAATCCTGGTTGACCTAACTCACTCAGGAGAAAGGAGTAGGGGCTCTGCTACTCAAGGACACTGCAATTAGGGCAGGGACATTCTGGGCAGTGAGAGAGGCTCTGTACTGGATGTCTTGGTTAGGGAGGGTCTTATATGCCCTTTAAGGAAGGGATGCACTCGTGGCAGGGCTGGACATGACCCCTATCTCAGCTGACTGGTACTGTGAGTAGACAGTTCCTCACCTATGCATTGTAGGAACACTAAGCAAGAGCTTAGTGATACAGGCAAGAGCTCTGGCCAGTAGTAGAGAAAGAGTAATGGAGAAAGTCCACCTCCCCTCCTCACACACATACAATCCTACTACACTCTCTGCAGGGTCTTCCAGGCTGCAAAAGAGATGCACAAAATGCAACACAAGGCAATATGGGAGTTAGAAAAAACATTTCTGGGGTCAGCCGTCCAGAGCTTGAGACATGCCCTGCCACTGCCAGGGTGGGCGACACAATAGTCACTCAGGCTCTCAGCATCTTGGTTTCCTTCCCATCAGATAGGGATGATAATACCAACCTCACAGGTTGTACTGAGAGTCAGACGTGATAATATATGGTCATGTTTTAAGCCATTATGGAGCTCTATAAATGCCAGCTGAACAGACAATGATTCAATTTCCTTTCCATAGCTCTTTCTGCTTATCTAAGTTCTGTCCTCTTTTATTGGCAGGTTGACTTGCAATGTGGACATGCATTTTATATTCAGTTAGACTTTGAGCAACTGAGGGGGAGAGCCATATGTTCAATTTTTTCCCCTGTGTCTCCTTTACATGTATTAGAAAACTACAGACACAGTAGGTACTTCCCAAGCACCTTTTTGGCTAATGTACAGTCAGCCCTGTAGCACATGTTTGGCAATGGTTCCAGGCCTTTCTGTTAACCCTAACGGCATTGTTTTAACACTCTCAATTCTTCTCCTAGCCTACTCTCTTCCTTCACTTCTCCACCACCAGGCATCTCACGACCTAAGCCTGCCTGTGTTCTGCTACTGAGATATCTGTCTAAAACACTATTTTTAAAACATTCTATCTCTTATCCAAAAACTTCTAGTCAGTAACCGCCAGTAGAGTGAAGTTCTAATTCCTTAGCTTGCCGGTCAAGGCCTCATATAATGAGCACCAACCACACATGTATGTCACCACTTTGCCACATGAACCTCCCATGGTGGTCAATGTGGCCTGTTCATGGATGCCAGGCAATAAATACCTACTGCCTAAGCAGATGGATGCTTGACTAGCATCAAACAAATGACCATATCATGGCTGATTCTACCTCCTTGTTTTTGCCCATGTCCTTTTTTCCTCCTGGAATGTCTGTTTTGGGACCACCGATGATGTGCATGATTAGGATAAATAATGAAGTTGCGTAGCTATTTCCTGCAAAACCACAGAGAGGAGTCCCCCCCTTCCACTTTTTTTTTTTTTTTAAACTTAAATCCCTCCGTTTCTCAAAGACTGGTTCCAGCCCCAACTGCTGTGAGAGTGAGCCTTTTCTGACTCCATGGTCCTCAAAAGTCTCTTCTCTGCATCCCTCATAACACATATCGTCTTCACCATGCCTTGCCTTCCCTCACCCTCCACCTTGCATTATTATTTGATCTATACAGTGGATGTAACTTCACCAGATAATAAGTCCCTTCGGGAAACTCTCCAAGTCTTCCACCTCTTTGCACCCACCACACTGCTATGAATGTAGCACAATCCATTGGGAACTCTTAGGAAGAGGACGAAAAACTGGGAACAGCTGTCTTCTCAGACTCACGGGCCATCCAGTGCTGACCAGTCCTAAGCACACTCTGATCCATGTTATCTCTGGCCTGTTTGTCAACACTACCTCAAAGATGCACCCTGAGATGAATGAACCCCAAGAAAAACCAGAAATGAATTCAACTGCACATGTCAGCCCATGACTCAACCTGTGGATGAGGGGTGTCAGCATGGTGAAATGACATTCTCCAGGTGACTTGTGTCTGCACATCTGTCATAGAAATCAGGACGAGCTCCCTTTCACAGCAAGAATGCTGACATAGCTGACTCACCCCATGAGACTGCTTTCCCAGCAGTGAAGCTGGCTGATGCTGATCTATCCCTCTTCTTCCCCTAGGCTCACTTGTAGAATTGATGTGTACATGCGCTATATACTAGCTTGGGTTAGTGGCTCTGAAACTAATCAACGGCCCCCTCAACAGGAAGACCTATCTGGGCCATACACTAATGGAACATACATTGGCTTCATTCTCATCAAATTTTCACGGCCACCTATATGTTACAATAATAATGCAATATAATACCAAATATAAAATATGCATAAATAAAAAACAAAATAACAAAAAATAATAAAAATGTCTTATTATATACTCCAACCCATAAATATATATGCTCACCACAAACCTCTCCTCTGAACTCCAGAGTCACATGTCCAGCTGCCTATTCCAGATATTTCGTGGAGATCCAATAGTTATCTCAAATTTCACATGTCTAAAACTGAGTTCAATATGCCTCTCACAAGTTTGTTTCTCCCATAGTTTTCCCCATTATTTAGCTAGTAAAGTAATGCTCAAAATTCTTCAAGCCAGGCTTCAGCAATACGTGAACCGTGAACTTCGAGATGTTCAAGCTGGTTTTAGAAAAGGCAGACGAACCAGAGATCAAATTGCCAACATCCGCTGGATCATCAAAAAAGCAAGAGAGTTCCAGAAAAACATCTATTTCTCTTTTATTGACTACGCCAAAGCCTTTGACTGTGTGGATCACAATAAACTGTGGAAAAATCTGAAAGAGATGGGAATACCAGACCACCTGACCTGCCTCTTGAGAAACCTATATGCATGTCAGGAAGCAATAGTTAGAACTGGACATGGAACAACAGACTGGTTACAAATAGGAAAAGGAGTACATCAAGGCTGTATATTGTCACCCTGCTTATTTAACTTATATGCAGAGTACATCATGAGAAATGCTGGACTGGAAGAAGCACAAGCTGGAATCAAGATTGCCGGGAGAAACATCAATAACTTCAGATATGCAGATGACACCACCCTCATGGCAGAAAGTGAAGAAGAACTAAAGAGCCTCTTGATGAAAGTGAAAGAGGAGAGTCAAAAAGTTGGCTTAAAGCTCAACATTCAGAAAACTAAGATCATGGCATCTGGTCCCATCACCTCATGGGAAATAGATGGGGAGACAGTGGACACAGTGGCTGACTTTATTTTTGGGGGGCTCCAAAATCACTGCAGATGGTGACTGCAGCCATGAAATTAAAAGACGCTTACTCCTTGGAAGGAAAGTTATGGCCGACCTAGACAGCATATTAAAAAGCAGAGACATTACTTTGTCAACAAAGGTCCATCTAGTCAAGGCTATGGTTTTTCCAGTGGTCATGTATGGATGTGAGAGTTGGACTTTGAAGAAAGCTGAGCGCCGAAAAACTGATACTTTTGAACTGTGGTATTGGAGAAGACTCTTGAGAGTCCCTTGGACTACAAGGAGATCCAACCAGTCCATACTCAAGGAGATCAGTCCTGGGTGTTCATTGGAAGGACTGATGCTGAAGCTGAAACTCCACTACTTTGGCCACCTCATGCGAAGAGTTGACTCGCTGGAAAAGACCCTAATGCTTGGAGGGATTGGGGGCAGGAGGAGAAGGGGACAACAGAGGATGAGATGGCTGGATGGCATCACCGACTTGATGGACATGAGTTTGAGTAAATTCCGGGAGTTGATGATGGACAGGGAAGCCCGGCATGCTGCGATTCATGGGGTCGCAAAGAGTCGGACACGACTGAGCGACTGAACTGACTGACTGATTTAATGATAATGCCATTCTACTAGCTGTTCAGCCCAAAGCTTCAGATTACCCTTAACTCCCCTCTCTCCCTCACATCCAACTTCTGGTCCATCATAAATCTATCCGCCTTTCCTTCAAAAAAAGTGAAAGTGAAGTCGCTCAGTCATGTCCAGCTCTTTGTGACCCCATGGACTGTGGTCTACCAGGCTTCTCCGTCCATGGGATTTTCCAGGCAAGAATATTTCACTCCTTCTCCTTCCATTCTGTGACCACACTGGGTTAAGCCACCACCATGTCTTACTGGGATTACTGCCTCTTTCAATCTGTTCTCAACTCAGAGGCCAAGGTGACCCTGTTAAAATGTAAGCTGAATCGTGACACTGCCTTCTTCTAAGTTCTCCCTCTGAGCTCAGCCCAGGAAAAATTCAAAGCCTCATCATGCCCCACAAGGACCCTCCCATGACCTGGCTCCCCAGATCACATCCCATTTCTTAGACTGCCCTCTTGTTGCTAAGCTCCATCCACACTGTCCTCTTTGCTCTCCCTCAACTTCTGCAGACCTACTCCAACCTCAGGACTTTCACATGTACTATCCCTTCTCAGAGTGCTTCCTCCCCAGATAGCCATGTGATGAAATTCCTAGCCTTCTTCAGGTCTTTACTGAAAAGCCAACTTCTCTGAGGCCTTTTCTAGTCTACATAAAATGACACCCACAAGCCCTCCTACCAAAACTGCCCATGCCCCCTCAGAGTGCACCCCTTTCTATCACACTATGTATTAATACTAACATGACTAATATTATTTATTTTCCTTTTTTAAACTGCTTAGAATCTAAGTTCCATGACGGTAGGGATTTGGAGTCTTTTGCTCCTTGTCATCCTCTCATTACAGGCTCTCCTGGTGGCTAGGTGGTAAAGAATCCATCTGCCAATGCAAGAGACTTGGGTTTGATCCCTGGGTTGGGAAGATCTCCTGGAGAAGGAAATGGCAACCCACTCCAGCATCCTAGCTTGGGAAATCCCATGGACAAAGGAGCCTGGGGTGGCAAAAGAACTGGATGCGACTTAGCACCTAAGCAACAACAATCCTCCCATTACCTAGGACAGTGCCTGGTACATAATAGATGCTCAATAAAAATACACTATATAATTCTGTGAAAAGTGCCATCAGCAATTGCATTGAATACGTAAATTGCTTTGGGTACTAAAAGTCATTTCCACAATATTGATTCTTCCAAACCAAGAACATGGTATCTCTCTCCATCAGTTTGTGTTGTCTTTGATTTTTTTCATCAGTATCTTATCATTTTCTGAGTACAGGTCTTTTGTCTCCTTAGGTAGGCTTATTCTTAGATATTTTATTCTTTTTGCTGTGATGGTAAATGGGACTGTTTCCTTAATTTCTCTTTCTGATCTTTTGTTGTTAGTGTATAGGAATGCTGTATACCGGAATATAATACAACATTGTAAATCAACTATATTTTTAAAAATTTTTAAAAAATCAGTGTAAAAAAGTGATATATAATTTAATAAATAAAATTTAATAAACCAAAATCCATTTATTTTATCTGTTACTAATGTGTATCTATTAATCAAAAAAATTGATAATCTTTGAGGTAAGTACTTTAGGACCAGATTAATCAGATACTCTGAAGAATATTTTAAAGAGTAGCCTTGAAGGAATTTTTACGAGCAGGAGCTATGTATTTAGCATTCAGTCAACATTTATTGATCACCTGTCATGTGCTAGATATTGAAATAAGTACTAGAGATACAACAGTGATCAAGGCAAATATTATCTTTGACCTTTGGAATTTATAATCTAACAGAATCAAGCTTTAACTTCTTTACCAAGTCAAGAAACAACTCTGGATGTCAACTGTGTTGTCTATTAAAAATGGATGAGAAGATTTCACCTATCCAAGAACAGAAGATTCGACCAGATGATTTTTTATGTCCCTTCTACTATTATGAATCTAATCTGCCATGCACACTGTCATCCCTTCTCTGGCATCTTCCTACTCTTCCCAAGCATGTTTCTCTCTGGTTCATCTAGTTTCCTATCTCACATAACCACATAAATATAGACACACAGTCAATTCATAGTTGATTTATCTATAACGTTCAAAACACCACTGTAGGCAAATTAAATGTCATGCAGAGACTCACTGTCTATAACTTTGGGTCTCTGGAGCAAGGCAGGGGGGAAAGTTATATCAAATTTGGAGTTTTTTTAAAGAAAAAAGGAGCTGCCATGCAGATCCAAGAAGCTTTTCTTCCCACACTGAAAATAAACTCCCTCAGCTCTGGGACTCACCCAGCTAAACATGGACAGAGCAGCAGTTGCCCAGATGACATGAAAAGCCCTAATGGCACTTCCAGCAGAGTCACTGTGCTAATGCCACACCACTCTGTCACTGCCACAACGCCGTGCCCCTGAAAATACCCAGCGTCATCTGGGCTCTTTTGTAACGGAGCGAGGTGTGGGAGGCAATCTTTCCCTGGGAGAACATTGAGAAGGAGGGATCGCCAGGAACGCTGGCAAAGAGCACGCGACATGCTTAAGCCTGCAGCACCTCTCACTGCTTTAACTGTCAGTGATGAGGGTGAAGGAGAAGAAAGTCCTTGACAGGGGGACTGCTTTGAAACGGGTTAACATGAAAACTGCCCAAATCAGAGAGGTAACTACACAGATGACAATGGTGCCGAAGGAAGTTACACTCATTCACTCAGAGCTGGACAAACTCAGATTTCCAACTAGCTCTGTCCCAGTCACCTGTTCTTAACTAAGGATCAGTGCTTATTCACTCCTCTGTTCAACATTTTCTGGTAGAGCACATAGAACACGCCAGGTACTATCCAGGTGCAACTGACCCTGGTGAACAAAACAGACACTGAAGTCACCAAATAAAAGACAAAAATTGCTTATAAAAAACACACCTTAGCACAGAAAGGTGGAAATGGAATAGCATAGTAAAAGTGAGTAAAGTCACTCAGTCACGTCCAACTCTCTGTGACCCCATGGACTGTAGCCCCCAGGCTCCTTGGTCCATGGGATTTTCCAGGCATGAATACTGGAGTGGGTTGCTATCTCCTTCTCCAGGGGAATCTTCCTGACCCAGGGATCGAACCCGGGTCTCCTGCATTGCAGGCAGACACTTTACCGTCTGAGCTACCAAGGAAGCCCATAGCATAGTAAACCCCTCCCCAAATTAGAAAAAAATAATAACAGAAATTGAAGCAAAAATAAAATGCATTTCTCTGATAGAGTGATATTGAACATCTTTTCCTGTGTTTGTTAGCCACCTGTATGTCTTCTTTGGAGAAATGTCTGTCTAGTTCTTTGGCCCACTTTTTGATTAGGTTGTTTATTTTTCTGGTATTGAGCTGCATGAGCTGCTTGTATATTTTGGAGATTAATTCTTTGTCAGTTGTTTCATTTGCTACCATCTCACGCTGGTCAGAATGGCTGCCATCAAAAAGTCTACAAATAATAAATGCTGGAGAGGTTGTGGAGAAAAGGGAACCCTCTTACACTGTTGGTGGGAATGCAAACTGGTATAGCCGCTATGGAGAACAGTGTGGAGATTCCTTAAAAAACTGGAAATAGAACTGCCATACGACCCAGCAATCCCACTGCTGGGCATACACACCGAGGAAACCAGAATTGAAAGAGACACATGTACCCCAATGTTCATCACAGCGCTGTTTACAATAGCTAGGAAAGGAAGCAACCTAGATGTCCATTGGCAGACGAATGGATAAGGAATTGTGGTACATATAAACAATGGAATATTACCCAGCTATACAAAAGAATGCATTTGAGCCAGTTCTAATGAGGTGGATGAAACTGGAGCCTATTATACAGAGTGAAGTAAGTCAGAAAGAAAATCACCAAATACAGTATATTAAAGTGTATATATGGAATTTAGAAAGACAGTAATGACGACCCTATATACAAGACAGCAAAAGGGACAAAGATGTAAAGAACAGACTTTTGGACTACGTGGGAGAAGGTGAGGGTAGGATGATTCAAGAGAATAGCATTGAAACATGTATATTACTGTATGTAAAACAGATGACCAGTGCAAGTTCGATGAATGAAGCAGGGCACTCAAAGCCAGTACTCTAGGACAACCTAGAGGGATGGGGTGGGGAAGGAGATGGGAGGGGGGTTCAGGATCGGGAGACACATGTACACCCATGGCTGATTCATGTCAATATATGGCAGAAACCACAAGATTGTAAAGTAATTAGCCTCCAATTAAATAAATTAATTTAAAAAATAAATAAAATGTAATACAGAAAATCAACAAAACAAGAATTAGATCTTTGAGAAGGTGAATAAAATTAATAGTATGTGTTAGTCGCTCAGTTGTATCAGACTCGCAACCCCATGGACTAGCCTGCCAGGCTCCTGTGTCCATGGAATTCTCCAGGCAAGACTATTGGAGTGGATCGCCATTCCCTTCTCCAGGGGGTCCTTCCAACTCAGGGATTGAACCTGAATCTCCTGCTTTGCAGGTGGATTCTCTACCATCTAAGCCACCACAAAACTGATTAAAAAAAAAAAGTAAATAGAGAAAGCAGAGATTGTCTATATTAGGAATGAAAAAAAAAAGACATTACTACAAATCCTATGAACGTCAAATAACGTAATAATATGTGATTAACAACTTCATGCAATGAAATTTTAAAATTAAGATGCAATGGATAAATTATTTTAAAAGCACAACTTAAAATAACTGATACAAGAATAAGTAGGAAACCTTATAGTCTGATGTCTAGCACAGAAATTAAATCTGCAATTTAAAAAATCACTAAACAAAATAAAACTTGAACTTAACTAAATTCTTTTTCTACATTGATCATGTTTGCATTGATGACAAGTTTTCTCCATCCTTTTAATATAGTGAATTACACTGATTGATTTCTCCACTGTTTAAAAAGCTTACAACTTGGATAAAGTCAAAATTACAACTTGGATAAAGCCAAAATAAAACTTAAAAAAGCAAACAAAAAAAAGAAAGAAAGAAAAAACCGAACTGCCAGGTCCATATGACTTCATGAATAAATTCAAAGGAAAGAAATAACTTCAGTCCAGTAGCTGAATCTTACAATAACTTCAATCTTACTAATTTTGCCAAAAAATAAAAAAAGAGACAGAATAAATCTTGTTTCAAGACGGAAACCCAACCTTGATAGCAAAACCTAAGTAAGACATTTTAAGAAAAGGAAAATTACAAGCTAGTCTCTATTATGAAAATAGATAATAAAATCATAAACCAGAATATAGCAAATCAAATTCAGTGATATTAAAAAAGCATACATAACAAAACTGGTGTTAAACTGTAAACCCTAGACTGACACTGGAAAATCGGTGTAATAACTATATTAAAAGAATATAGGAGAAAATTAATGTAATGGCAGCTGTAAGTATAAAATGAAGTTAAGGAAGTTCAGCCTCTGTTCATGATAAAACAAGAAACAAAACAAAATGTTAGCAATTTAGGAATAAAGCTTTCCTAGCTGAAAAGTGGTATATATGAAAAACCTACAGCAATCATCATATTTAGTGAGGAAATATTGAAAGCTTTTCCACTGAGATTGTGACTAAAAAAAAAAACTCATTTTTACCATTTCTATTTGTACTATAGGTCCTAGGCAGTACAGTAAGACAAGAAACAAAAGGTAAAAGGATCAGAAAGGAAAAAAATAAAACTATCATTATTTGCAGATGAAATGAGTATATATATATAGAAAATCCAAAAGGATCATCAGATACACTATTAAGTCATTTGTATGTTGATATAGTAGCAACAGAATATGAGAAAACAAACTCTAAAAGTAATACCAATTACAAATCAAACATCAAAACATTACTTAATAAAAGTGCATCAGACACAACATACTATAAAACATTACTGAGAAAATTTAGATATAATAAATATTAAGCTCATGAATGAGATGGCTCAGTATTATAAAGATATCAATTCTTCCCAGAAATCCACAGACTTAATTCAGTCTCAGTCTAAACCTTAGCAAAAAAAAAAAAAAAAAAATTATGAAAACTGATAATTCTAAAATATATATGGAAATGCTAGAAGAAAAAAAAATAGCTAAGACAAACCTAAAAAAGAGAACAAATTTGGAGAAATTATATTACCACATACTGAAATTTATTATAAAGCAATAACTATTAAGAAACTGGTATTTTGAACAAAGAGACACAGTGGAACAGAATAGAGTCCAGAAACAAATGCATAGGTATATGGTCACTTGATTTATGACAAAAGTGACAAACAGTAACAAAGTAAGGATTGTTCAGTTATTAAGTAGTGTCCGACTCTTTGTGACCCCATGGCCTGCAGCACTCCAGGCTTCCCTGTCCTTTACTATCTCTTGGAGTTTACTCAAGTTCATGTCTAGGGAGGATAGTCTTTTCAATAAATAGTGCTAGGTCAATTGTATATCCATAGGCAAAAAAATGAATCAACTCCCACTCATAACATACCTAAAAATCAATTCTGAATGAGATGAAAGCTGAATATGGAAAATAAACCCAAAAAGCCTCCAGAAAATAAGACAGGAAAACATCTCCATGACTTCAAGGTTGGAAAAGTTCCTCAGTCAATCTGGCAGTCTTGTGGATACTCAAGAAGTGAATGAGGATGTATCTTACTTGGCACTGTGGATTATAGTAACTATGGATCAAGAATTTTTCACTCTGTTGCAAAGAATGATTAAGAATATTTGGCATGCCAAACCTAAAAGCCTTAGATGCATAATATTGTGCTCTGAGCCTGGCTCTCTTACAGAACAAGGAAGGTATCAATAGAAAAGTGCTATTGAAAAAGATATGCTCTTGGGTATCTCCCAACAACTCCTCACATACACTTTGCTGATTCCCCAATTATACAAAGGCGTGTTTGGAAGGAGACTTCTTCTCAAGCTTATCATATGCCAAGGTCTACGATTTGGGATGGGCTGGAAAAGTTTTCCAACTGGTTCTATGTGTGGGAACTCAAAGAGGACTGGCCTTCAGGAAGTCTGCTCAGGCCATAGACCCTCTGTAGTACTGGAGGCAAAAAGGTTTGCCCCCATTTTCTTGTACAACATAGGGAACAAACGACCATGGCTTTTAGACTAAGAGGATCTATTGTGGTTCAGGAAGGTGCCTGCTACACACCATATTGATGGGGCTTTACCCAGCCTTTCTTGACCATCCCTCAAATGAACACTTGGTATCTCTGGGCCAGCTCCCAGCACATGGGGGAGGGGTGGGCTAAGGGTAGAGATGAGCTCTGTCCTGGCAACTCTTCCCTAACTCCATACCCCCAGCTCAGAGTTCTTGCTAGGGACTCATGTTCAGGTGGAACAATCCCTCAACAATCGTGGTTTTGCCCCCTTGAGTCTGAGATCCACCTGTGCTCTTAACAGCTGTGTGATCTTAGGCAAGCTACTCACTCTCAGCCTTGTCATCTATAAACTGAAGCTAATAGCAGCTCTATCTCATAGAACTGCTGTGAGAATTAAACAAGATTATGCATAAAGGAGCTAAATACAGTGCTTAATGACATGATGAATAAATGATGATGATGATTTGTATTGGCTCATTAGCAATTTTTCTTACAACTTGCACACAAGCAACCAGGCAAATTTCTCACCGACTCCCCACCCTGACCCAGAGCTCCTCCCACCACACAGAGTTCTAGATTCCATAAACATGCATTAATATTCAGCCACACTTGGGGCTCTCATTCCTAAGGCTTGCTTCCCTACCACACCAGGCTGTTTACTGTTTAACACCACCCCCCTAAGAACGCCCAGCTAACCTCCATTCTCTTATCATTGACCAAACAAACAAACCCAAATAAAGAAAAAAAATCACAAACATCTTTTAAATAAGAAGTTTTTAAAGGAAGGGAGAATAGAAGAGACAGGCAGACAACCAGAAAGCAAGCCAGTGCGCCCCATGGCCTTCTCTCTCCTAGGGCCCTCAGCTCCTGGGGTGAGGCTTTACTTTCTGGTTTGTCTGATTTCAAGTCTAAACACAGGGGCACCGTCAGCATTTCACTTTGTTTCCATGTGGCCCTGATGCACCTTTTGTGTTTGGCAGATGTTAAATAAGAACCGGCATTATACACAGAAATGGCAGCAGATAGATGGACAGGAGAGGGCCCTGCTGTGTAAAGCACTCATTCATTCAAGTGCTAAGGAAAAAGCTGGGAAGGAAAATGTCCTCTCTTCATTTCTTCTTCCCAAGCTTAATGTCCTTGGCAGACCCTGGGGTCTCCTTGGAGGCTAAAGCTGCTAGTGGCCCAGGGTGTGGCCGAAGGGTTGAAACCCAGGTGGCGACACCAATGCCTGAGCCTACAGGCTCAGAAACCTCGCTCCCTCATTCTGGAGTCTTACAGTAAGAACATACCACTGGGACCCGGGAATGCGGAAGAGGTCTTCAGAAACAAGCAAGCAGTCAACCGCAGCAGAGATGCCCCAAGGAAGAGAAGAGCAAAGCAAAGCACTGGTCACAAAGACCCGTGGGAATAGATAGAGGGGGTGTGGGAATAGATAGAGGGGAAGGAGGTACCAGGGGAAGCAAAGGGATCCTGCCCAGAAATGGAAGGACTGGGGGCCTCTCTGGGCCCCAGGTCTCCAGTGGACATGCCTGGTGAACGACAACCTCCAGAGCCAGGTCTCATCCAGTCCCAAGGGTCCTTGTGTTCATCCAGAACTTTCCACTCTCACTTGATTGCTACTCAGTCCAGACACCCTCCACCCTTGCAAGAGCCTTTCAGTCACTCACTGCTTCCCTCCAACCACATACCTCTGCCTAAAACATTTCTCCAAACACGTTTCATAATAGGTCTTCTTTGCTGAAACATCTTCTATAACTTCCCTTGTTGGCAGGATAAAAACCCAACCTTCCAAGCCTAACAGTCATCAGTGGTTTGGTTGATGCTATGGACATCTTGAATATTTCCTGTTGATTCCTTCAGCTGACCCCTAAATATTTTCCAGCCTATCTGCTTCGTTTTTCTTACACCATTATCTTCACCTGGACATCTTGGCTGCTCCTTGTGCCCGTTTTCTCAAATCACACACACCTGTGTTGGTTATTTTCCATTTGCCTGCCCTTCAAGGTCCATCCAGTCAAAGCTACGGTTTTTCCACTAGTCGTGTATGGATGTGAGAGTTGGACCATAAAGAAAGCTGAGTGCAAAAGAATTGAGGCTTTCGAACTGTGGTGTTGGCGAAGACTCTTGAAAGTCCCTTGGACTGCAGGGAGATCAAGCCAGTCAATCCTAAAGGAAATCAAGCCTGACTATTCACTGGAAGGACTGATGCTGAAGCTCCAATACTTTGGCCACTCGATGCAAAGAACTGACTCATTGGAAAAGACCCTGATGTTGAAAAAACTGAAGGCAGGAGGAGAAGAGGATGACAGAGGACAAGATGGTTGGATGGCATCACCAACTCGAAGGACATGAGTATGAGCAAGCTCCGGGAGATAGTGAATGACAGGGAAGCCTGGCATGCTGCAGTCTATGGGGTGGCAGACAGTCGGACATGACTGAGTAACTCAACAACCACCACCACCCCCGTGTACACCCTGCCCTTCTCTGTGCCCTGAGAGCTAGCCCCTTTGCACTTCATCACCTGGCTCCCTAGCCGTCTCACTTCTCCCAGGACACACCAGTAGGAGGAGAGAGCTGAGGGTCTATTTTTCTCAATTCTCTTGGACTTCGTTGTGGCAATTCTGGCTGGACCAGGTCCCTCTGTGTTGGCAGCCCCTTCCCTTGCTCCCAGCTCTCACTGGGCTCCAATGACCCCCCATCCCCACCTTGCTCCTCTAGACCTGGTAGTGGAAATGACCCTTCACTGAAGCTGTCCCCAGGGTCTAAATATCACCCACTGGCTCTGACCACATCTCTTAAATACTCCATTAAATCTCTTCCAACTCCAGCTGAAGGTACCTTCTGTTTCCTATCAGTATCCTGCCTGAAACACCATCTTTCCAGGCTCATTGTCAACCCGACCCCCTCCAAGAAACCTTCTTTTCCACTGCAATTAGGAATGACGGCTCATCTCTCATCACTCCCCAATGTCCTTACTTAATTCCAACACTCTTAAGAAGCTGCACAGTTTTCAAAGTATTTGACATAAATGAACTCATCTTTTCCTCACAACAACCCTGAAAGATAGACAAGGTATTATTATCATTAATAATCTCATTCGCATTTTGCAGAGAGCTGAATCTTCTAGAGAATAAGAGCCATGGCTGAGAACACACAGCTATTAGGTTGTCTTAATGCAGGCGGCTTGTACCACAGGACACGCTGGGAACCCAGAAGTACAGGCCAATGGAGAAGGGAAGGAAGACGCATCTAGGGAGACAAAGTTCAAGAAAATAAAACCCAGTGAATGCATTTCCATTAAGTTTAAGGCACAGTCCTCAAGGAGTACATAACCTCTACTGGAAATATGCCCATGCACGCAAGCAGGTAACACAAAACAGATTAGGGTCAAGTAGGAAGGTGCCTTAGACCAAGGACACTTTGTAATATCTTTCTGAAGGTCCTGCCTCACCTCCCACTCCCTGCGCCTCCATGCTTGAATCAAAGCCCCAGACACAGAGGTATTCAGGGCAGATTCACTCACTGGTTCAGCCTCTACAACGGGCCTGGCCAGGGTGCCATATCCTAGACATACCACAGTGAGCAGGACAGACAGGGCCCTGCTCTCAGGGAACTTACGCTCAGAAGGAAGAATGCATGCTCAGTCATCTGATTCTGTGTGACTCAGTGGACTATAACCCTCCAGGTTCCTCTGTCCATGGGATTCTTCAGGCAAGATCTTCCCGACCCAGTAATCAAACCCATGTCTCCTGTGGCTCCTTCACTGGCAGGCAGATTTTTTATCATTGAGCCACCTGGGAAGCCCCAAGAGGAGTAATGACATTACTTAAAACAGTCCAAAATGACTGTAATAGCACAATGGGGGTAAGCGCGCTAGAGAAAAACAGAGAAGGGTCATGAGTGAGATTTCTGGGGAGAGCTGACTTTGTTCAGGGTTGTGCCAAGGGAACAGTTCCCTGAGAGTATGTCCTTCAATGTAGATTGCTGCTCTTATTTAGTTGCTAAGTCATATCCCACTCTTTTGTGAACCAACAGACTGTAGCCCACCAGGCTCTTCTGTCCATGGAATTTCCCAGGCAAGAATACTGGAGTGGGTTGCCATTTCCTTCTCCAGGGGATCTTCCCCACCCAGAGATCAAACCCAAGTCTCCTGCATTATAGGCAAATTCCTTACCACTGAACCACCAGGGAAGCCCTTAAACTGAGATCTAAAAGACAAGCATGGGCTGACCAGAAAGGGTAGGGGCTCCAAGGGAAGAAATTCCATTATGTGCAGAATGGCATGTCCAAAGGTCCTGAGGTTGGTGCACCTGGGGGCTGTGTGATTCTGACAAAGGCCAGCAAGGCCACAGTATTTAGGTAAGGGCCACCAAGGTTAGAAAACCTTGTGGGGGCCACATGCCTCACAGATCACATTAAAGGTATTTTGTCTATATTTCCAGTGCAATAGGAACTGAATAAAAGGTTTGGAAAGGAAAGTGATATGGGACATGTGGATTGTTTAAAAATCATCCTGGGGCTTTGCTGGCAGTCCAGGGGTGAAGACTCCATGCTCCCAAAGTAGGGGGCACTGGTTCAATCCCTGCTCAGGGAACTAGGATCCTGCATGCCATATGATGTGGCCAACACACACACACACAAAAAACACCATCCAGCTGCACAGCAGAGAACAGACTGAAGAAGCACAAGAGAAAAATCCGGGGAGACCATCAGGAGGTGACAGCAGCAATGCAGGGAAAGAAGACAGCTGCTGGACCAGAGGAGCTATAGTGGAGACGGGGGACTGGGATGCGTTTTGAGGGTAGCATCCATCTGACTTGAGTTTGATGGGAGACAGAAGGTGAAGGAGTGGGAGGAAATGAGGGAGACAGGAGGCTTTTGCACAAGCCACTAAACAGGTGGTGGGGCTTTGGCACTTGGATGGGGAGACTGGAACAAGGGGGGGCGGAAACCACGTCTTCAGTTTAAGCCTTGTTAATCTAAGGCATTTCGGAATGGTGCTGGTGATGGGTAATTAGATATATATGCCTGAAGTGCAGAAAAGAGTTCTGAGCTAGAAATATAAATTCTAGTCATCAGGAATCGTCCAGGGACTTTCAGTGATATCCCCTAGCGAAAGAGTGTGTGAGAAGAAATGAGGGCCCAAAGGAAAAGAAGCAACCAGAAAGACAGAAAGGAGCAGGATGGTGTGATGGCCTTAAAGTCATACGGAAGGAGCATCCCACAAAGTGGGATATACTCGTCCACATCTACACACCAAAGGCAGCATGACTGGGCTGTAAATGCTCACATGACCTCACATTTATATCTAGTAGCCCAGGAGGAAAGTCTACACTAAAATCCCCATGTACATAAACACCTATTAGGTAAACCTGAAACCGCCCTCTCTACTCGAAGTTTCCCAAGACCACCATCTCTTCTCCCACCCACAACAGAGACCAGGACAATGAGTCCAAGGCACTGTCTTCTAGACTCGGGGACTAGCGGGTGCTGCTCCCAGGGGCCCTGAGAGGTGCCAGAAATAGCTGCCTAGATATCAAGATCTGTGCCTGCTCCCGAACGGCTAAGAACACTGGGTGTTGATTAAATTTTCATACCTCCATGACAGATTTTTTTTTTCCCCTGTCTCTTTTTACCCCCCTTGTGTTTCTTTTTCGGTGGTTATTCCTCTTTCTAAAATGTAAAGAAAACACAATAAAAGGGGTTCTTTTCCTGCACGTGTTTTGCTTGTGGTTTGAGCGCTGCCTGAGGCATCACTCTAGCTTCCGGGGCAAGTTGTCAGCATCTGGGAAACAGGGTGCAGGCTCCCCACCGCCCGGCCCCCATTCCCTTCCTGACCTCTTCCTTCCATTGCCTCTTCAGGCAGCCTCTTCTCCATCCTCCTGTTTACATTATGCCTCTTTCTTCCTGTTTGTTCTAATTTCTCTGTTTCCCCCTCAACTGCCTCCTAAGTTAAATCCACAAACATAGATGCGTGCACGCACACACTCAAATGAGGTCCTTTTCCCTCCCTTTCTTCCCTGGCTCACTTCATCTCTAGCCGTCTCTCCTTATTTCTGTCCTTGGAGAAGGGCTGGACCAGAGAAGGCTCTCGCAGCTCTCTGAGAAGACAAATAATTGCCCGTGCCTTCCTCCATGCTCAGAATGACAAACGGGGCCATTCTCATCTCTCCCACACCAGGAGGGGTTCAGGATCACTGTCCTCCCCTTGTTCGACAAACTGGACTTAGAAAAAGGGAAAGGATTTGCTCTGACTCTGTTAAGAAACTCTGTGCTAGGTGAAGGGAGGCTGGCTGGGGTGAGTCCCACCCCAGAGTGGCCCTGGGAGGTCTCCTCTCCTCCCTCCAGCCGGGACGTGGGACCAGACCCAGCTGGAGGTTAAAGCAGAGCAAGGTGTGTAGTAAGCACAGTTCTACCTCGTCCCACAGGAATCGTGACAGGTGACCCAATTTCATCTCCAGCGACTTGGTAGCAGCCTCACCCATGTCAGAAGCAAGTGGCATCAAGAGCCTAATTATCTGAGTGTGAGGCCGGGGCTGTGCAGAGAGAACCCACTGGTCTGATGTAGCTACTGCCTCCGGGGTCATGCCCACTGGTCCATCCCTTCCCCCTTCCCAGTCTCAGCCCAAGGAAAGGGTAGCTGACCGACCTCAGCTCCTCTTCCCAACAATTCCACGGCTGCTCACTCAGCTAGAGGTATTACTCAAGCCTGCCTGGAAGATGGGCGGGAAGTTCTTATGTTGTGTTGAAGGCAGTGGGGTTTTAGGGTCCTGATTACTCCCCCAAAAAGGAAGGCCGACCAAGGTGGGGCGGATGGGATCTTGGTCTGAGACAGGGTCAAGGTGGAACTTTGCACCTGCTCAGGGCTCAGAAGGACTTGACGGCTGGACATCATAGGGTACCACTCATGGGAGTCACAAGGACCTTCCTTTCAAACCAGATAAGTCCAGCAAACACAAGAGGCACAGCCCTTCTTTTAAAATCAGTGCTTCTAGGATAAAAATAGCTGGCTAGATCGGTCACCCACAGGGCAGGGCAAAGTTGAGGTCAGGGTGGTGGACAGCAATCCCCAAACTTCATATCCACCAAGTGTTCCTGGTCTTCTGTCGTTGCTCTCTGCCTGAACTGCCCTCGGACCTGACCCTCCAGCCCTGGACACCTGATGATTGAGCCAGCACACACCCATCACCAGGGATGGAAGACAGGCAGGCAGAGGCAAAAGCAGGAAAGGATAAGAAACTAACTTTTCTAATCACTAGAGAATTCTTGCTGGGTAATCAAGAATTCCTGAGTACAGAGGATCAAAGGTGAAAAATACTTAATAGCATCTGACCAGTCTTCAAGGGTCCCAAACCCTCCAGAACTTTCATCAAAAGGACAGCCCTACTTTAACATTCTCTCTTATGAAAATTCAAAAACAAAAATGTGTCACAAGCAAAGCCTCCAGCTAGGCGCAGTGGTGAAATTTAAAAAAAAAAAAATCTGTTCTCTCTTGGAAATAGTAATTACAGTGTTCACACATGCATGCCTCACAAAAACGTCAGTTTTCACACATAGCTACTCCCCACAACAATATCACAAATCAAAACATAACATGTAAGTGTATTAAACAATCTCTCTATTCTCCTAATAGAACGGTCCACTAGCCACACTTATTTTGAGACAATTGTAATGTAAGGGTTAAGGGCAGAGACTCTGGGAACAGATGGCCTTGATCTTCTCAACTGTAAAATGGGGGTGTAATAGTCCTATCTGAAAGGCTTGTTGAGAATATCAAATGTATTTCTATCTATAAAGTACACAGAACAGTGCCTGACAAACAATCTATACTATATAAATGTTGGCTGTGATGCCTCACCCTGGCCTTTCACAACACTAAACACTCCTAAGGATAAAAGCAAGAGGTCTCCCAGTACTTATGGCCAGTAGGTTTTCCTTCCTGGTTTTAAGGTTCACTGACCTTCATTTCATTCACAGAGTCAAACTCTGCTCTGTTGCGCTGGAGGCTTGCTGTGGCACCCGGATGAAGACATCATGGGGACCCCCTCGGGAATTCTGATCTCTCTACCCACGCCACCCCCAACTGCCATCTCCCAGCCAGGGACCCCACAGTTATCTTCATGGATAAAAACAGATCTTGTGAACCATCAAAAGAGGGACTTGCTTTTGTGAATATGCCCTAAATGAGCCCTCCTGTGGATTTATCTAACAAACATGGGATGGTGAGTTTGCTGATGATACCGAGGACACCTGGGCGAATGGCTCTCTCCCGCGGCAGCCAGGCAGCTTCTCCAACGGGAGTGCTCTTTCCCGGCCACAGGCTAGGTCTCTCATGGCAGCCGACCCTCACACAACAGCATTCCACCGGTCGGCAGCGGTTCTGGTGAAATGGCCAAGAGGGTTAATAGTAACTGTAACAGAAGCAGTGCCCTGACCACACCCCCTTCCGTAATGGACTCTTGCCATTTATTCATTCAGCAACCTGAGCAGCAACTGTTCAAAGCAGTGAGTAATACAAAATTCCTGCCGCATGAGGCTTATTGTAATGGGGTAAGTTAGTCTTCAGACAAATACATGGGAAAAATATATGCTGTGGTAAAAGATGAAGTTCTCTGGATAGAAAGAAAGCAGGAAGAGTAGGTAGAGGCTACCAGGAAGAGAAAAATTCAACCTTAAATAGGGTGGTCGTGAAAAGACTCACTGGGTAAAGACCCGAGGAGGGGAGAGGATGAGTGCACTCTGACCTCTGGGGAAGGACACCCCAGCAACACAGCACAATGGCCAGGCCCCGAGGCAGGAGTGTGCTCCATGTGCCCGCAGCAAGAAGACTGCTGTGGCTGGAGGAGATGAGGGAGGGGAGAAGGGGGAAGAGTGGAAGAGGAAAGGAGCACGTTGTATAGGGTCCTGTGGCTCCCTTGCAAGGGCTCTGGCTTCCACTCAGCGAGAGAGGAGGAGCCCCTGGAGGGCTCCCTGCAGGAGAGACATGCTCTGATTTACCTGCGCCAGGGCAGTGATGTACTCAGGGAGACACTGCAGTGACGTCCACATGAGATGTGCGGGCTTGGGCCAGTGTGTGGTCAGAATTGGAGATCAGAATCTGGATAAACAGGCACTGCAGAGCCAACAGGTATTACCGCTGAATTAAGTGTGGGGTGTGAAGAAAAAGCAACAGAAGAATGCTTCTGAGATTTAGCAGCTACTGTAACTAATAATCAGTGATGTAACAGGTATGAATAATGATGTACAGGTGAATAATGTGATGAGTGTAAACAAACCGAGACCCCTGGGAAAGAGCAGATGCCTGAGGGCAGCAAAGAAACCGTCAGAGAAGCCCTGTGTTGGAAAAGGGAGTATTCCAGCACCTGGCCCACGTCTAACACACAGTGAAGCGACATACAGTAGGCCCTCAATAAAAGTCCATTGGATGAAAAGGATTTCAGCTACAGAAATAAAAACCCAGCTTTACAAGCAACATCATCTTGATGGAAAACATACTTTTTACCGGAAAAGAGGAGAGGACAAAAGGAAAAAGAACCAAACCAGGACAGACTTGAAGAGCTTTCTCTACACTTGAAACTGTTATCTTTCCTACACCAGCTCACTGGCTGGTGGTGGTAACTCCTATTTGCCTTCCCTACGGTAAAGAAGTCCCTGCCATAATCAATAAACTGGCCCCAGAGCATGCTATTATCCTGGTAACTTCCTAGGAGAAGTAATAATATTAAATTTGGGCTCAATTCCAAAAGAAATAGCTCCAAGAGAAAACCCTGAAGTTCTTAGGGCCTCAGTAATAGGCCCACTGCTGGGCTAATACACATTGAGCCGCAGCTCCTCGGAGCTCAGTCCTTAATCCTCTTCTCTAGCTATACCTTCTCCCTGTGGGGCATTGGCCAATCAATCCCATGACTCTAAAACCATTAATAAGTCGATGTTTCTCAAATATGTATCTCCTGTTCTGCCCCTCTCCTCTCTGCTCCAGGCTTATGTATCCAAGCATTCACTCATCGTGACACCACTAACCTGGATACCAAAGGTGCATCAAACAGACATCTCCAATTTAACAAACCCCCAGTTGAACTCTTGACACTGGTCAATCAACCCACCCTTCTCTTAGCCTCCCTGTCTCAGGAAACTGTATCACCGTTAATTCACTAATACAGCTGAGGAGTCATCACTGGTCCCTGCCTTTCTCTCTCACCTTACATTCAACCCATCCTGCAAGGCCTGCCAGCTCTACCTTCAAAATCCATACCAAACTGATAACCACCAGCTTGACCATCTGAGACTTCACACCATTGTTCTAACACCTCCACCTCTGCCCACCACAGCCAGTTCTCCACACAGCAGCCAGAGTGATCTTTCAACATATATCAAATTGTCTCACCCATTGGCTCAAAATACTTCAAAGACCCCTCCCATCAAGCGTGAAATAAAACCCAACCGGGCCCAGTGGGATCCAGTCCCAGTGACTCTCTGATCCCTTCTCCCTCCATGCCCTGCTGGCATGCTCCAGCCTTCTTGCTATTCCTTGAACCCACCAAACAATCACTTTGCCAAGCAAGCCTCTATGAGGTTTCTCTGCAAAGCCTTTCTTGATGCCCTCAGACAGAATATGACCATTGTCTATACAACCCCCACAGCACTCAGCTGATAAGACTGGAAGGAATGATAACACTTCATCAGGGCAACCACTGAACACAGGTCTGTTTTCACTCCTCAAAAGCAGGCACACTATCTTCTACCATCCTGGCAATAAGGAGGCTGTCTAAAGCCTGTTGTGTAAATTAAGGTGAACTGAACAGCCCGATCACCCACCACCTCCTCTGCCAGTCTGCTCTAACTGATGGTGGCAGGGAACAGTAGAAAGAGCGGGCTTCTCCAGTGATGTAACACTAGGTTCAAATCCAGGCTTGTTACCTGAATAGCTGGACAACTTTGGGCAGGTCACTTAACCTCTCTGTGTCTCAGCTGCCTCTTTTGTAAAACAAAGAATGATCAGTCAACTTCAAGGCTGCTGTAAGAATTGGAGGCCTTGTAGGTAAAGGGCCTGGCACACAGTAGGTATATGATAAATGGTAGCTAGTATATAAATTTTTTTAATATTTACTCATTTATTTATATTTGGCTGCAGTGGATCTTAGTTGTGGCACATGAGCTCAATAATCGCAAGCTTAGTAGTTGAGGTGCATGGGCTTAGCTGCCCTGTGGCATGGGGATCTTAGCTCCCTGACCAGGGATTAAACCCACGTCCCGTTTTTAGATGGCAGATTCTTAACGACTGGACCATCAGGGAAGTCCCAGTAGCTAGTCATCTTATCCACATGTTTGTTTTTCATCTCTCTTTTCAGCATTCCTGAGTGTCCAGTGGTGGTTTAAGTTGCTAAGTCGTGTCCCATTCTTGCGACCCCACGGACTGTAGCCTGCCAGGCTCCTCTGTCCATGGGATTCTCCAGGCAAGAATACTAGAGTGGGTAGCCATTCCCTTCTCCAGGAGATCTTCCCAATCCAGGAATCGAACCCGGGTCTCCTGCATTGCAGGCAGATTCTTTACCAACTGAGCTACAAGGGAAATTCACCAGAGGCTGACGGATGAGTATCCAGAGATTCCAACAAAGTGTGTTTTGTCCTTCAAGAGTAAAAGTAAGGAATGAGGAAGGTGTCAAGACATATGAATGGGAGGAGAGGTTTCATTCCAGGTGGTGCAAGGGGATGTGGCACAGACTATGGCCACGGGAAACAAGATGACTGACAACAGCAAGATAACCCCCTTCTCTAAAGCTGACCTCTGCTCATCACTGAGCTGACCATGACCACAAAAACCACAGAGGATCAAGTCCCCACAGCGGTCGCAGCTCCCAAGTGCCGGGGTGGGTCTCATAAAAGAGATTGGTTGCTACAGCAGAAAAGGATATGCAAGCTCTTCCAAATTAGAACAGGAATTTAATTAAACCAGGAGAGGAATGAGAGATAGGGAGATGATTAAGGCCCCAGGATATCTCCTTCCTTAGAGGCAAGGGGAAGAGGAAGGGCAGGGCAGGAATTCACCCCTACTCACAATCTGCCCCTTTCCTCCTTACCCCTCACCCACCTCCTCCACACCCCCTCCTTCTGACTCCTGGGCAGCCTTCTTCCTCCATCTCGGAACCCCTGGGCCCCCACCCCAAACCTAGCTCTGTGCAACGCTTTCCTTCAAGACATATGTGATGCTGACTCATTCTCCCAGCTTGTAACAAAGCTGAAAACTTTTAATTCCCCAGTTATTATCTTTTCTCGCTCTTTCTACTTCATCTCGTTGCATATTATGAATTATGTACAGTACTTCTGGTACTCAAGAAAGACCCTTTATCAAATCTCCGCAAAAGAGAATTCATGAGTGATTTTGATCAACCAAGAGTCTCTGGAAATGACAAAGAACTCCCCAGGCCTGCAGGGAGTTGGGAGCTTGACAGACGCACAGACAGGCACGTGCTGGCAGGAGGGACACCGCTCTGTGGAGATGAGACCCTCTGAGACCTCATTTAGATTCAGTGGCTATAATATGTTCTAAGGACATGTTCTCCCTTATTATTCTCCCTTCTGTGAGGCTGCTTAAGATCAGGGCACAGAGGGAAGGGATGTGATCAGGTCAGGTAGGCGAAGAGGTGGGGTGCTATCTTTCCAGGTGGGGTAAGATCACAGCAGACTTCGTGCAATGTGCAGGGCATGTCTTAGATTTTTTATCCATAAATGGTAACTCAAGATATGTCCCCAGGAGGCTGTTTCCCAAATGCCTGAGACACAGAAAGCGTTTCAAAGTCCTCCGGCAAAAGGGCACCCCGCAGACAAGACATGGCACACCCATGCCTCAGCCATCTGAAAGGCGGGGGAAAGCCACGTCTGCTTCCTCTTGGCCCCTTTCTCTGAATCTCCTCTGCCCAGCCTTCCATCGCTCTCCCTCCTCACCGCCCACTTCCCCACTTGCTAAAGACACCCAAGATCCAGCTTCAATAACCTACTTTGCAGTTTATTTAGCTCTAAATGGAAGTCGTAAGACAAACGCAATAAATAACTTGGGTACAAAAGAGAGGCGCGCCCTCCCTTCTCGATCGGCCACACACATGCACACAGACCAGACTCGGGAGATTACTCTCCGCGGTAACCTCTCCCAGGCTCGGTGGGCCGACAGTAACAGCTGCTTCTAGTAGCATGGAATGACAGGCAAGGTTCATGCTCCCAGGGAGACTGAGGCAGGAGAGCGGACCAAGACTGCCGGCCCACCGAGACCGCAGGGTCAGGAGTCCCAACACTGGAGCCCCGATGCCCAGTCTGGTGATTCAGCTAGCCCTGGGGGCCTCTCTGCTCTTCCTGACCGGCTCAGGTGGCATGCTCCCTGAGGGGCTGTGTCATGCCACCCCGAGGCCACCTGCTAAGGAAGGGGGACTTGTCACAGAAGAGGGGAGAGTGGGAGACCTCGGGAAGCGGGAGGTGAAGAGAGGAGCAAGTCCCCGATTCGAAGCCCTGTGAGAAAGGGAGACTGTGACAGCCAGCCTGGCTGATGATCCCAGCCCCACCTGGGTTTGGGGAACACGTGCTGCCCAGAACTTGAATGTGATCACGACCGGTGGTGAAGGAGGCGTGATCACCTGGATGCGCGAGCGCCTGCTGCCCTTTGAGTCCTGCCTTTCCTTCCAAAGCCGGAAGGGCGGTCTGTCTGATTCAAGGGCACAGCTGTAAGGAGCAGCACGTCCCCTGCCCCCCTTAGGCAGGTGGCGGCACACCTCAGCCATTCAGATCAAAGTGGGATCCCTCAGGAAAGGGCTCATGCTCCCACACTCCCTCTCTTTCCTGCTTTATCTAGAAATCTGCTCTTTTTATACAAATGACTCAGGGAACAGTGGCTCTGTTTTACATCATCAAGGAAACAGTCAGAAAAGGTCATGCTATCATGATGCTTTGCGCACAAAAGAGAAAGATTCTAACAATATTTTGAATATATATTCTGCTTTACTCCCAAGGGATCCCATTGACCATACCTGTCAAAACACATTTAAAAATGATATGTGAAAAATCTGCATTGTGAAGCTCAATAATAGAAATCCTCCAAACATCACTGTTCATAACCTTAAAGTATTTTAACAATACCTTAAACTTACAAAGCATATCTTGGTGCACAAAGCCCTTTCACACATACATTCTGATTTAATTCTTACAACCATAAAGTGAACTGAGGGTTCCAATTTATTTATTTTTTTTTTGAGGGGTTCCAATTTAACAGAAGAGGAAAAGGTATCTCACTGAGGTCATGTGACTTGCCTAAGATCATGATGTGGGGGAGGGGGCGAGTTGACAGAAAATAAAGCCAGACTTGAACCCAGATCTGAGTACAACCCAGTGTTGAACACTACCTATTCCTTATGGCATTTGCTGTGTTGGTCTAATTGGGTTTCTAAAACATTCATTCTTTGATGACAAGTCACATAAGCAACTACTAATTCCTATTAAGATTAATGTAAAAAGCTCATTGTCACCAGAACGGAAAAAAAAACTCACATGCCAAGCTGCAAATAGCAATATTGTACATTCACAAGTAAATTATTTATATCAATGTAATTATATTAATAGATTAACCTATTATATAGATAAAATCTATATTACCATAGTTTTTTGTCAGCTTTTACAGATCAGAGAATTTTCACAAAGCAAATAGAAAAGAATATGGGCTTGCTATAGGGTTGTTAACTTTTTCTTCTGTCAAGAAAAGACATTAACTTTGAAAATTCACTTTTAAGTTGAACAAGTTTAGTTTCCAAAAAACTATATTGCTATTATTTTCTCATTATGCCAGACTGGTAAAAAATTTGATCAAGGGCTCAGTCCCAGCCCATGTAGGAACACTGCTGGATATAAAAGTCAGGTCTGCCCTCACACAAAGCGTAGAAAGTCCTGAATTCAAACTGTGTTTGAATTCGAGAGCAGCTTTAACGTCAGCATTTTGCCAGTTATCCAGAGGTAATTCAAGTTATTAAGAACTGGAATGAACTTAAGATGTGTTCAGAAGCCACTTGAGCATCAAATATATGTATGTTTCTCAACATGGACATAATATAAACACTGCACTTTGAAACAAAAAGCAAAGGTCACGACAGCTCCCAATACACAGAGCTAATGAAAGCTAAGGAACAAGAAACACGGTGGGAAAATTTGCCTTACATGCCCCTGGCAGCAACCAGATACTCTCTTTGAATGAGAAAAAAAAGAAAAGCTCACTTAGCAAAATCAAGTTTATATGTATACAAGTCTTACAAGCAAAAAGGCATTTTAAAAAACACTCATAAAGCAAAGAATGAGGGTCTTTTTCAAAGCACTTTCCTATGTTTCATCTCAGGTAATTGCTACAAGACTCAGGGTTAGGGACAGCTGGTGGTAGGTATTAGCTGCATATTACTGATAAAAAGACTAACACACATTTATTTATTCATCTAGTTGACATTACAAAGAGACATGAGTGTTCTGACTGCAATCATGGGGCTCATGGCAGGAAGGGGTCCAGTGGCTGTCCCCCTATCCTCAGTGTAAGGATCAAACAAGCTGATGTTCACAAAAGTGAAAAACAGACCTTGTAAAAAGTGGATTCAGCAGCAGAAAATGATCCCAGAAATGGTGCGTGCTTGTGTGTGTGTGTACGTGTATGTGTGTATAGGGAGTCTTCAATTTGGGGGCTGTTACTGGTCACATTTCATCACAGACAACAGGGCATACTTTCTGTTCGTTCTGTTCCCATATCCTAATCATCTCTCAGATTGCCATCTCTCAGGTCTGGGTTTCTTTAAGAGCATTTCAGAGCCAGGTTCCAAGCCAGGAAGGCCAACTGTGTCACAGAAATAAGCTACTAATTACACACCAACCCTGTGTAAACATTCCAATAAATTAGTAGAGTCCCCCTGCTTTTCACTCGTTGGTTTCTGTGTGTATCTCTACCTGTCACAGGAGAAGGGAACAGGGCACTGAGCTGGAGCCCAGCAGTGACAGCGGACTGCAGTAACCGTGGTGACAGCCCACTGCCCAGCATTAGTGGCATCCCTCCCGACAGCAGCTCCCTCATCTGAACACAGACCTCATGTTGCATATGCTGACAGCCCGGTGGTCTGGAAGCCCACGCGCCCTGGGTGAGTTCACAGAGCTTCCCTGTGAAATGAGCCTGTTGATAGGTATTTACTGAATTTCACGTTTGGGGAACTGTGATTGTTGCCAGAAGACAGAATGGCCTTTCAAAAGGAAAAAGGGGCAGAGGCACCTAAAAGACAACTTCTGATGCAGGAATCTTCGAAAGCACCAAATGAATGCTACTGACATTTAGGTCAGGGGTGAGAGCTTAGAAAAAAGACCTCTCGTCTTTTGAGTTTTCAGGGATAGTCAGAGAAGGCTCTGTGGGGGAGGTGGCCAACGTTTTGGAGGAAAAACTAATTTCAAAGAATGTGAACGTATTATTGGCAAAGAGGCACATGACAGATATTAAGTGGCTAGACTAAAGCGGGAAGGGACCAGTCGATGAGAAGCAGATCTATAGAGCAAGGGGGCAGTGCAAGAAGATGCTCTGCTTGTCCTTCCCATAAGAGTGGTTTGTCCAAAATGTTCTAAAGAATTATTTAATACCACTAGTGCTTCTTATGTGCTAGGCACATGCCAAGGGTTTTACCCAAGTTACCTCCTTTAATTCTTACTACGATTCTACTAGCGGGGTAACATAATTCCCCTCACATTACAGAAAAGGACAACAGAGATTAAGTTGCCCAGGTCCCACAGGTAGTAAAGGTGGGACCAGGATTCATAACCACTGTTACACCACCTCTATTAACAGACATTGCGTCAAACAAGATCTACATCAGAACGTCAATGCAGAAAATACAGAGAGGATAAAAAATAAATACATTTTTGCAACTTAATATATATGTATTTATAATATAAAACATATATGTAATGCCGAATCATTCACTCAAAACATGAGGTGGTTTTGGGGAAGACGAGCCCTGAAGCTCGGGTGAGGATGCCTGCTGCCGTCTCGAATCAGCTTTGGTTTCCAGTTTATTTCCATATTTTGTTTTAGTCTCACAGGAGTGAGAAAATCCTGAATCACACAGAAAAGGAATAGTGTGCTCACTTATATCCCTTTCTGTGAGCAAACAAGCTCAGACTTGAATTTTTTAAAAGACTAACACAGCACTACAGGCCTTCTAATCAACAGCACATTTACACGAAGTTCAAACAAACACAGAAATGGCAAACATGGCTTTCCTACAGGGTCTCTACAAACAAGCCAGGTGTCCACAGGTAGTCTCCAAGAATGAAGATTTGGTCTCAAGCACATTTATTATGCTTTTTAAATTAGTTTTTGTGTGTCTGTGATTTTCTACTTCCTCAATTTGAAGATACCCCTTTCTTCACAGACAAGGGTTTAAAACTCAAAATATATGAATATGTAACATATAGAATGTAGTAGGGTTCCCCCTCCTTTAAAAGCTGTTATTAAGCTTTTAGTAGATCTTCTAATCAAGAATATGTATCTTGGATTCAAGGAAGTATGACTGTTAAAAGATATATTTTAACTAAAAACAAAATGAAAGACAATCTATGGAATGGGGGAAGATATCTGCAATTGACAAGGAGTTAGTTTTAAAAACACATGACTTATACAGCTCAATATAAAAAAAAAAACAATTTAATCAAAAAATGGACAGAAGATCTAAACAGATAGTTCTCCAAAGAAGACATACAGATGGTCAACAGGCGCGTGAAAAGATGCTCAACATCACTAATTATTGGAGAAATGCCAATCAAAACTACAATGATTTGACCCCTCACGCTGGTCAGAATGGCCATCATCAAAAAGTCTACATATAACATGCTGGAGAAGGTGTAGAGAAAAAGGAACCCTCCTACACTGTTGGTGGGAATGCAAATTGGTACAGCCAATATGGAGAACAGTATGGAGGTTCCTTAAACAACTTAAAATAGAATTACCATATGATCTAGCAATTACACTTCCAGAAAAAACAAAAACTCTAATTCAAAAAAATATATGCACATCAATATTCACAGCAGCACTATGTACAATAGCCAAGACACAGAAGCAAACTATGTGTACTTCAACTGATGAATGCATAAAGAAGATGTGGTATAACACACACACACATACATAATGGAATATGACTCGGCCATAACAAAGAATGAAATAGTGCCATTTGCAGCAACATGGATGAACCTAGTTCAGTTCAGTCGCTCAGTCCTGTCTGACTCTTTGCAACCCCATGCACTGCAGCATGCCAGGCCGCCCTGTCCATCACCAACTCCCAGAGCTTACTCAAACTCACGCTCATCGAGT